>NW_011494831.1:3602645-3621557 GCF_000754665.1 Bison bison bison
ATATTCAAAAGCAGAAACATTACTTTGCCAACAAAGGTTCGTCTAGTCAAGGCTCTGGTTTTTCCTGTGGTCATGTATGGATGTGAGAGTTGGACTGTGAAGAAGGCTGAGCGCAGAAGAATTGATGCTTTTGAACTGTGGTGTTGGAGAAGACGGTTGAGAGTCCCTTGGACTGCAAGGAGATCCAACCAGTCCATTCTAAAGGAGATCAGTCCTTGGTGTTCTTTGGAAGGAATGATGCTAAAGCTGAAACTCCAGTACTTTGGCCACCTCATGCGAAGAGTTGACTTACTGGAAAAGACTCTGATGCTGGGAGGGATTGGGGGCAAGAGGAGAAGGGGACGACAGAGGATGAGATGGCTGGATGGCATCACTGACTCGATGGACGTGAGTCTGAGTGAACTCCGGGAGTTGGTGATGGACAGTGAGGCCTGGCGTGCTGCGATTCATGGGGTTGCAAAGAGTCGGACACGACTGAGTGAATGATCTGATCTGATCTGATACTTCAACAAAAATAAAAAAATTTTTTAAAATAGCCCATTGTATGTGTCATATTTTGTTTATCCACTCATTATTTACGGATACTTAGGGTTATTTTCAGAGAAGGCAATGGCAACCCACTCTAGTACTCTTGCCTGGAAAATCCCATGGGCGTAGGAGCCTGGTAGGCTGCAGTCCATGGGGTCGCTAAGAGTCGGACACGACTGACACTTTCACTCTTCACTTTCATGCATTGGAGAAGGAGATGGCAACCCACTCGTGTTCTTGCCTGGAGAATCCCAGGGACCGAGGAGCCTGGTAGGCTGTTGTCTATGGGGTCGCATGGAGTTGGACACAACTGAAGCGACTTAGCAGCAGCAGCAGCAAGGTTATTTTCACCTTTTGACTACGACTCATAAATGCTGCTATTAACATGGATATTCAAATATCTGTTCAAGTCTCTGTTTTCACTTATTTGGATTAAACCCCAAAGTCATATGGTACTTCTATGTTAACAGTTTGAGGAATCACCATTGTATCTTCTACAGTGGCTGCACCATTTTACATTCCCACAAGCAATTCATAAGAGTTCTAATTTCTCCACATCTTTATCAACATTTGTTATTTTCTGTGTTATTTTTTAAGAACACCCATCCTAATGCATGTGAACTGATATTGTGTTATATTTTGTTTTCATTGAAGTATAGTTGATTTACGTTGTTAGTTTCTGACATACAGCAAAAATACATATATATTCTTCTTGTATTCTTTTTCTGTTATGGTTTATTATAGGGCATTGAATATAGTTTCCTGTGTTATGCAGTAGGATATTGTTGTTTATCTACTTTATTTTTTATTTTTTTGGTTTTTTTTTTTAAATTTTATTTTATTTTTTAACTTTACAATATTGCATTGGTTTTGCCATATATCAAAATGAATCCGCCACAGGTATACATGTGTTCCCCATCCTGAACCCTCCTCCCACCTCTCTCCCCATACCATCCCTCTGGGTCATCCCAGTGCACCAGCCCCAAGCATCATCTACTTTATACATAGCAGTTTGTATCCGCTAATCCCAAACTCATAATTTATCCCTCCCTTTCCATTTTGGTAACCATAAATTTGTTTTCTATATCTGTGAGTATATTTCTATTTGTAAATAAGTTAATTTTTGTCATATTGTGGCGGTGGGAGGGGGGGCTGGTGGTTGGACCCTGTACAGCATGCAGGATCTTAGTTCACTGTCCAGGGATTGAACCCACACCCCCTGCATTGGAAGCACAGAGTATTCACCACTAGGCCACCAGGAAAATCTGTGTGATAGTTTAGATTCCACATATAAATACTATCATATGGTATTTGTCTTTCTATTTCTGACTTAGTTCACTTAGTATGGTAATCTCTAGGTCCATCCACGTTACTACAGTTCTCATTAGGGTTTTGATTTGTGTTTTCTTATATATTAGTTGTTTGATTTTTTTTTTAAGTGTGAGAAACCCCAGGAGTTTCCTGATGGTCTAGTGGTTAGAATTTGGTGCTCTCACTGCTGTGGCTTGGGTTTGATCTCTGGTTGGGGAACTGAGATCTTACAGGCTGTGTGATGCAGCAAAAATTAAAAAAAAAAAAAAAAGGAAAACCTATGTGTATTTATTAGCAGTGGAAAAAGGGAAGCTGAAAGGAGGGAAATTGTTTAAATCAAGAAGGAAGGGCATGAGGGACTTCCCTGGCCATCCAGTATTTAAAGACTCTGAGCCTTCAATGCAGGGAGCACAGGTTCCATCCCTGGTCGGGGAACTAAGATCTCACATGCTGTGTGGCATGGCTGAAAAAATATTTTTTAAAAAAGAAGGAAGGGCATGGAAAGGCAGCCAGAGGAGGGTGGGAGCAGTATGTGAGGGAAATAAAGACAAAGGATTGGGGAAAAGATTATTTAGGTTAGTCCAGTTAGTTTTGTATCTTCTTCTCCTTTGGCCTCCCAGGAGTTTCCATCACCACAGCTAAACTGTATCCTCCTTCATAACAAAACTGAAACCCATCCAAATTAGAAATGGAGAGAGTATGTCCATTTGTGGATACTGGACAGCCAAATGTCCTAAAATGATAAAACAATGAAAGAAACAAAATGAAATAGATCAAGAGCAGGCCACTGCAAAGAAATGCACTGTTGCTCAAAATAAAATAAATACTAGAAGCATCACGTGGAAGCCTGGGACAGGAGGACATTAAAGCCATTGAGGATGGGACCTGAACCAGGCGATCCCTGCAGCCCCCTGTGATGAAGAGGGAAAAGAGGCAAAAGCATTGTCCAGTGCTGGCCAACCTTAGCAGGTAGCATGACCTTTATGCAGTTTTCAATTAACAGTAAGTGGGATAATATATGCAAAGTGTTAGCATAATTTTTGGAATTTTTTGTCTTCACAAAAAAGTAGCTAGCTATTATTGTTGAACTCTGGGACAGTGCTCAACAAGTCCACAATCCAGTGCAGGACTTGGCACCAAATAAAAAATGCCAGCACAGTGTGAAAGGAATGAATAGAGGGACATACAAGGTACAGGGTGGCCCAAAGGTGTGATGGGCCTTTTCCGGCATTTTCTCTTTTAATCTTTGCAACCTGTGAAGTACCTATGAAGTAGGTGCTAATATTATGCCTATTTCACAGGTAAGGAAACTGAATCTTCCTGATGTTAAGTAACTTACTAGTCACAGGCTTGTCATAGGTGGTAAAGCAGTGGATATGGGATTCAAACTATGTCTGTTGCCTTTCTCCAGGCTACTAGCTCATTATCTACTACTCTGTATCTTATCTGCTCACCTGCCTCAGGGAGTAGTTCCTAGAGGAAACTGAGATGAGTACTAAAGGATAAAGCATTTAACACAGGAGAGGGGAAAAGGCAATCCAGTGAGGCAGCATGCATGCCCCAAAGCGCAGAATTATGAAAGAGATCACGTATCTGAAGAAAAGAGTTCTGTTTGGCCGAATGGTGATGACTTCCATGGATTAAGTTCACAGCGTCAGGCCTAGGGCCAATGTGTGTTGAGTTTTCTGTCACTGGCAGCCAAAGCATCCTAACTGATGAGGTTGTGAGAAAGAAATTAGAATACAACTATAGCAACAGGAGACACAAGGTCAAAGACTTTTTACTTTTCAGACAAAGAGATGTGTTAAAAGGAAGGATCCAGCAGAAAAAGAGAGCTTGAAGACACAGAAAAGGGCAATAATCAATAGAATAATGGTTCAGAGAAATAGAAGTAGCATGTAGGGCATCGGAGGAGGGTTTTTATTTGTTTGTTTTTTGGTGGTGGTGGTGGTGGTTTTGGTTTTTTGCATTTTTTGTTTTTTACTTTTTGGCTACACCCCATGACATGTGGGGTCTTGGTTCCCTGAGCAGGGTTCAAACCTGTGCTTCCTGCATTGGAAGGTGGAGTCTTAGCCATTGGATTGCTAGGGTAGTCCCCTTAAGAGGAGCTTTAGACAGAAGGGAATGCCCACCAGTACCTGGAACCCACCAGGCACTCAATATTTATCAAGTGAGGGGGTTGATGATTTGGAATCTTCTGAAAACTCCTACATATTGACAGATAACTTGTTTAAAGAGGTCTGCATTCTTCTCCATTTTGGTCTTTCTGAGTCACTATCAGAGGGTCACTCTTAACTTTAGTACATGATAATATGCATGTGCTACTTATTTTAGGAAATATCAGGGATAGAAAAGAGTCCCTGATCTTGAACCTCTGATGTAATATTGGGGCTTCTCTGTGTCGAGACCAGTGTTTTTCAAAATGAGACCATCCCATACTCTTGAGGAAATCACCCAAGGGTGTGTTAAAAATGCAAATTCCTTGGTCTCACCTACTGAATCAGACTCTGCATTTTAATAAGCTCCTAGTTGATTCTCAGTTAACTCAAGAACTGCTAGCCTAGATTGGAGCAGGGATGGCGTCTTGTTCACCTTTGTTTCCTCAGTACCTGGTTCATGTGCTCAATTGAATGTTTTTGTTGTTGATGTTGTTTTTGGTGGCTTGTGGGGTCTTAGTTCCCTGACCAGGGATTGAACCCCAGCCTTTGGCAGTGAAATCTCAGAGTCCTAATTACTGAAATACCAGGGAATTCCCTCAATTGAAAGTTTGACACGTGAATGTGTAAATCTTGGAATCTTGTGCTACTAAATAAGCCACAGATTTGACTTTTGATAAATATTTTAAGTTAAAGGATTTACTTATATTAGTGGTTCCATTGTGTTTTATATCTATTGTCATAGGGGTCTCAAGTAACAAGTAGTTAATCACACTAAAAGTCAGAGTTGACAAATAAATTAACTTATAAAAATTACTTTTCTTTTCTGGTTGTGCCACATGGGATTGAACCCATACCCCCTGCAGTGGAAGCTTGGAGTCCCAACCACTGAACCACCAGGGAAGCCCCTTCTAAAAATAATTTTAAAGACAAAAGTTATCCGAATGGTCACATCCTTTTCACTGCCTGGCATTTTGACATGCTTTTCTTGAGTGCTTTTTTGAGTACAGAGGACACTTCAGGGTATGTATGTATCAAGTATAGACAGCATCTGTTATGCGTGCTGAGGTAGGAAAAAGTTATGAACCATGCAGCTATATGGAGCAAGGCCAGAGAGAGGGCTGATTTTCAACATCCCAAGACCATTTCTCACTCACCAGAAAGGAACAATTAAATACAAGGAAGCCCAGGTTTCCCATTTAATAAGTATTCAACATGTACAGTACGTACAGCTTAGTTACACCTATAGTCATTTAATCTCTGACAAAGGAGGCAAGAATCAACAATGGAGAAAAGAGTTTCTTCAGCAAGTGGTGTTGGGGAAGCTGGACAGCCACATGCAAATCAGTGAAGTTATAACACTCCCTCATACTATATGCAAAAATTAACCCAAAATGGCTTAAAGACTTAAATATAAGACATGACACCATAAGACTCTCAGAAGAGAACATAGGCAAAACATTCTCTGAAATAAGTCTAACCAGAGTCTTCTTAGATCAGCCTCCCAAGGCAACAGAAACAAAATAAAAAATAAACAAACAGGACCTAAATTTACAATCTTTTGCAGAGCAAAGGAAACACAAAGTGAAAAACAACTTACAGACTGGGAGAAAATATTGGCAAATTATGCACCTGACAAGGGCTTAATTTCCAAAATATATAAACAGCACATATAAACTTGATAACAAAACCCAAATGACCCAATCAAAAAATGGACAGAAGACCTAAACAGACATTTTTCCAAAGAAGACATATAGATGGCCAACAGGCACATTAAAAGATGCTCACCACTGCTAATCATTACAGAAACGCAAATCAAGCTATCACCTCACACCAGTTAGAATCCTGTGTGCATACGTGCTCACTCGCTCAGTAGTGTCTGACTCTTTTGTGACCCTATGGACTGTAGTCTGCCAGATTTCTCTGTCCATGGGATTCTCCAGGCAGGAATACTGGAATGGGTTGTCATTTCCTCCTCCAGGGGATCTTCCCGACGTAGGGATTGAATCCATCTCTCCAGTACTAGCAGGCAGATTCTTTATCAAGGAGACACCCAGGAAGCCCCACCATTCAAAATAGCCATCATTAAAAAGTCTACAAATACCAGGGAATTCCCTGGTGATCCAGTGGTTGGGACTTGGTGCTCTCACTGCCAGGCCCCAGGTTTGATCCCTGGTCAGGGAACTAAGATCCCACAAGCCTCGTGGTGCAACCAAAATAATAATAATAAAATAAAATAACAAATAACGAATGCTAGAGAGGGTGTGGAGAAAAGGGTACCCTTCTATACTGCTAGTGAGAATCTAAGTTGCTGCAGTCACTATAGAGAACAGCACAGAGGTTTTTCAACAAAATAAAAATATTGCCACATACTCTAGCAATCCTACTCATAAGCATGCTGCTGCTGCTAAGTCGCTTCAGTAGTGTCCGACTCTGGGCAACCCCATAGATGGCAGCCCACCAGGCTCCCCTATCCCTGGGATTCTCCAGGCAAGAACACTGGAGTGGGTTGCCATTTCCTTTTCCAATGCATGAAAGTGAAAAGTGAAAGTGAAGTCGCTCAGTCATATCCAACTCTTCGTGACTCCATGGACTGCAGCCTACCAGGCTCCTCCGTCCAGGGGATTCTCCAGGCAAGAGTACTGGAGTGGGGTGCCATTGCCTTCTCCAACTCCTAAGCATACCTCCAGACAAAACTCTAATTTGAAAAGATATATGCACCCCTCTGTTCATAGCAGCACTATTCACAGTATCCAAGACATGGAAACAACCTAAATGTCCAACAAGAGATGAATGGATAACAAAACTGTGGGATGTGTATACAATGGAATATTACTCAGCCATAAAGAAGAATGAAAGAATGTCATTTGCAGCAACATGGATGGATCCAGAGATTATCACACTAAGCAAAGTCAGAAAGAGAAAGACACATACCATATGATATTGCTTATATGTGGAATCCAAAAAAATGACACAAATGAACTTACTTACAAAGTAGAAATAGACTCAGAGATATAGAAAACAAACTGAGAGTTACCAAAGGAGAAAGGAGAGAAGGAATAAATTAGGAATTTGGGATTAAAACATACACAGTACTATACATAAAATAGATAACCAACAAGGACCTACTGCATAACATAGGAAACTATACTTAATATCTTGTAACAACCTATAATGGAAGAGAATGCGAAAAAAGAATATATATTTATATACATGTATAAATGAATCACTTTGCTATACATCTGAAAGTAATACAACATTGTAAACCAACTATACTTCAGTAAAGATTTTTAAAAAGATAAGACTTCCCTGGTGGTCCAGCGGTTAAGACTCTGTGCTCCCAGATCTGGGAACTAAGATCCTACATGCCTCACGGTGCAACCAAAAATAAAATCAACATTTAAAAAAAGAAAAAAGATACATGCGCCCCTAATGTTCATAGCAGCACTATTTACAATAGCCAAGACATAGAAGCAACATCCACTGACAGATAAATGGATAAAGAAGATGTATGTGTGTATACACACACACATATATACACACAATGGAATACTACTCGGCCATGAAAAAAGAAAGAAATAATGCCACAGCAACACGGATGGACCTAGAGATTATGACACTAAGTGAAGTAAGTCAGAAAGAGAAAGACAAATACCATATGATATCACTTACATGTGCAATCTAAAATATGATACAGTTGAGCTTATTTACAAAACAGAAACAGACTCACAGACATAGGAAACAAACTTATGGTTATCAAAGAGAAAAGGGACGGGGGAAGGATAAATCAGGAGTTTACATTCTGCAGACACAAATGGATAGCACAGGGAACTATATTCAACATCCTGTTATAAATAAACCATAATGGAAAGAAAACCTCAATAACTGCTGTATATCAAAAACTAACACAACATTGTAAATCAATGATATTTCAAAAAATATATACTGGAGGCATAATAACTACAAGGATAGTGAAATTGGGTTCTGTTACTGAAAGCTAAATGTGAAATCCAGTTTTTCCTTAGTCACTAAGTCCTGCCTGATTCTTTTGTGACCCCATGGACTATAGCCCACCAGGCTTTCCTGTCCATGGAATTTCCCAGGCAAGAATACTGGAGTGGGTTGCCATTTCCTTCTCCAGGGGCTCTGCTCAGCCCAGGGACTGAACCTGCATCTCCTCATTGCAGGTGTATTCTTTACCACTGAGCCACCAGGGAAGCCTATGAAATCCAGAGGGCTTCCTTAACAGCACATAACAAGGGCTTAAACACCTGCAGTGGGGCAGCAGGGAAAGGTGAGGCCCAGGATTATCATCCGGAGAAGGCAATGGCACCCCACTCCAGTACTCTTGCCTGGAAAATCCCATGGGCGGTGGAGCCTGGTGGGCTGCAGTCCATGGGGTTGCTAAGAGTCGGACACGGCTGAGCGACTTCACTTTCACTTTTCACTTTCACGCACTGGAGAAGAAAACGGCAACCCACTCCAGGACTCTTGCCTGGAGAATCCCAGAGATGGGGGAGCCTGGTGGGCTTCCATCTATGGGATCGCACAGAGTCAGATATGACTGAAGCGACTTAGCAGCAGCAGCAGGATTATCATCAGAATAGTTTAAGCTTCAATAAGGTTAAACTTCCAAGTAATGCAGGTGAGCTAAGGGTCCTGGTTGGGAAATAATGGGATCACAACACATGGAATGAGGATATCTGATTGATGCTCCTGAAGATCTTGAATTTCCAGATTCTTCTGACCCCCCTGAACCTACAGAAATGGCCCACCATCCCACACCTCTTGCCTGTAGACAGTGCAGAAGCCAGTACCCTGCAACACTGCATGTACCCTCCTCAAAATTTGCCTGCATCTCCCTCCTGGATACTTGGCTGATAAATACGGTTGAAACACTATATATAATCCAGTACAGGACATATTGGGTCTGATAAACAAGGCACTATACTCCAAAGGAGCTGCAAGAACTAGCCCAGTATGTAATGGCAAGAACTGGGAGAGAAGCAAGGGACTGGAGTCGAAGATGCTTAATCAGGGCACCAGATTGTAAAATTGGACCCAGTTCAGTTCAGTCGCTCAGTCGTGTCTGACTCTTTGCGACCCCATGGACTGCAGCACACCAGGCTTCCCTGTCCATCACCAATTCCTGGAGCTTGCTCAAACCCATGTCTATCGAGTCAGTGATGCCATCCAGCCATCTCATCCTCTGTCGTCCCCTTCTCCTCCTACCTTCAATCCTTCCCAGCATCAGGGTCTTTTCCAATGAGTCAGTTCTTTGCATCAAGTGGCCATAGTATCGGAGTTTCAATTTCAGCATCAGTCCTTCCGATGAGTATTCAGGCCTGATTTCCTTTAGGATTGACTGATTTGATCTCCTTGCAGTCCAAGGGACCCTCCAGAGTCTTCTCCAACACCACAGTTCAAAAGCATCAATTCTTCAGCCCTCAGCTTTCTTTATAGTCCAACTGTCACATCCATACACGATGACTGGAAAAACCACAGTTTTGACTAGACAGACCTTTGTCAGCAAAGTAATGTCTAGGTTTGTCACAGCTTTTCTTCCAAGGAGCAAGTGTCCTTTTCATTTAATGGCTGCAGTCACCATCTTCAGTGATTTTGGAGCCCAAGAAAATAAAGTCTGTCACTGTTTCCATTGTTTCCTCATCTATTTGCCATGAAGTGATGGACTGGATGCCTCAATCTTGGTTTTTTGAATGTTGAGTTTTAAGCCAGATATTTCACTCTCCTCTTTCACTTTCATCAAGAGACTCTTTAGTTTCTCTTCACTTTCTGCCATAAGGGTGGTGTCATCTGCATATCTGAGGTTATTTCTCCCAGCAATCTTGATTCCAGCTTGTGTTTCATCCAGCCCGATTTTCTCATGATGTACTCTACATATAAAATAAATAAGCAGAGGGACAGTATACAGCCTTGGCGTACTCCTTTCCCAATTTGGAACCAGTCCATTGTTCCATGTCCGGTTCTAACTGTTGCTTCTTGACCTACATACGGATTTCTCAGGTGGCAGGTAAGGTGGTCTGGTATTCCTATATCTTTAAGAATTTTCCACTGTTTGTTGTGATTCACACAGTCAAAGGCTTTGGCATAGTCAATAAAGCAGAAGTAGGTGTTTTTCTGGAACTCTCTTGCTTTTTCGATGATCCAACGGATGTTGGTGATTTGATCTCTTGTTCCTCTGGCTTTTATAAATCCAGCTTGAACATGGAAGTTCATGGTTCACTTATTCTTGAAGCCTGGCTTGGAGAATTTTGAGCATTATTTTGCTAGCGTGTGAGATGACTGCAATTGTGTAGTAATTTGAACATTATTTGGCATTGCCTTTCTTTGGGACTGGAATGAAAACTGACCCTTTCCAGTCCTGTGGCCGCTGCTGAGTTTTCTAAATTAGCTGGCATATTGAGTGCAGTACTTTCACAGCATCATCTTTTAGGATTTGAAATAGCTCAACTGCAATTCCATCACCTCCACTATCTGTGCTTGCAGTGATACTTCCTAAGGCCCACTAGACTTCACATTCCAGAATGTCTGACTCTAGGTGAGTGATCACACCATCGTGATTATCTGGGTCATGAAGATCTTTTTTGTATAGTTCTGTGTATTCTTGCCATCTCTTCTTAATATCCCCTGCTTCTGTTAGGTCCATACTGTTTCTGTCCTTTATTGTGCCCATCTTTGCATGAAATGTTTCCTTGGTATCTCTAATTTTCTTGAAGAGATCTCTAGTCTTTCCCATTCTATTGTATTCCTCTATTTCTTTGTATACTGATCCCTGAGGAAGGCTTTCTTATCTCTCAGTGCTATTCTTTGGAACTCTGCATTCAGATGAGTGTATCTTTCCCTTTCTCTTTTGACTTCTGCTTCTCTTCTTTTCTCAGCTATTTGTAAGTCATCATCAGACAACCATTTTGCCTTTTTGCATTTCTTTTTCTTAGGGATGGTCTTGATCACCACCTTCTGTACAATGTCATGAACCTCCTTCCATATTTCTTCAGGCACCCTCTTAGAACTAATCCCTTGAATCTATTTGTCACTTCCAGTATATAATCCCAAGGGATTTGATTTAGGTCATACCTGAATGGTCTGAATGCAGAGTTCCAAAGAATAGCAAGAAGAGATAAGAAAGCCTTCTTCAGTGATCAATGCAAAGAAATAGAGGAAAACAACAGAATGGGAAAGACTAGGGATCTCTTCAAGAAAATCAGAGATACCAAGGAACATTTCATGCAAAGATGGGCTCGATAAAGGACAGAAATGGAATGGACCTAGAAGAAGCAGAAGATATTAAGAAGAGATGGCAAGAATACACAGAAGAACTGTACAAAAAAGATCTTCACGACCCAGATAATCAGGATGGCGTGATCACTGACCTAGAGTCAGACATCCTGGAATGTGAAGTCAAGTGGGCCTTAGAAAGCATCACTACAAACAAAGCTAGTGGAGGTGATGGAATTCCAGTTGAGCTATTCCAAATCCTGAAAGATGATGCTGTGAAAGTGCTGCACTCAATATGCCAGCAAATTTGGAAAACTCAGCAGTGGCCACAAGACTGGAAAAGGGCAGTTTTCATTCCAGTCCCAAAGAAAGGCAATGCCAAAGAATGTTCAAATTACTGCACAATTGCACTCATTTCACAGGCTAGTAATACTCAAAATTCTCCAAGCCAGGCTTCAGCAATATGTGAACCGTGAACTTCCTGATGTTCAAGCTGGTTTTAGAAAACGCAGAGGAACCAGAGATCAAATTGCCAACATCCGCTGGATCGTGGTAAAAGCAAGAGAGTTCCAGAAATACGTCTATTTCTGCTTTATTGACTATGCCAAAGCCTTTGACTGTGTGGATCACAATAAACTGTGGAAAATTCTGAAAGAGATGGGAATACCAGACCACCTGATCTGCCTCTTGAGAAATTTGTATGCAGGTCAGGAAGCAACAGTTAGAACTGGACATGGAACAACAGACTGGTTCCAAATAGGAAAAGGAGTTCGTCAAGGCTGTATATTGTCACCCTGTTTATTTAACTTATATGCAGAGTACATCATGAGAAACGCTGGGCTGGAGGAAGCACAAGCTGGAATCAAGATTGCCGGGAGAAATATCAATAACCTCAGATATGCAGATGACACCACCCTTATGGCAGAAAGTGAAGAGGAAATAAAAAGCCTCTGGATGAAAGTGAAAGTGGAGAGTGAAAAAGTTGGCTTAAAACTCAACATTCAGAAAACCAAGATCATGGCATCGGGTCCCATCACTTCATGGGAAATAGATGGGGAAACAGTGTCAGACTTTATTTTTCTGGGCTCCAAAATCACTACAGATGGTGACTGCAGCCATGAAATTAAAAGACGCTTACTCCTTGGAAGGAAAGTTATGACCAACCTAGATAGCATATTCAAAAGCAGAGACATTACTTTGCCAACAAAGGTTCATCTAGTCCAGGCTATGGTTTTTCCTGTGGTCATGTATGGATGTGAGAGTTGGACTGTGAAAAAGGCTGAGCGCAGAAGAATTGATGCTTTTGAACTGTGGTGTTGGAGAAGACGGTTGAGAGTCCCTTGGACTGCAAGGAGATCCAACCAGTCCATTCTGAAGGAGATTGGCCCTGGGATTTCTTTGGAAGGAATGATGCTAAAGCTGAAACTCCAGTACTTTGGTCACCTCATGCGAAGAGTTGACTCATTGGAAAAGACTCTGATGCTGGGAGGGATTGGGGGCAGGAGGAGAAGGGGATGACAGAGGATGAGATGGCTGGATGGCATCACTGACTCAATGGACGTGAGTTTGAGTGAACTCCGGGAGTTGGTGATGGACAGGGAGGCCTGGCGTGCTGTGATTCATGGGGTCGCAAAGAGTCGGACGCGACTGAGCTACTGATCTGATCTGAATGGTCTAGTGGTTTTCCCTACTTTCTTCAATTTAAGTCTGCATTTTTCAATAAGCAGACCTGGAACACGTGGCATGTGGCATAAGCCCTCTTGGAGGAGGTCACCATTAGCGCCACCATAGAGGTGCAGAGCAGAGGACCCACAAACTGCAGAACAATTATACCAAAGAAATTCTCACACTTTTAAGAAAGTTCTAGGGCCCAAAACAGATTTCCCAACCTGAAAATCCAGCAAAGGGACTGAGAACCCCCAGGGAATTTGACTTTGAAGACCAGTGGGATTTGATTACAAAACTTCCACAGGACTGGGAAAAGAGACTTGTGGAGGGCACAAACAAAACCTTGTGCAGACCAGGACCCAGGAGAAAGGAGCAGTGGCCACACAAGAGACTGAGCCAGACTTGCCTGTGAGCATCCCGGGGTCTCCGGCAGAGGGGCAGAGGCACAGGTCACACATGACCTGCCATGGGGTCAGGGGCACTGAATACAACAGTACTGGCATAAGTCCTTTTGAAAGAGGTCACCATTACAGCCATTACCCCTATCATAGTTTGGCCTGAGGCCAAACTACAGGGCGGAAACACAGTCCCACCTATCAAAAGCAAATTGGATTAAAGATTTACTAAGCATGGCCCCGCCCAACAGAGTAAAACTCAGATTCCCCCATAGCCAGTCCCTCCCATCAGGAAGCTTCCACCAGTTCTTATCCTTACCCATCAGAGGGCAGATAGAATGAAAACCACAATCACAGAAAACTAACCAATCCGATCACATAGATCACAGCTTTGTCTAACTCAGTGAAACTATGAGCCAGGCCATGTAGGGCCACCCAAGACGGACAGGTCATGGTGGAGAGTTCTGACAAAACCTGGTCCACTGGAGAAGGGAATGGCAAACCACTTCAGTATTCTTGCCTTGAGAACCCCATGAACAGTATGAAAAGGCAAAAAGATACGACACTGAAAGATGAACTCCCTAGGTTGGTAGGTGCCCAATATGCTACTGGAGAAGAGTGGAGAAATAACACCAGAAGGAATGAAGAGATGGAGCCAAGCTGTGGATGTGACTGGTGATAGAAGTAAAGTCCAATGCTGTAAAGAGCAATATTGCATAGGAACCTGGAATGTTAGGTTCATGAATCAAGGAAAATTGGAAGTGGTCAAACAGGAGATGACAAGAGTGAACATCAACATTTTGGGAATCAGCAAACTATAATGGACCGGAATGGGTGAATTTAATTCAGATGACCATTATATCTATTACTGTGGGCAACAATCCCTTAGAAGAAATGGAGTAGCCCTCACAGTCAACAGAAGAGTCAGAAATGCAGTACTTAGGTGCAATCTCAAAAATGACAGAATGATCTGTTCGTTTCCAAGGCAAACCATTCAATATTACAGTAATCCAAATCTATGTCCCAATCAGTAATGCTGAAGAAGCTGAAGCTGAATGGTTCTATGATGACATAAAGACCTTCTAGAACACCAAAAAAAAAGATGTCCTTTTCATCATAGGGACTGGAATGCAAAAGTAGGAAGTCAAAAGATACCTGGAGTAACAGGAAGTTTGGCCTTGGGAACACAAAATGAAGCAGGGAAAAGGCTAACAGATTTTTGTCAAGAGAACACATTGGTCATAGCAAACACCCTCCTCCGACAACACAGCAAACTACACATGGACATCACCAGATGGTCAATACCGAAATCAGACTGATTATATTCTTTGCAGCAGAAAATGGAAAAGCTCTATACAGTCAGCCAAAACAAGACTGGGATCATGAACTCCTTAGTGCAAAATTGGATTAGAGGGAGTTTATTGATTTGGGAGCACTCTAAGTCACAGAATTTATCACTCTGCCAAGGACCCCAGGAAATGGTACAAATTTGTTATAAGGATGGCTCTTAGAGGCATGGAAAACTTTATAGACCACATGAGGTAAAAAATGCCAGAGTTACCAAGACATATAGTGTAGGAAGAGATTAAAAAATTTAGGGAAATCAGCAGGAGGTGGATGTACTTAAGGTCAGAAATCCCACAGAATGATCATGTTCTGTGGGAAGACCAAGTGGAGACCTGTGAATTCATCAAGACTATAAGGAATGTGATGGTAAGGGGTGAATCAGCATCACCAAAAGTTCAGTTGTGGTTTTCCTTTATAGGCTAGGACTGACAGTAGGGGCAGGTGTTGGAAAACTGGGTTCCGCAAGGGGAGCGATAGGGTCTTGAAACAAGAAGTCAGGTAATATCACTTAATTGCGAGAAGCCAGGCAGATGCAATTATTATGAAGAACGGAAAGATCAGAATGACAGCTGCAGAATCCTGACCCTCAGAGAATCATGGAAATGGTTAACAGAATATAGCATCCCCAAAGACAAAATAGATAGTCAAACAAGTGTACTCCTCAATTTTTAATCAGAAGAAATTAAGGTTGGGTGACCAGGGGCTGAGGGCAGTTGCCCCAATGGATAGTGACCATCCTTTGCCCACTTTTAGATCTGGGTAAGTTTTCAGACCCTGAACTCATTAAGAGATGGTCAGGTCACCAAAAGGAGGACTCTACAACAGCATGGCAAATTACACAGTAATGATTTCCCAGTCCTTCTCTCAAAGTTTACATATCTACTTGTATGACTCTTAATATATTTTAGATACAGTTGTAAGGAACAGGATACAGGTTTGTTTAAAATGTTTAATGAATTCATAGTTGTTTTTTTTTTTTTTTTGCATTTAAACAGCAGGAATCTATTTCCCACAGTTATGGAAGCTAGGAGTCTAAGATAAGGCTGCCAGCATGGTTGGGTTCTGGTGAGGACCCCCTTCAGGTACAGAATGCTATCTTTCTGTAGTGTCCTCACCTGGCAGAAGTGGTGAGAAAGCTCTCTGGTGTCTCTTTGATAGGGCACTTAATCTTATTCATGAGGGTCCCACCCTCATAACCTAAGCACCTTCCAAAGGCCCCACCTACTAATACCACACATTGGGGATTAGGAATCCATAGTAATTTTTGTCATTTTGCATTTTCTCAAAAACAACAGATGTTAAAAATATCTCTTTTGGCCTTTGGGGTGGTCTATTTGAAATGGAATTCTCATAGCACTTTAAATGTGCATGTGTTTTGCAATGTGTATGTGTGAAGAAATATAAGCTCTTGAGAGCAGGCATCCTGTCTTGGTGACTTATTCATCTTATTCAGTGTCTAGCTCAGTGTCTGAACTCAGGCATATAGTAGGTGCTTGATAAATACAGGTTGAACAAATATATACAAATGCAAACAATCTTGTTTGTTTTAATAAAGAGAGGATGAATATCTTGGGATGGTAAAATTTTACATAGATTTTTTTTTTTTGCCTTTGTGCCCTGCCTTTAAATTTACTTTATAATTTAAAAAATATTCTATTTCCCCCAAAACATTTTAAAGTTATAAGGACTTCCCTGGTGGTCCAGTGATTAAGAATCTGCCTGCCAATGCAGGGAACAAGGGTTTGATCCCCGATTCGGGAAGATTCCACATGCCAAGAGGCAACTAAGCCCATGTGCCACACTACTGAAGCCTGCACACCCTAGAGCCTGTGCTCTGCAACAAGAGAAGCTACTGCAATGAAAAGCCTGCCCACCACAACTAGAGTTGCCCCTGCTACGGCAACTAGAAAAACCCTGTGTGTAGCAATGAAGACCCAGCACAGTCAAAAATAAAAAACTAAAATTAAAAATAATGATGAAAAATTCGTATTCCGTGTAATAAGTTCACACAATACCATAGTATACAAAACGCAAAAATTTCCCATTTCCAACACTATTCCTCCAGCCCCTACTCACTCTACTGTAATTCACCTCCCCAATTATACAATTATAGACATTTATTGAGTACTTACTCTTTACCAGGAAGTATTTTAAGCACTTTTTTACATGTTAAGTAATTTCTACCTTGTGTGTGTGGTATGTGTTCAGTCGCTTTAGTCATGTCCGACTCTTTGTGACCCCATGAACTATAGCCCACCAGGCTCCTCCATTCATGGCATTCTCCAGACAAGAATATTGGACTGAGTTGCCATGCCTGCCCCCAGGGGATCTTCCTGATCCAGGGATTGAACCTGTGGTTTCCTGGGTCTTCTGCATTGCGAGTGGATTCTTTACCCACTAAGCCACCTGAAAAGCCCAATTTATACCTTAGCAAAACTCAAAGAGGCAGATATTATCATTATCTTCATTTTACAAAGAGGAAACTTTCACAGGTTGGGTTCCCTGAGAAGCCAACTCAAGAGGAAATTCAGAGTACAGAATGTTCATTCATTCATTTCAGACACAGTTTGGTCTCAACATGGACTAAGTCCAGTCCACAATGCTTTAGAAGGCCCCTTGATGAAAAATCAATAGATTTCACTCAAATAAAGAACCCATCTTTCTTAATTGCAGTCAAGGGTCACTGACTATATTATAGCTTTCTTTTTATTCACAGATTTAAAGACAGTCCTCAGAGAAGGGCACCAGCCTTTGAGGTAGCTAGAAACAAGGGAGGTAAACTGGTCATTTTGGGTCACCTTGGCCACGGGCTCAGTTCCAAGGATACGCTGGGGGAGAGAAGTCTAGGGGACTTCTCTTAGGACAACAAGGTTTTTGGAGTAGAGATAGTTGGGCCTTATTTGCGTTGTTTTCTCTACCTTAATTCTGAACACTTTTCAATAACGCTTAGGGAAGCCTCAAGCCTAACTCTCAACTTCACAACCAGAATAAAGAATTAATGGACTCCAAAAACTTTTGAGAACAGTTTCAAATTATTGTTTCTGATGCTCCCTATCTTATATTCCAAATCCCACAAAGAAATCACTGTGAAGTTGTTCTTTTTATCAGCTGCCCTCAACAGGCATAAAACTGATCTACACACCCAGTCTCCCAAACATTCTCTCCACTTGTGTTCCTTATCTCCATGAAGGACCCACCAGCTTCCTAAACCAGAACCTGAGTATCATTTGTATTTGGGACATCACCTTTTCCCTTTCCCAACTAATCTTTAAGTCCTAGTCATTCTACCTTCCAAATTATCCAGAAGCTATCCATTGCTCCCCAATTTCACTGTTTCTTCCTTAGTTCTGGCTTCCCTGGTGGCTCAGGAGGTAAAGAATCTGCCTGCGATACAGGAGACCTGCATTCAATCCCTGGGTTGGGAAGATCCCCCTGGAAAAGGAACCGCTACCCACTACAGTACTCTGGTCTGGAGAATTTCATATATGTATAGTCTATGGGGTCGCAAAGAGTAGGACACGGCTCAGCGACTTTCACTGTCCTTAGTTCAGAGCATTATCATCTTTTGCCAAAATGCCTTCAACAGCCTATGTGGTTTTCCTGCCTTAGTCTCCTTCCTTTTTTATTCACTCGCTACACTGCTGCCAGAGTAATTTTTTAAAAACACAAATCTGATAATGTCGTTCTACAGTTTAGAATCTTTCAATACAAAAGATTTTAAAACTTCCTAATATAGTGTATTAGGATCTGAATGATTTGGCCGCTGCGTACCTCCACAGTCTCATCCCCACACACCATGCCCTCTGTTCGGCCATAATGAACAACTGTTTCAGTTTCCTGAACCCAACTTTTTCTATTATCGCTATGTCTTTGACCAAACGGTTCTCTGCTTGGAATACCCTTCCCTCTACTCTTTTTTTTGGGTAAATCAGATGAATCCTTCAGGTCCCAGATTAGTTGTCACTCGCACAGCCCAGGTAGGCAGGCTTCGTTCCACAACAGGTGCCCTCAGGGTGGTCCAGACGATTTGTCTTTCAGGCGGGCGGCCCTAACGGTGCCCTCGAGACTCCATCAGTGTCGCAAAGTGGAAAGGCTCCTTAGAGCAGACCCAGATGCTTGCGGCTCCAGTCCAAAACAAGTAGGCAGCACATGAAGCTTCGGCCCCACAGCAGAGACACACCCAAAACTTCCAGCTGCGGGTGCTGGGCACAAGACCGTAGTTCACCGCCCGGAACCCAGCCGGGTGTCCCCGCCCCCCACGCTGCGTCGGG
>NW_011494831.1:3621693-3627674 GCF_000754665.1 Bison bison bison
AGGGGAGTCCGGGCGGCGTCCGGCGTGGGAGCCGGGGGACCACGATGGTAAAGAAGCGGAAAGGCCGCGTCGTGATTGACTCAGACACGGAGGACAGCGGCAGCGACGAGAACCTGGATCAGGTTAGGACAGGCCGCGGAGGCGCGGGCCAGCGGAGCGGGAGGGCTGAGTCCCGGCCACGGGAGTCGGGAGCCTGTCGGGCCCCGGGCCTCCTGGCTGGAGCGCCCGGCCTGCCTCGTGTCCTGAACGCCGCTGCCGCCCCCTCTGTCCTCCCCGCAGTGCCCGCGGCCCTTGGAGTGTCTGGCCGGGGCCTGGAGACGGAGCCCGGAGGACTTGGCGCCTTGGGCGGGGAGGCGGGGCAGGGGCCAGGCTGGTGGGCCTCGGACTGGGGAAACTGGAGGAATCCTTGGTCTGCCACGGCCAGATCGGGGCGGCAGGCAGCAGGCCAGGGGATCCGGGCACGGAGAGATAGAAAGTATCGCTCGCCAACCCGGGCAGTTGGAAGGTTTTGGGGGCGGTGCGGGGGGTGGGGGGCGGGAGAGGGAGGCCGAGAAGGTTCAGGCTGTGGAAGATGAAGTTTTTCAGACGAGGGTGTGAACAGAGTGGAGGGGAACCTCTCCGCGCTTGGCGAAGAATACTTAGCTGTGGACACGAATCCTTGGCAGCTAGAGTGTTTTGTGTTTGTTAAGGGTCCCCATTGAGATGTCAGACCCAGGAAAGCTCTTGGGAGGAGGAAAGTGGGCATAAATGGAGAAATATCTAGGGCGGCATGAAGGCCCTTTTCATGCAGCATCCCAGAATTCTTTCTACTTGAAAGATGTTCAGGAGCCATTGAAACTAACTTTAGGTCTCACTGTCTTGGGGTTGCTTGAACTGTTTATATACTCTGGAAGATACTATAGGGAGAAAGCTGTCCTTTGTAGCAGTGCTCCAGTGATAGCAGAAGATTCAAAAAGAGTTTTCCCCCATGTTTAGTGAACAAATTATATATAGAAAGGATATGCAAGAGGTAGTAGTTCTGTAAGTTGAATAGAGTACTGAACTAAGAATCTGAAATTTTTGAGTTCTGGGCTGTGCTGTTTTCTAGCTATGTATCTTTGGCCATAACTGTAAAGTCTAGATAAAACATCAGCCTTGTGTATCTGATTGGGTTATTACAAAGGATTGAGTATTTGTAAGAATTAATTGGTACAAGCACCTGAAAACTAAAGCTTTTCTACAAATGGCTTCTTGGGAGTCCTCTGTATTAGGTCAGAGGTCTCAGGACTTAAATATTAGGGCATGAAAGGGGAGGACTTTGAGAAAAAGGGACTGGAAAGGTGTTGAAGAAAAGAGGGCTCTTTTGAAAATGGTAGTATGGAGGTAGGAGATGAGGAAGTAGTGAGGCCTGTGGAGAAGTATCAGAGGGCTAGAAACCTTGTTATGGGATAGAAAGTGAAAGGTAAGGTGAAAATGTTCACAGAAAGACTCCTGAAATATGTAAAAATATTGTCTTGACTGTAAAAGTTTGGTTGATAAGTTTAGACTGGCACTTAGGATTAGAACTTAAAAAACAACTATTTCCTAATTTAAAAATGTAGGTATTTCTGATGATAACATCAGTTACCATTTACTTAGGGCCTGGGGTGAACTTCCATGGATCAGGAAGATCCCCTGGAGAAAGAAATGGCAACCCACTCCAATATTCTTGCCTGGAAAACCCCATGGACAGAGGAGTCTGGCAGGTTCCAGTCCATAGGGTCACGAAGAGTCAGACACGACTGAGCGACTAACACACTGGGGTGAACTAGTCACCGATATGCTGTGTGTGCTTAGTCGCTCAGTGATGTCCGACTCTTTGAGACCTGTAGAAGGATACTGTAGCCCTGGAGAAGGAAATGGCAACCCTCTCCAGTATTCTTGCCTGGAGAATCCCATAGACAGAGGAGTTCTGCAGGCTGCAGTCCTTGAGGTCACAAAGAGTCAAACACGACTAAGCGACTGAGCACATACTGTAGTCCATTAACCTCCTCTGTTCGTGGGATTTTTCAGGCAAGAATACTGGAATGGGTTTCCATTTACTTCTCGAGGGGATCTTCCTGACCCAGGTATCAGACCCTCATCTCCTGTGTCTCCTGCATCACAGGTGGTTTCTTTATCTGCTGAGCCATCCAGTCACTTCAATTAAGTGCTTTATTTACATTGTCAGGTTTTCAAATTCTGATAAAGTAGGTACCATTTTCCCCATTTTAGATATAAGAAAAATGGAGCTTGAAGATATAACTTACCTAGATTCACATAACTTGGTAGTAGAATTTGAACCCAAATCTGTATGACTGCAAGGCCTATGCTCTTTCCATATACCAACTATTCTGTTTTTCATATTGCAAAATGATGTTTCATAGCCATGTTCTGTGTTACTTGAATGCATGTTTGTACAGTATATTGAATAGAGGGATTTGATACATCAATTTAAAAGATGATTTGGGGGGCTTCCTTGGTAAAGCACTCTTAAGACATCTGTTCTGATGATAAATGAACTAAGCTGTAAATTATTCTGTCTTTGATTATTTTCCACAGAAGTCTCACAAATAAAATGAGTAGAGAGCTTCCTTTTGTAGCAGAAAGATTTTTCCTTATCCACAAGTTTTTTCAAAGTGGCAACTGAAGGGATTACAACTTTAAACCCAACTTTATCTATTTGTAAAAAGAAATTAGCATAAAATTTGTAAGTAATACCTAATACATTTTAACAGCAATTTCACCTTTCTCCTTTTCAACTCATTGGCATTCTTTTTATCAGATGGGAATCAGATCAAAATCCCCATTTCCTGTGCATCCTAACAGGCATCAGTGCCTTCTTTCTATTCAGCCCTGTGCCAGGCTTTCAGAGGAATCAAAAAGTTCTATGCTCTCCAGAAGTTTTCTCAGAGATCTTGAGCAGAAGTTCAAAGTCAGCCTGGTTTTGCAGTCTTTAGGAATCCTCAGAACAAAGTTAATGCCTTCTGGGCCTTATCTCACCAAGATACCTTAGTCTACTCCATCTATTTCTTGGTCTTCATTGGTGGGGTATAACATCGTATTTGCTGTCTAATGAGCAGGCCTTGTGGAAAAGAACAAACCATGACAAATCTGAGTGTCAAGTGTGAGAATGGAGCACAGTTAGTAAGGAGATCCTTTGTCTATGAGTTTTCCAAGTGGGAATCTAAGCCATTATGTCAGAAATATTACCTCCAAATTAGTCTTTACTGAAGGTGAGGCAGGTCAGCCTTCTACACTGGTTTTTCCTGGTGGTGAGAGAAAGAACATGTATGTATGAAACTGCTTGGGTTGCTTATTTCAGATGTGCTTTGCAGGGGCTCCCATCCCAGACCTACTGAATCAGAAGACTCAGGGGACTGTATCCTCTGAGGTAAAATACAGCATTTTACCAGTTATAGTCCAGGTACTTATTTGTGTTAAACACTGAGACCACTGTCTGTATGCAAGTTAATCTTTTTCATAAGACACTGTAAGTAGTTTGGGAGAGAAATAGCTTCCTGTCTCAGCCATAGTGTGTGTGCACATATAACCAAAGGAACTTAACAGAGATGTTTAAGGTGGCAAAGCAGCTGGTTTTTCTAATCTCTGAAGCCGTTTGAATTGTTGGGATGCTTTTTTTGAGGCCTGTTTATTTTTTCCCTTTCTTCTTGGTGGGAAGAGGTATGTAGTAACTGAATTGGGAGTTCTTTGAAATTTGTTTTAACTTTCAAAGGTTTTAAAAACTCAGACCTTTGAAGGATTCATTTTAACATCTGACCTGATAGTGACCTTATTTTTTATGTTGGCCACACTTTTTTTTCAACATCTTAGAATTGCAAATCATGGAGTTATTGCTTTTGGTGCTTCTTGGAAAAAAATAACACAATTTGAGGCAAATCTAGGCTTTTTTACCCCACCATGTACCTCTATGGAGATAATGTGTCACTCTTTTGGAATAATATTTATGCAGTGGATCCTGTAGTATGAAAAGCATCCAAGACAAGAAAGGAATCAGAAGTTGTCTATTCAAGTCAGTACAACTCAGTGTTTATAACAAGAACTTTACTCTGCCTTTTTCAAGGAAAAAAGAAAAGCTACATGCAGTTATTTTGCAGTTTTCATCCTTATTTAAAATGACGGTAATTGTGTTATCCTGTCCTCTTTGCTCATGCTACTTGAAGTAGCCATAAATTAAACTTTTTTTTTTAATTGGCCCCTAAGTATTTTGTAGGAATTATTTTTAGACATTATGTGTTTAAAATATCATTCTTATAAAGTATCCTTCCACAAATCTTTCACATAAAAGTTGGGAAATTTAGAAGTTGTGCTTCTTATTAATATAGTTTTTTTTTTTTTTGTCAGTGCCAGGTCTTAGTTGTAGCACATGGGATCGTCAGTGTTCATTGAGGCAGGCAAACTCTTAGTTGCTGCATGTGAACTCTTAGTTACAGCATGTGGGATCCAGTTCTCTGACCAGGAATCAAACCCAGGCCCCCTGCATTGTGAGCACGGAATCTTAGCCATTGGACTGCTAGAGAAGTCCCTAAAGTCTATTTTCATGAGTCAGAGCAGTTTGAAGTCTAAGTTGTGAGAAGTGTCAGTGTTAACTTCTGTAGTTTTTAAATTTGTGTCATGGTGTTGCATCTCGCCTGATGCAACTCATCTGCCAGTTTCACTTGACTTTCCTTTAGAAATAGTGCAGGGAAGGTTGAGTCCAGTGGGAGCCATAACAGGCTTTTAGGAAAAATTGAAAACCTGTCTTTCAGCACCCCTCTCTTGGTGTACTTATTTGCTCCCTTCATAAGTTCCCCAAAAGGAAAGATTTTTTTTTTTTAATCTTTCAACAAATGTGTTAGACAGTGCTAGACAATAAGGCTATTGGATGGACAAAACGGAAGCAATTTCCACCTTCCAGGAGCTGGGAGTAGGGGAGCATGGAGGGAGGGACAGGTGCTGAAATTGCTCAGAGAGTCATTTCCTTAGATTTGTGTTACATCTTAGGAAGGAAGAACTGAGATGCTGTGACACTGTGACCTGGGACCCAGTGCTAGCCTGATGGGAGTGACATTTAAGCTGAGACCTGGAATATGGGTTAGGGACAAGAAGATAGGTGACTGAAGAGTACAGCAACATGTGAGTGTTCATGGTTGAGGGACCAAAATGTACAAAACCGTTGAGGCAGGAAGGACCTACCACCCTCATGAAACTGAAAGAAGCAGAGTGACTACGACATCACTAGTTGGAGAGAGAGTGGTCCAAGTGAAGCTGCAAAAGTAGTCTCTTCCGATCCTTTGAAAATGGAAAAACCAGTTTAGTGGATCACAACCAGTATTAAAAATAAAAACAAAATTGAATCAAATAGAAAAAATAATTGTATGTCGGACTTAGTAAACATAAGTATGTTTCATATAGATATTGTTTCATAAGGTATAATTTATCTCTCCGTGGGCTGAGGTTGAAAAGAAGTTTTAAGCCACTGGCAGGATCAGGTCAGCAATATCCAGGACTGTGAACTCTGTTCTGAGGGTAATGAGAAACCAGTGGAGGATTTTAAGCTGGAAGAGGTGTTCCTCTTTGTCTTATGAAAAGTTTTCCCAGACATGTGGAGAGTAATCTAGAGAAGGGACACCAGTTAGGTGGCAGATAGAGGAGTCCAGGTGAGAGATGGTGGAGAGGGTAAGTTCCACTAGAATGGAAACTCCGAGAGGGCAGTGGAGTGTCCCTGCATCTAGAACAGTGTCTGGCCTGCTGCATGTACCTTGTCAATATTTGTTGAATGAATGCCTGACTTGCACCAGTGTAGTTATAGACATGGCAGAAAGTGGATTCAATAGGACATAATATTCATGCTATGAAACTGTGAGTTTGATGATTGATTGGATGCTGGGGGTGAGGAAGAGGATGTTCTGGCATGAGGTAGGGAACCATGGAGGAAGATCAGGTTTAGAGATGAAGAGTATATGTTCAGTCTTAGATGTGTA
>NW_011494831.1:3627774-3628308 GCF_000754665.1 Bison bison bison
ATTAAAATTGTCTTATGAGACTCTCAAGTGGAAACATTGTAGGTAGTTGAAAATAATGTCTGCCTGACCCAGAGTCAAAGAAAGAAAAGACAAAGAAAGGCAATGCCAAAGAGTGCTCAAACTACCGCACAATTGCACTCATCTCACACGCTAGCAAAGTAATGCTCAAAATTCTCCAAGCCAGGCTTCAGCAATACGTGATCCGTGAACTTCCAGTTCTTCAAGCTGGTTTTAGAAAAGGCAGAGGAACCAGAGACCAAATTGCCAACATCCGCTGGATCGTGGAAAAAGCAAGAGAGTTCCAGAAAAACATCGATTTCTGCTTTATTGACTATGCCAAAGCCTTTGACTGTGTGAATCACAATAAACTGTGGAAAATTCTGAAAGATATGGGAATACCAGACCACCTCACCTGCCTCTTGAGAAATTTGTATGCAGGTCAGGAAGCAACAGTTAGAACTGGACATGGAACAACAGACTGGTTCCAAATAGGAAAAGGAGTTCGTCAAGGCTGTATATTGTCACCCTGCTTAT
>NW_011494831.1:3628408-3653815 GCF_000754665.1 Bison bison bison
ACAGAGGATGAGATGGCTGGATGGCATCACTGACTTGATGGACGTGAGTCTGAGTGAACTCTGGGAGTTGGTGATGGACAGGGAGGCCTGGCGTGCTGCAATTCATGGGGTCGCAAAGAGTTGGATACAACTGAGCAACTGAACTGAACAGTAATAGAATTTTTAAAAGATTTTTATGTACTTTTTATTTTGATTGTGTTGAAAGGTGATTTTATTTTATCAATTCTGTGGCAGTGTGGGCATTTATATAGCACAGTATTTTATCTATAACTATAATCACTTTGCTGGTAATTGGAAGAAGTTACCACATTTAGCTCCAGTCATGCGATATGTAAAAGAATGTTATACTGTCACTTTGGAATTACTTATTCTGAAGGGTTTTTGTGTTTGTTCATTGGTTTGGTTTGTTTTCTTTTGTTTTTTAATTACAAAAATAGTGCATGCTTGTTGAAACAGTTCTAGCAAAAGAGAATGGGACATACATGTATGTACAGATACATGTATGGGATACATGTATCCCACAGACATGTATGTACACAGTGGCTGTGTTCCTTAGTCTTTAAAAATAACCTGTGTCCACTGTTGGAATGATGTTCTTCTATCAACAATTTTGATATGAAAGAGAAAATAGGAATTAATCTCAGATTTACACCTCTGTGAATTACTACTCTTTACTCAGCATCTCTCAAGTCCTCCCACTTCCCTCTGTCCCTATGGCTACTTAGGCTGTCCAGGCCACCATCCACTCTGATTACCCTGCTGTGGACCCCTCTGTACTTCTTCCCTGGCCCTCTAGTCTATTCCTGTTAGTCAGAGTGCTCTTTTAAAAACCCTCTCAGGGGATGCTTACTTCCCTAGGTTAAAATCATTTGATGAAGGCTTCCCACTGCCTTCCAATAAAATTTGTTCTCCTGATCCTGCTTTATAAACCTGAAAATGATGTGGTTTCTTCTCACCTCTAACTGGCCTCATTCCATCACCCCCACCCCCACCCCTTGCCTAAGAAGCTCTAGTCACACTGGTTCCCTTTCAGTTCTTTGGTTAAGCCAAGCTGTTGCCAGTTTCAGGGCCTTATCTATTCTCTCTGTAGACTTATGTCCAGAAGACTGCTGCATCCCTGGTTCCTCTCGCCAGGTTTCTAGTCTCAGCCTAAATACCATTGCCTCAAAGAAGCAATCACCCTATTGCAGATAGGTGTTCCATCCACTTGATAACCACCTTCTCAGCACTTATTACTAGATATAATTGTTTCTTTACCTATTTGTTGTCTCTCTCCCTCACTTGATTTTATTTATTTATTTTAAAAATTTTATTGGAGTATAATTGATTTATAATGTTGTGTTAGTTTCAAGTGAACAGCAAAGTGAATCAGTTATTCATATACCCCTCACTTGGTTTTCAGTTCTGTGAGATCAAAGGATTATGTATCTTCATGACTGTCTACTCAGAACTTGGTATATAGTAGGTGCTGATAGCAGGGGAACTATTAATATCTGTCCCGGCTTGCCAGGAACTGAGTTTCCCAGAATTCAGGACTTTCAGTGCTAAAACCAGGACAGTCCTGAGCAAACCAAGATGTCTGGTCACCCTAATTGGCAGTAATCACTTATATCAGTTGTATTTGTGGAATGAATAAGTGAAAAATACATGCTAATTAACTATTTTTTAAAAAACAAACCTCTGAGGTTTATCCATATGGGCTTTTATTCTCCTTACCTGGGGTACAGAATATGTATCCCACTTTCATGTGATCATGGGAGGTTTGTTAATTTCCTTTGAGTAAGGGGAAGCTAAATTGCTTTATTATAAGTTGATCCCAACATGGCATCACAAAAAGCGCATTGTGAATGATGGGGTGGGGGAATTCAACCCTCAGGTTTATGAATCTTGACATATTGATGGATTAAAATTCTAATTTTAGCCAAAATAATACTATTTTAATAAATATTACCTTAGTGTAGTTAGGCTTGCTTTGTTAGGGTCTGAGTTTTGGCCATCTAGTTTAGTGTTAAATATCAAGCAGTGTTAATGAAACTCCTCTGGAAGCCAGATGTGGCATCCTGCACAGCCTTACCTGCGGTGTGTGGGGCATTGCATTACTCTCAGCAGATCTTTAGTTCAGCTTCAATTTGATAAACCATGCTGGCACCCTACACTGCCATGGCATCCTAGAGGAATGCCGAGAAAAGAGATTTTCACTAGCTGTGATGAAATAGAGAGAGGATGGTGAGAGAACCAACATCATCTCAACCAGTGTGGCGCAGTGAAGTGGGCCTGGCAAGAGAGAGCTGCAGGTGGATCTATCCCCATGCATGAATCAGTTTTTAAACTGGCTTTTGTGAGTATTGGTGTTAGATAAATCCACTCCTACAGGTAACAAATCTATCTCTTCGTGTGTGCGGTATTGGCAAGACCTTTCTGTCTCACAGTAGTGTGTTCAGCTGATTTATGAGCCCTCAGAATATAAAGGACTTAACTGTGAAGAGTAGCCTTGCCATGAGTTCCCCAGTAACTTCATATACAGTTCCCAGCTTGTAGAAGGAGTATCTTTCACACTTTTTAAGGTCTTTGCTGTCTCTGTACTGTTGTTAATACGGTATTTAATGCTGTAGAAGAAGGACTGTGCCTGTCAGATGCAGTTGTCCACTAATGAAGAGCCATTTGCTAGGTTTTTATCTTTTATTTTATTTACTGTTAAATTTTTATTGGGGTATATTTGATTTACAATGTTGTGTTAATTTCAGGTGTACAGCAAAGTGAATCAGTAATACATATGTTCACTCTTTTTTTTTTCCCCGTATAGGTCAATTACAGAGTTTTGAGAAGAGTTCTCTGTGCTATACAGATAACTTACAACAGTTCTTATTAGTTGTCTTAGGTTTTTAATATCATGTGGAATCTCTTTAACAGGAAGACAATATTAACATCTTAACACTTTAGTTACAGTAACTGTTAATGGATATCTACTGCTTATAATAGTCTGTGTTTCAGGGAGGAATTTGATTGCCAGCATATCCAAATCCATGTTATAATGAGTTGGTATTATTATAAAACAGAATTCTGTTGCATTTGTGAACCTCAAAGGGTCAGGAAAAAATTACTAATAAATCTTTCCAATTTTTATAAATTTGCATGAAGGTAATGTGGAAAAAAGATAATAGTAAAGGCCATACACAAATTACCATATAACCCAGCAATACCACTCCTTGGCATTTATCCAAGTGAAATAAAAACTAGTATTTACATGAAAACCTGTACATGAACCAATAATTGCCCCAAGCTGTAAACAATCCAGATGTTTTTCAACTAGCAGATGGGTAAAGTGTGGTGTATCCATACAATGGAATATTACTTAACAATAAAAAGAAACAAACTGCCTATTCCTCTCCCGGCAACATGGATGAATCTTAAATGCATTATTCTTAAAAAAAAAAAAAAAACGGATTCAAAAGACTACATGCTACATGATTCCATTTATATGATATTTTATGATAGGCAGATGTATAGGGACAGAAAACAGGTGTGTGATTGCCAGGGGATGGAGGGAGGGAGATGAAGAGCACTAACTTCCTGAAAAGGCTGAAGATCATACATGCTCTACTTTTTCATACGAAAGTAATGACTCCTGTTGACCAGTGCAAATTACAGCAAAATTTGGAGGGCATGATGGGACTGTCCTATATCTGGTTCACAGGAGTAGTTCAGCTATATTTGTCAAACTCATAGAACTGTCCATAAGAAAGGATAAAACACAGTATATGTAAATTACATACTTGTTTTTAAAAGACTGTAAGCACACAAATATTGTTGCAATTCGTATTTGGTCAGTAGGAGTTACCATTTTGGTATGAAAAAGGAGAGTGTTCTTATGATCTGAAGCCTTTTCAGGAAGTTAGTATGCCAGCTCTGTCTAAGGAAATGAGAAGAGTAACGTTTCATGACTGCTTATGAAGACGAGATCATGTCAGCTGTTAATCTGAGAAGGTCATTTTCTCATTCTGGCCAAGGAGGGTATACTCCTAAAATAGAAAGAGACTGGAAGAGGAAAACAGATATTTTATAGCAGTCTTTAAAAATTTTGTCGGCACTTAATCTTTAGTTGTATAGCACCATCATCATCAAGGAATAATGCTCCTAGTATTTATTAGTTGTATTTTTCTCTTTTTTTGGCACAAGGGGAAAATGTAAACCATGATTGAAATAGGAACTAGGATTTTATCTGTCCTGGTGTGAATCCTGACTCTATCATACACTCACTGTATTATCTTGGGTAAATTACTTAACCTTTCCTACTGCTTAATTTTTTTTATCTTTAAATGGGGGTGATGATGATACTTACCTTAAGGCATTGTGAAGATTACATGTTAGATGCTTAGAAAAGTACCTGACATCTGGTAAGTGCAGTATAATTTGGGGCTGGTATTGATATTATCCAAGAGCAAGAACCAGAGCAAGTATCCTTTTGCTGTGTTTTTGAGTGGACTGAGTTGGGGAGAACTAACAGGAGAGGGGAACCATGTGAAAGAGCAAATCCTGGTTGTAGCCGCAACTTACTAAATGGCATATCTCTTCCCCTTTAATCTCTTAAATCACCAGGACAAGGCAGAGATGGCAAATGGAAATATTTGGGTTGTCAAATTAGGATTCTCATGTAATGGTCAGCATCCTTCCTGCTTGACCCTGGGTTAAGCACCAGAAATATACTTTTCCCCCCCTGGTTTAAGCATTCAGAAAACTACCTCAGAAACTTATTGGGCTTCCCTGGTGGCTCAAACAATAAAGAATCTACCTGCAATGCAGGCATCCTGGGTTCGGTCCTTGGGTTGGGAAGATCTCCAGCATTCTGGCCTGGAGAATTCCATGGACAGAAGAGCCTGGCAGGCTACAGTCCATGGGGTCACAAAGAGTCAGATACGACTGAGTGACTTTCAGTTTCAGAAACTTACAGTTTGTTAGCTTATTCCAAACAGCACCACAGATGCCAGTTTTACCATGAATTATATATATAGTAAGAAGATGCTCAGAGTATTGGCTATACCACTAAGGAAAGGGAGCAGATTACCTTTGTAGACATGGTCCTGAGAATCAGTACTCCTGTAACTTATAGAGGAAATTTGGGGGTAGCCTGGGGCTTCCCTGGTGGCTCAGATGGTAAAGAATCTGCTTGCAATGGGGGAGACCTGGGTTCGATCGCTGGGTTAGGAAGATCCCCTGGAGAAGTAAATGGCAACCCACTCCAGTATTCTTGCCTGGAGAATCCCATGGACAGAGGAGCCTGGCAGGCTACAGTCTGTGGGGTTGCAAAGAATTGGACACGACTGAGCGAGTAACACATATGGGGGTAGCCTACAGTTCAGTTTTCTAGTCATTTTCCATTTCAGACATACGCCTCCCATTGAGGGGACAGATTTTTTTTTTTTTTTTCCCCTGTGCTTTCTGGCTTGTAGGATCCTAGTTCCCCCACCAGTGATTGAACCCAGGCCCTTGGCAGTAAAAGTGCAGAGTCTTAACCACTGGACCACCAGGGAATTCCCAGGACAGATTTTGAAAACATTTCTTTAGTACTTAGAAGTGTAGCAGTCCGACTGTTCATGTGATTAAAGTTCCCATGACGGTATTTTTTTATTGCAACCACAAAGAGGTAGAAGAGATTTAGGGAAGGTGAGCATTGTAGTATTTTTGGATGTATTTTCTCTGTAAACAAAACTCATGCGGCTACTTTGCCCTCTCAGGAACTCTTGTCCCTGGCAAAGCGGAAGCGAAGTGACTCTGAAGAGAAGGAGCCGCCTGTGAGTCAGCCTGCTGCCTCCTCAGACTCAGAGACGTCTAACAGCGATGACGAGGTGGGTGTGGAGGGATAGGCCTCTGGTGGGCATTTGAGAGTCCTGACAGCCTCTTTTCCTTAACCTGAGACCTTCCCGCCTAAGATCTGTGAGAACTTCCTAGGGAAAGAAAATTGTGTCTGGAAAGCTCTCACATTGTGCTGTTCTCTGTACTGCTAGTTACCCAGCAGGTATCTCTGCAGTGCATCCGTGACCATTTTTTAGTCTTTTATTTTCAGCACTCTTATAGAAGGGGCATAACTTGTTAGTCACCATCTCTTTTATTTTTTTATTAAATTTTTAATCCCATTTCTATGTTAGAAAAGAAATTCTGTCAAGAATGCCGAATTTTAGTGGAAAATACTTTAGGAAGACAGACAGGAAGCTTTCTTTGGGTAGACATAATCAACATCCCCCAAAGTGGTGTCATTAGGTATTACGGAGAAACATCCAGCTGTTCATTGTTTAAGCCAAGGTGACTTTCCCAATCTGCTGCCCACCACCAAACAAGGCCCTAAAAATCCAGAACTTTAATGGAAGAGAGAGATTAGGGGAAAGGTCTTTGAAACACTCCTACATGTTCCTCATTTGATTTAAAATACTTTTCTTCCCCTTAGTAATTTCTTGGAGGGAGGCTGGATATCACCTTTGTGTTTAATCTCTTACCCTGCAGTCTAGGGAAAAAATTTTATTAAAAAAATTTTTTATTTTTGTATTTATTTATTTCATTGTTTGGCTGTGTTGAGTCTTGGTTGCTTTGTGCAGGCTTTCTCTGGTTGCAGTAAGCAGAGGCTGCCCTTCATTGTGCTGTGCGGGGTTCTCATTATGGTGGCTTCTCTTGTTGCCAAGCACAGTGTACGGGCTTCAGTGGTTGTAGCACTCGGGCTTAGTTGCTCTGAGGTGTATAGGATCCTCCTGGACCAGAGATCGAACCTGTGTCCCCTGCATTGCAAAGCAGATTCTTAACCACTGGACCACCAGGGAAGCTCCCTAGGAAAATATTTTTAACAGTGTACTAACAGTATCTTGTTTTAAAGTTCCACTGGTGTAAAAAAAATTTTTTTAGTATAATAAAATTTAGTTAACAGCCAGAACAGTATTCACCAGTGCCCTGCATATACAGGTTAGGAATGATTGCATTCTGATTGACTGTAGTGATATTCTCTTAATCTTAAATAATTTAACAGACCTAAAATTGTTTTGACAATAAGAGGTAGTGAATGTGTGAATTTTATTCTTTGTTTCATTTATTTTTCATGGAGGAACTGTAATTCCTCTAAAATTGATAAAGTAACCCAATCTGTTAGAAAAGCAGTGGGCTTTATGAAATAATTTGCTTTTTCTATTAAAAAAAAGCAAAAATAGAACAGAAAAATCTTGAAATAATTCCCTTCCCCACTATTCCTACATTAACTACTTTCATTTTCCATGTTTTAGAAGTCAGCTACTACAGTGTAATCCCAAATCTGTGTTGTGTTTGGAATACCCTGTAGCATGTTTATGGTCTTTGTACTTCCTTAAGGAAAAAATCAGTAGCTATCCTTTGAAACTCCATAGTACTATCATTAGATCACTCCTGAGTATGCAGTTACTACAGGGATTCCCTTCATCCTTTTGAACTGCTTCTACCAAGCGGTCAGAGTATGTATCATCTCCACAGCATTAGAGGAGACCAAACATGTGCTAGGGTAGATAGAGCATCATAAACTTGTCTCCAGCTTAGGATTCCCTTTGTCACTCGCAGCTACTTACCAACTCTTGAGTCTTCATCCTTAGAATGCTACCAGCTACTTCTGTACTTACTAGAGAAAAAGCTGACAGGCAGGCTGCACCCTGTCTAGTAGGGAATTAAGAGTTTGAGTAACTTTCCCCCCACAAGGTTGTTAGCTCTTGTAGCTCCCTCCGCATCCCATCCCCCAGGCTCACTGGCTTTTGCAGCTCTGCTCCAGTCTTCTCACCCTTCACTGGAAATAGCAGTCTCTATTTCATGGCCATTCTGAAAGGTGCCTCTTTTTTGGTCTGCATTATCAGTCTCTGGCCCAGGCTACTAGCTTAAGCATAGAGCACTGCAAAGTTAGGGTGAATATTTCATTGTTTTCTACAATTAAAATCTTTTTAAAAAAATGCTACCAACCACTAGAGAACTCAGTAGTATGGTAAATTCAGATTTATGGCTCCATATACACATCCCAACACTTTTCCCCTCCCACATGACTCTTTTATGTTTATTGTCATTAGCAATGATAAATACAGATAGAAGTATATTGTTCCCCTCAGATTTGCTGGAACAGAAAATTTGTCAGGAACAACTGAGTTAGGTTAACGGGTGGTTTGTCTTAAGGAGAGACACGCACTGACTTTAGAACAAGAAGATATCTAGCTAACTGGTAGGAGTGGGGAGGGAGATACAAAGAAGTTATGAAAGTTTCCTATCCAGAAAAAAAGTGGGTACAGTGGATATTAAGTATAAGGTTCAATTACGGGGACTTCCCTGGTGGTCCAGAGTTAGGACTCAGTGCTTCTGCTCCCTGGGAAACGGGTTTGATCCCTGGTCAGGGAACTAAGATCCCACAAGCTGTGTGATATAGTCAAAAAAAAAAGAAAGAAAACGCTCATTTCAGGAGGGAATAGTAGAGATTTCATTTATAGTCTCTGTGGGGGGGGTGGCGGGGGGGAGGGAATACCTAACTTTAATGGAAGAAAATATGCTTTGGTATTATTTTTGGTGAGTGAATTATTCTCAATCATATCTTGGGCACATGAGAAAATAAGAAGTAGAACTCTTTCTGTAACGTTTACATTGACCATGACTGGGAAATTGGAAAACTCACCTCAATGGTAGTTTATAATGTTGTGTTGTGGCATTTTGGTACCGTCACTTCTTGTCCCTGAAAGCATTTGATAAGAGAAGCACCACCAAGGGTGCGGACAGGAGTGGCAGGGAAGAAAAACAACAAGCTTAGAAGGAAGAGAATTAGCAGTGCTCATTCATGAGATGAAGTTTAAAAAAAAAAGTGGCTGAAACAAAAGTCTACTAGGAAGAACAGTCCTAAATCGGGTAGTTCAGAGTCCTTTTTAGAAACACAGCGGGTCTCGTGGAAACAGATAGCTGCATCTCGATAAGACATAAGAAGAAAGCCTAGATTTTCACTTGGTACCAGTAAAAATCATGTTAGATACCAAGAAAACCTTTTTTTGTTGTTCAAAGCAGAATATAACTACACTAGACAAAGTAAGGGGACATCAGACTTATGTCCTAATATCCTCAGCCTGACCGAGAGTGATTATTTAAAAAAGCTTCATGTACAGCCCTGTTTTCTACACTTTTGAGAAATAAAAGCATCTGGCCCAGCCCTGTTGTTCACTGCTTGTCACGCCAGGTTTTTCTTCCCTAGAACTTGTGTCAGCCCTCCTGGACGAACTTCATGCTCCAGCTTACCACCTCTTCAAAACTCTGGTCTCTTCTTGCTTTCCCCCATTCCATTGTTTTCTACTTTCTTTCTTTCTGAAGCTTCTTCTCTTTCCCTTTTATCCCGTTAGTCTTTTGGGCGCTCCCAGGTTGATCTAGTTGCACTCCTTCCTATTCCACTACTTTATTATTGCTTGCTGGCTCCAATATTTTTAATAGGACATTTTGAAAAGGATACTACTTTTACTTAAAATTCATTTAGTAATAACTTTTCCAGGAAGTTGGCCGAGATACCCAAGAGCAAAGTTTTGTTACTCCCTTACCATGCAGATAATACATAATCAGCATGTACTTCTGATAAAGGCTTTCACCGCCAAGCTAATGTTTTTCAGTGTGTATATTCATTTAGTAAGGTTTTCATACACACAATACTTGTAGAAAAAGATGTTCCATGGAGATGAATTATCCCAATACTAAAACTAAACTCTTAAAAGTTTAAATCTATTATATTTGAAACTTTTGGATAAGTTTTGTCAAATATAGTTTTTTAAGCTGATTTAGTCATGATTATGAAGGGCAGTTCTTATACTGTGAAATAATGACTTCCAGAATACTAGGCTGTGTAGCGCTGGTTTGGGTACCTTTCCTTTTCCCCCCACTATTGTAGGTAAGCAGTGGCCATTGTCTCGTCTCCTAGTGATGGCTCTGCTTCCGGCTTCCTGTATCTGATCTGCTCTGGGGTCAGGAAGCCAGGGTCCCATAGAGTTTGTGTGAATATTCTGCTTAAATTTAACAGTAGCTGTTTGAATTGCTCATAAGCCTTTTCTTTTTTTTAAACATACTTCTTTGTTCTTGGCTATGTAGATTACCATTCTGTAGCACCTCATTTTCTAGAGACCAAAAAAATCTCATCACAAGAAAAATAAAGTGATTTTCATGGACCACTTGCTTAAACTGTGTACAACAGATTCTGACACTTCTTACCACACAGTGCAGTGGAATATTGATTATATTTTACTTTGTTTTTTGGTATCGTTTCTGTTTCACTTTTTATCTCCACAACCACATTATAAGTTTTTGTGATTGAGTGTAGGGATTCTTGTGATTGTGATTTTTGTGATTGAGTGTGTTTTACAGTTAAATATGCATGATTATTTGAGTATAAGGTATAGTAGTGTTCTTTGTACTGTGATTAATTACAAAGTAATTAATTTTTTTTTAAGGAAAAAGAAAACTTAGCTATTCCTCATGTCCTTTAGGCTGACATTTGCATTTACTCCAGCTTGGCTGATCCTTTTCTATCTTCAAGGGGAGAAAGAAAACCACCTGAATCAGGAACCATGCCCTCTCCACACAGCTCTCTATCGGCCACTGTTTAGATCTAGAATAATGACTACTGAACCCTTTTGACAAATGCTTCCATTTAGTATAATACTCAGTTCATATGGAATCCTACAACTTTAAAACTCCAAGGGGTCGTAGAGATCATTTGGACTCCTTTATTACAGATTAGAGAACAGAGGCTCAGAGAATGTCTGGTTTCCTTTTCCCATCATAAAATAGTACCCTCCATTTATATAGCGCTTCATGGTTTCTGATGTGCTCTAAACATCTTTCATTCAGTCTCCTTTGAGTCTCACACTACCCTGGTATTCGGTCAAGTATTATTCCTTCTTTACAGATAAGGGAACAGTCTCAAGTTGAGGGCTTGGGCCTTATTCCAATTCTTTGAACCTCTATTCCTGTAGTTTATCGCTAGCTCAGCTATTCTTCTTAAACCCTACTTACCTCAAAGTATGTCATTTCACTCTAAATTAATTTCAGGAATAACTGCACTACAGTGGTTTCTACTTGGGGTCCTGAGACCTAGAATATGATCTTCCTTGCCCATTAGAGATAACCTCTCTGAAACGTTGAAGTTTCTTTGCTTTTCTGTCTCCAGGATACTCAGAGTATGCAGCATGTCAATGCTACCCAAGTCCAAAGCAGCCACGCCCCACCCCATGTTCCTTCCTGTCTTTCAGCTGAGTGCCAGGAAGGTCAGCTGCTTCCCAGAGTAGGGACCTGCTTATAATACACCCTACACACTCAGTCTGGCACAGGGTGATGTAGTAGTTCCCAGCCCTCTTTGTATTATTAGATAATTGCCATCCATTAGAGTATCTTTTACAGGAGTGAGAGTCAAAGTGCTAATTTCTTTTAATTTATTACTTAAGAAAACATCTTCCTTCTAGTCACTGTTTTAGGTCTCCATCGCTGCATATGTACATAATGCTTCCCTGGTGTTTTGTGTGGGCCTGCTTGCATGTGAGTGCAGGGGAAAGCAGGATGTCAGTGTGTTTGAGTCCTGACTGATCCACTGATCCTTTCCCTTTTCCAGATTGTTTTTAAGCAGCTAACCTCAGGGGATGCTCTGGCTCTGTACTCGGATGCAAATCGGCAGGCACTCGCTTTCTCATTCTTGTCTTCTTTGTGGTGCATTTTAGAGCACTTTTAAGGTCACCACAGAGCTTGCCTTTCATTACAGCCATAGTTCCCAAACCAAATTAAGAAAAGCCAGGTCATTTCTTCTACTCTATCCTGGATGGGGAGAGCCCAAGAGTATCTTTAATCCTGTCCTGTACTCTTTAGACTCCCTTTACTACCACCCTCTGGCAATGAAAGAATTAGTTTTCCTTCTTAGAGTCAATAGAATGAGACTTTTATAGGAATAGGTAAGCAATCTCTGGGCTAATGGTTGCTGTTGCTGCTGCTAAGTTGCTTCAGTCGTGTCCAACTCTGTGTGACCCCATAGACGGCAGCCCACCAGGCTCCGCCGTCCCTGGGATTCTCCAGGCAAGAACACTGGAGTGGGTTGCCATTTCCTTCTCCAGTGCGTGAAAGTGAAGTTGCTCAGTTGTGTCCAACTCTTCACGACCTCATGGACTGCAGCCAACCAGGCTTCTCCGTCCATGGGATTTTCCAGGCAAGAGTACTGGAGTGGGTTGCCATTGCCTTCTCCGGGGCTAATGGCTGGGTTAAGATTATTTCTACATTGATTTTGCCTGCCACAATTCTTGACCATCTCCTTATGGTTTATTAGGTTCTGTGATCTTGAGAGGAGAGGTACGGGGCAAATATTTAAAATATGTACTTGGATGTATTTAGATCAAGAAAACACTCAGAAACCTCTGGATTATAGGAATAAATGTAAAATATTACAAATATGACCTGTTCTCCAGGGGGAAAAAATCTTTTGGGAGATTATCAGGACCAATTTGAGTCTCTTTCTCTATATTAAATAGGAATAATGAGACTGGGCCCCATATTTTAAAGGATTATTTACCTTTAAGTGGTAGAAATACAGATTTTTTTTTAGATTTTTTTTTCTTAGCTTTAAAAATACTATTTTTTCCCAAAGCTTCATATAATGAACACATATTATTATTATTAAAGATGTATTTATAAGAAGTTTTATTTGTTAAACTAAAGTTACCTACATTATTAAAATTTCCCTGAAAGCCTGTCATATATAGTAAGTTTGGCTGTTTGCCATTGGCATGACAGACTGTATTGAGTCAGCATCATGGGAGGTGAGGCAGCTTTGTGATCTCATTTCTTTTGAAAATTGTTGGAAGAAAACAAGGTTCCCTTCGAACACCTAGGTTCGGCCAGGAAAAGTGAAAGTGAACGTCACTTAGTTGTGTCCAGCTCTTTGTGACCCCATGGACTGTACAGTCTATGGAAATATCCAGGGCAGAATACTGGAGTGGGTAGCCTTTCCCTTCTCCAGGGGATCTTCCCAACCCAGGGATCAAACCCAGGTCTCGCGTATTGCAGGCAGATTTTTACCAGCTCAGCCAGGAAAACCCCTGTTAAATTGAAACATTTTATTTTTTTCTATTTTAATGCTTACCTTTCTTCCCTCTCCCCCAGGGGTTAAGCATCATAAGCTGTAGATGACAGTTGCTAAGCTTAGGCAGTGGCAGATTGAAGCAGATAGACAGTAGAAAAGGAAGACACATGGCTTGCTGCTGCTGCTAAGTCGCTTCAGTCATGTCCGACTCTGTGCGACCCCATAGATGGCAGCCCACCAGGTTCTGCTGTCCCTGGGATTCTCCAGGCAAGAACACTGGAGCGGGTTGCCATTTCCTTCTCCAATGCATGAAAGTGAAAAGTGAAAGTGAAGTCGCTCAGTTGTGTCCAACTCTTCGAGACCCCATAGACTGCAGCCTACCCAGGCTCCTCCTGGGATTTTCCAGGCAAGAGTACTGAAGTGGGTTGCCATTGCCTTCTCCACACATAGCTTTCTGGCACCTCCTAAATTGCGTTCACCTGTGTGGCCTTGCATTTAAGCCCTTTTTGCTCTTACACACTCCCCCCTTGCCCTCACCCAGAATTTCAGAATTTGACTCTGTTGCAGATGAGTAACACTAATCTGTGAGCAGAAGTAGACCCTAGCCCATCTTGATACATGTGACCCCAGTAAGCTCTGCCTTTATGTTCTGAGCCTTTCCATATTACCTTCAGGTAGAAGTATAAAGGGACCTCTTTATACAAAGAAGGGATTTCTGTACAAAGTCTGAAAAGACACCCTGTTTAGAAGAGATGGGTTATGCTCATTTTCATGATCAATATTTATTGACTATCGTGTGCATAGTTGGGATATTTCTTGAAACAAGTGTAAAATCTCTGTTATCAGCATAGGAAGTTAATATATTTTAGCTCAGTTAACTAAGAAACTGATCACTTTGGCCTCTTGGATTCTTTCAAAATGACCTAGAAACTATTATCCTTGAATGATTAAAAATTTGAAATGGTTGAAACATAGCCATTAAAAGCATTGGAATTTGTTTCTAAATGGTAACTAAGTGTTGAAATATTAAAAGTTTGAGAAGTAAATTCACTTACAGAGTTGCCATAATTATATATCACTTAATATATATAAATGATGTTTTACTTAATATGTCATTTATTCACTTAAGGTATCATCTAGAACATGTAGCTGTTTTCTTTCATTTGTCCCTTCTTCCTAGCTCCTGAGTACAAAAATAAAGTAGCACTTAAAATAACTGAGTAAATTAAAATGAAAAATTAGAAGATTAAAGTAGCACCCTTTCACAGTATTTTATCAAGGTAAATTAACAGACTGTGGTTCTTAAAAATAGCTCATCTGGAGCATTTCTAAGATGGAAACCTCATCAGAACTATCCCGCCACCCACACCTCCTAAAAAACTCCAAAGTAAATTTACTTCTGATCTTGGCTATTGTTAGATAGGTTCTATAATGATCATATTATAGAAGGAACAAAGACTTGGTGCTTTTAAAAAATATTAGATATAGAAATTTTATGTCAAAACCAGATTTATAATTCAATCTATGATGTTGGAAAGATGAATGTTATTTTTTATCCTCCCCCTCCACAGTTGTTTGTTGGCTTATTTAGTATTGTCTGAGTTTGCTTTACTGGGTTTTTAAAATTTTTTATTGAAGTATAGTTGATTTACAGTGTCGTATTACTTTAAGGAGTATAACAAGGTGATTCAGATATATCTATATCTATATATTCTTTTTTAGATTCTTTTCCAGTATAGATTATTATAAGATGTTGAATATAGTTCTCTGTGCTATACAGTAGGTCTATGATGGTTATAAATATTATTTTCAGAGTACATAAAATGAAGTTTTTCCAAGTAAAGTACTTTTCACCTAAAATCATTCTCCTAAACTGATAAGTTACAATATCAAAGGAGGTATAGTTTAATGTAACTAAATAGTCTCTGTGAATTTTAATAATGATTTTATGGTCTTTCAGCCTTATAATTAAAGAACTTGATGAAGATGATTTTTTTTGGCCTTGGAGTGATTGTGTATTGCCAGCCTGTTACTTTGATAATACAAATTGCAGGTTCCTTGTATTTAGATGTATGGGATCTCCTATTTATGATCCAATTTAAGCACTGTGTTGTAGTGTGATACATGCAGGTTTTTTTAAAAAGATACACACACATGTATATTTTTCAATGATCTATTATATGCTTTCTGCCTCCTTGGAGTTAGTACCAGTGCTATCGTCCATGCCAAACAGTGGCCTTAATCCTTTTCTCCCTGTGTTTTCTGAAGTTCTGTCTTGCTAACATGCTTTATTCCCCCTGCCTTCCTGGGACCCACTCCAGAACTAAGCTATGCACTGTGTACTGAAACCCAAACATCCCAGCCTCTAGCAATTACTGACCTCTCTGCCACAGGAAACATTAGAAGCTGTTTTCTATACCAAGTTTTAGTTAACTCAGTTGACTTGCCATTAAGATGACATACTTGCTTTTCTATTGATAAAAAGTTATTAATTTTTATTTATTGTATCAATTATCTACTGTCTTTAAGAAATTATGAACCAAAAGTTACAAAGTTTTAAGTAAAATTTCAAAAATCATTATCTTTCTTCCTATAAAAGTGTATTTGTTTTGGATTCAAAGCAGTAGAGACTCTTGAAATTGTTTTGATGAACATTGGAAATTCTTAACTCTCGAATCTTACAACTTTTCTCAATAAAATTCCTGTTTCAATTTTCCTTTTTCTTTTTTCCTTGTAGTGGACTTTTGGGAGCAATAAAAATAAGAAGAAAGGAAAAGCCAGAAAAATAGAGAAGAAAGGAACCATGAAGAAACAGGCGAATAAAACTGCTTCCTCAGGCAGTTCGGACAAAGACAGTTCAGCGGAGAGCTCAGCTCCTGAGGAAGGTGAGTCAAGTCAGACCTGGGAGTGAACTCTTACATGGTAGAAGCTGCAGAATCAGAAATCGGGGAAAGATACCTGATTTACAGTATGGTCTCTGCCTTTATTGCAAGGTTCTCTAATCTTCTCAGTATCTGTTTAGAATCTGAATGAAGCAAGAAAAATACATGCATCTGACTGTATGTCAGATAATGCTGTTTCTTCAATTTCCTGAGTTTGATCATTGTATATTTGGTTATATAAGAGACTCTCCTTTTTACAAGAATTACTTAAGGGTGAAAAGTCACAATCTCTGCAGCTTACTCTCAGTTCAGCAAAATAAATGATAAAAATTTGTACGTTGTTTTATATATGTAGACAGAAAGTAAGTTGGTGATGTTAACAATGGGTATTCTTGCAACTTTTTTCTTTGGTCTGTAATTTTTTTGAAAATACAAAAATCCAATTTAAGAAATCATGCTGGTGATTTCTTAATCTAGCCTAAGATTCTGTAACCTGTGTTTGTGTTTGCCAAAGGCAGACCAAGAGTTTTCACCAGGGAAGTGAGACGAACATGTTCCACTTCACCTAGGAGAGCTGAGGAGGAATAATTATCAACACATGTCTTCTGCAGCATCACCTAATCTTGTGTTTGGGCCTGTGCTGCAGGTGAAGTGTCAGATTCTGACAGCAACAGCTCCTCCTCCAGTTCAGATTCAGACTCTTCCTCAGAAGATGAGGAATTCCATGATGGCTACGGAGAAGACCTCATGGGAGATGAGGAAGACAGGGCCCGTCTGGAACAGATGACAGAAAAGGAGAGAGAACAAGAACTGTTCAACCGCATAGAGAAGAGGGAGGTGTTGAAAAAAAGGTAAAGTAGTAATTCCTTAATGATACATTAATAGAGTAATTTTCCAAAGTTCGAATTTGGAGCCCTGTCTTCCTAGGGTTTGAGACTTAAAATTTTGGGAATTCCCCCGCGGTTCAGGGGTTAGGACTCCACCCTTTCACTGCTAAGGGCACAGATTCAATACCTGGTTGTGGAAGCAAGCCATGCAGCACAGCACCCCCCATCCAAAAAAAATGACTTGAAATTCTCATTATGTATGAGTTAGGAATCTGACTATCTTTCTAGCGTGGTTTTTGTTTTTGTTTTTTTTTCAAACTCTAATGTTAAATTGCTTTTTGGTATACAAAGGTGTTTCAGTATTTAGGATTACATGTGTAAATGACAAAAGTCTTTCCTTATCTCCTAAAAGAATTTCAGGATGAAAATAAACTTGGGTTTCATCTCAGGAAATAGTCCTCAGAACTAGGATTATTCTGTCCCTACCTGATCATGTGAAAGAAACATAGAAGTGTTTTCTTTGGCAGCAAGTAGTCCCATTTCATCTGGGAGCCTGGTTGTCCCTTCTGGAGACCATGTTAAGTCTGCTCAGTTATCCGAGACAAGAATGTTTGGCTTTCAGTCAGCAGCAAGTCATAGACGTTTGTTTTGAGTGTGGATGCTTCCACGGTTACCTATATTGGAACAAACAGGACTTAAGAAACAGTACCAGAGTTGCCAGATGGTTAAGAATGACTTCGAAAATTTGTATTTCTGAACTGTGGAGAGCATAGCAAAAGGTTCTCAACCAAGGCCAGTAGGGCCCTATGGCAAAATCACCAAGTAGCTCTAGAGTAGTGGGTGGCTTATCTCAAGGTTGGTTTTTATGTTTTTTACCTTATATGAATAAGGCAGTTAAAGAATGTTTGCAGTGAGGAGAATGAAGACAGAAGTTCAGAGCCATTCTCAGAAATTTAGGGGTTTGTAGCTCATTTGTTTAGCTGCAGGGCAGTACATGGTAACTCAGAAACTTTTGTGTAAACATCACTAGCATCCTAATGTGAGATGAAGTGGCGGCACCAGTGATGAGGCATCCTTTTCGGTGGTGTTTTGTTTTTTTGGGGGGGTTATTTGTTTGTTTGGGGGGTGGTTTTGTTTGTTTTGTTTTTTTGTCTTTGTTTTGACTGCTTTGCGCAGCATGCTGCTGCTGCTGCTGCTAAGTCGCTTCAGTCGTGTCTGACTCTGTGCGACCCCATAGATGGAAGCCAACCAGGCTCCCCCATCCCTGGGATTCTCCAGGCAAGAGTACTGGAGTGGGTTGCCATTTCCTTCTCCAATGCGTGAAAGTGAAGTCGCATGCGGGATCTTAATTCCCTGACCAGGGATCCAAACCATGCCCACCGCAGTGGAGGCTCAGTCCTAACCACTGGACCGCTGGGGAATTCCCAAAGTGTTGGTTTTGGTTGTTAGGTTCTTCCCCTATTCTAGAGCTTTCCCTTTTTTATTATTTATTTACTTACTTATTCAAGCTCACTGCATAAAGATAACTTGGTTGTGTAAAGAGCACTGATATTTTCTGTCAGAAAGTCTAGGCTCAAGTCCAACTCACTAGCCAGGTGATCTGACCCTCCTCCTGCCTCAGCCTCCCCTTGAGAAATTGTTGTAAGGTCAGAGTGAGATGATACATGTAAGAACATAATATAAATATAAACTTATTTTAAATTGAGGTATAGTTGATATACAATATTATATAAGTAACATGTATAGTGACTCACAGTTTTTAAAGGTTATATTCCATTTATATTGTTTATTGTTGTTCAGTTGCCAAGTTGTGTCTGAGTCTTTGTGACCCCATGGACTGCAGTACACCAGATTGCTCTGTCCTCCAGTATCTCCCAGAGTTTGCTCAAATTCATGTCTGTTGAATCAGTGATGCTATCTAACCATCTCATCTTCTGCCACCCTCTTCCCCTTCTGCCTTCAGTTTTTCCCAGCATCAGGGTCTTTTCCAGTGAGTCGGCTATTCACGTTAAATAGACATAGTATTGGAGCTTCAGCTTCAGCATCAGTCCTTCTTACGAATATTCAGGGTTCATTTCCATTAGGGTTGACTGCTTTGATCTCCTTGCAGTCCCAGGGACTCTCAAGAGTCTTCTCCAGCACCACAATTCAAAAGCATTTATTCTTTAGCACTCAGTCTTCTTTATGGTCCAACTCAACATCTGTACATTAATACTGGAAAAATCATAGCTTTGACTATACGGACCTTTGTCAGCAAAGTGATGTATCTGCTTTTTAATATGCTGCCTAGCTTTGTTATAGCTTTCCTTCCCAGGAGCAAGCATCTTTTAATTTCATGGCTACAGTCACCATCTGCAGTGATTTTGGAGCCCAAGAAAATAAATCTGTCATTGCTTCCACTTTTCCCCTCCTGTTTGGCATGAAGTGATGGGACTGAATGCCATGAGCTTAGTTTTTTGAATGTTGTGTTTTAAGCCAGCTTTTTTAATCTCTTCTTTCTCCCTCATCAAGAGGCTCTTCAGCTCCTCTTCACTTTCTGCCATTAGAGTGGTATCATCTGCATATCAGAGGTTGCTGATATTTCTCCTTGCAATCTTGATTCCAGCTTGTGATTCTTCCAGCATTTCATATGATGTACTGTGTATAGGAGTTAAATAAGCAGGGTGACAGTGTACAGCCTTGTTATACTCTTCCCAATTTATATTGTTAGTTATTGTAAAATATTGGCTATATTCCATGCTGTACACTATATCCTTGTAGCTTATTTTATACACAGTAGTTTGCACCTCTTAATTCCCTACCCCCATAGTGCCTCTCCCCACTGGTAACCACTAGTTTGTTCTCAGTGTCTGTGGATCTGTTTTTTTGTTTTTGTTGTTATATTCATTAGTTTGTTGTATTTTTTAGATTTCACATCAGTGATATCATACAGTATTTGTTCTTCTGTGTCGGACTTCCTTCACTTAGCATGTGCTATGTTGTCAGTCATGTCTGACTCTTTGCGACTCAGAGGACTGCAGCCCTCCAGGTTCCTCTGTCCTTGGGATTCTCTAGGCAAGAATACTGGAGTGCCATTTCCTCCTCCAGAGGATCTTCCCCACCCTGGGATTGAACCCACAACTCTTAGGTCTCCTTCATTGGCAGGCAGGTTCTTTACCACTAGTGCCACATGGGAATCCCCTTTCTTAGCATAATCCCCTGCAGATTCATCCATGTTGTTGCAAATGGCAACGTTTCATTCTTTTTTATGGCTGAATAGTGTTCTGTTGTGTGTGTGTGGATGTGTGTGTGTACATGCCACATCTTTATCCATTCATTGCATATCTTGGTAATTGTAAATAATGCTGCTATGAACATGGGAGTGTGTGTATCTTGTTGAATTAGTTCTTTGTTGTTTTTGTTAAATATATACCCAGGAGCGGAATTGCTGGGTCATGTGGTGATTCTGTTTTTAGTTTTTTGAGAAACCTCTAAACTGTTTTCCACACTGGCTGCGCCAATTAACTTCCTCCATTTGTTCTTTGTGTTCTCTTTGATGATAGCCATTCTGTGACATAATAATACCTCATTGTGGTTTTGATTTGATTTCCATAATGATTAGTAATACTGAGCATCTTTTCATGTGCCTATAGGTCATCTGCATTTCCTCTTTGGAAAAATGTCTATCCAGGTCTTCTGCCAATTTTTCAATCAGGTTTTGTTTTTTTGATAGTGAGTTGTATGAGCTGTTTATATATTTTTTATATTAACCCCTTAACAGTTTTGTCATTTGCAAATATTTTCTCCCATTCAGTAGGTTGTCTTTTTGTTTTGTCAATGGTTTCCTTTACTCTTTAAAAGCTTTTAAGTTTAATTAGGTCCCATTTGTTTATTTTTGCTCTCATTTCCTTTGCTTTAGGAGACAGATCCAAACAAATATTGCTATAATTTATCTCAAAGAGTATTCTGCTTATGTTTTCCTCTAGGAGTTTTATGATTTCTGGTTTTATATTTATGTCTTTAATCCATTTTGAGTTTTTGTTTTTTTTTTTAAGAAAATGTTCTAGTTTTTTTCTTTTGCACGTAGCTGTCCAGTTTTCCAGCACCTCAGATATTAACTTTTAAAAATAACTTTATTCAGATATATTTTTACACACCATAGAATCCACCCATTGAAAGTGGTTGAAAGTGATTCAGTGATTTTTTTTTTAATATATTGATAAAGAAAGCTGAGCGCAGAAGAATTGATGCTTTTGAACTGTGTGCTGTTGGAGAAAACTCTTGAGAGTCCCTTGGACTGCAAGGAGATCCAACTAGTCCATCCTAAAGGAGATCAGTCCTGAGTGTTCACTGGAAGGACTGATGTTAAAGCTGAAACTCCAATATTTTGGCCACCTGATGCGAAGAGCTGATGGATTTGAAAAGACCCTGATGCTGGGAAAGATTGAGGGCAGGAGGAGAAGGGGAAGACAGAGGATGAGATGGTTAGATGGCATCACTGACTCAATGGACATGAGTTTGGGTGGACTCTGGGAGTTGGTGATACCTGGCGTGTTGCAGTTCATGGGGTTGCAAAGAGTCGGACATGACTGAGGGACTGAACTGAACTGAAATGAAAGTTGTATAGCCACTGCCACAGTTAATTTCAGAACATTTTCATCACCCCAGGAAAAAACCATGTACTTACTGGTACTCAGTTCTCTGTTGCCTCCTAGCCTTAGGAAACCACTAACTTACTTTGTGTCTTTATAGATTTGCCAAATTCTGGGCATTATATATAAATGGAATCATAAATATATAGGCTTTTGTGCCTGACTTCTTTCACCTAGCATATTTTTGAAGTTCATTCATGTAGCATGTGTCAGTACTTCATTCCTTTTTATGGCTGAATAATATTCCATTAAGTGTATACGTCACATTTTGTTTACCTATTAATCTGTTTTGACATCTTTTTGCTGTTATGAATAATACTACTATGAACATTCATGTACAAATATTTAAGTATCTATTTTCAGTTCTTTTGGATACATACCTAGGAGTGGAATTTTTTGAGAAACCACCAAACTGTTTTCCAGAGCAGCTGCATCATTTTACTTTCCCCCAAGCAATGTATGAGAGTTCCAGTTTCTCCATATCCTTGCCAACACTTGTTATTTTTCCATAATAACTATCTTGGTGACTGTGAAGTATCTCATTGTGGTTTTGATTAGCATTTTCCTGTTGACTAATAATGTTTAGAATCTTTTCAAATCCTTGCTGGAGAAATTTTTGTTCATATGCTTTGCCTATTTTCTAAATTGGGTTATTTGTCTTTTTGTTAAGTTTTAAGAGTTCTTTATGTATTCTGGTTCAGTTCAGTTCAGTCAGTCGTGTCCAACTCTTTGTGACCCCATGAATCACAGCACACCAGGCCTCCCTGTCCATCACCAACTCCCGGAGTTCGCTCAGAGTCACGTCCATCGAGTCAGTGATGCCATCCTGGCTACTAGGCCCTTATCATAGAAGGAAATGGCAACCCACTCCAGTTTTCTTGCCTAGAGAATCCCGTGGACAGAGGAGCCTGGTGGGCTGCCGTCTATGGGGTCGCACAGAGTTGGACATGACTAAAGCGACTTAGCAGCAGCAGCAGCAGCAGGCCCTTATCAGATACAGAATTTGCAAGTATCTTTTCCCATTCTGTAGGTTGTATTTTTTCACTGTCAAGTATTGCTTAATGCACAAAATTTAAAAATTTGTGTGTACAATAAATGTTTTCTTTTCTTGCTCAAACTTTTGGTATAATAGCTAAGAATTTATTGCCAAATCCAGTCATGAACGTTTACCCCTATGTTTTCTTATAAGTTTTATAATTTTAGTTCTTATATTTAGATCATTGATTTTTTTTTTTAATTTTACATTGGAGTATAGTTGATTTACAGTGTTGTGTTAGTTTCAGGTATACAGCAGAGCAATTCAATTATACATATATCTATTCTTTTTTCAGAATCTTCTCCCATATAGACTATTATAGTGTATTGAGTAGAATTCCCTGTGGTCTACAGTAGGTCTTTGTTGGTTATCTATTTTACATGTAGTATTGTGTATATATCAGTCCCAACCTTCTGATTTACCCCTCTGCCTCTCATTGATCCATTTTCAGATCTCTTTTTTTTTTTTATGGTGTGAGGTATGAATTCAGCTTTATTATTTGGTGTAGTTATCCAGTCGTTCAGTATCACTTGTTGAAAAGACTATTCTTTCCCCAGTCTTGGCCCCATTGTTGAAAATCAGTTGTCTGTGGGTATATGGATTTATTTGTTGACTCTATTCTGTTCCATTGATCATTGTTTATTGTTATGCCAATATCATACAGTTTTGATTACTGTAGCTGTATAGTCAGTTTTTAACTTGTGAAGTGTTGTTATCCAACTTTGTTCTTTTTCAAAATTGTTTTGACTATCTGAAGCCCTCTGCATTCCCATAGGAATTTTAGTATTGGCTTATCAGTTTTCACAGCAGTGAAAAGAAACAGCTGGGATTTTTATAGGACTTGTGTTGAATCTGTTTATCAAATTTGCAAGTGTTGCCATCTTAAGTCTTTCAATCTGTGAATATGGTATCTTTCTACTTACTTAGATATTGTTTAATTTCTTCCAACAGTTCTTTAGTTTTTGGCGTAAAAGACTAGCACTTGTTTTGTTAAATTTATTCCTAAATATTGTATTTATTTTTTTGGATGCTACTGTAAATGGAATTGTTTTCTTTATTTCATTTTTGGATTAAGCACTGCAAATATATTGAAATACAATTAATTTTTGTATATTGACCCTATTAAGAGCTAAGTAAAAAAAATTTTATAATTGGAGTTATTTTATAATGTTACAAAAAGTTTAATATTCTTATATTCTTATTGTTTATCCCTTCCATAAAATTCCTTAAATTTACACAAAACAATAGTTTTGTTTCATAAAACCCTAATTTTTGTTACAGGGAGAGAGCTTCAATTGCATTTGTTTAAGAGAATAGCATATTTATTCACATGTTTGCTGTGGTAGAGCTGAGGGAGTTATTTTTCCTAAATAAGAAAGCTGTCAAGTGGTATTTTAAAAATACAGCCTGTGTCTTGACCACCTTCAAAATGTGACAGTGATTCTCTGTGGCTCCATTATGTTTCTAATGAGACACCATTGGAGTTAATCCAATAATTAACTCTTTTCTTCCATTTTGTGAAGTTGAGGAAGAGCTGTGTATTACCAACAAGATACAGGAGGATCCTAAATATCTTCTCTCATTTTTAAGTCTGTTTCAACAGAATGCTGTCCAGTACTTTCGATGTGCTTATATTCAGTATTTCTAACATACTTAATATATTGGAGTTTCTTGTAGGAAACTAAAACATTAACTCCTCCCCCCCCACTTATTTTCTTTCTCCTGTCTAATAGAAGTCAGTCCTTACAAGTATTTCATTGCCACTTAAAAACCGAACAAATATCTTTTAAACAGATTTGAAATCAGGAAAAAACTGAAAACAGCCAAAAAGAAAGAAAAGAAAGAAAAAAAGAAAAAGCAGGAAGAAGAGCAGGAAAAGAAAAAACTGACACAGATTCAAGAATCTCAGGTAGGACATACAGTAGTCCTTATTATCCCAAGAGTAATACCTCTGTTTTGAGTGTGTGTGTATGTTTATGTAAAAGATGGGTTTATATTATAATCAGCTTAGGTCAGTTAGTGCAAGACTGTTTATGTGGTGTCTTCATCTTGTAGGTTTCATTAATCTCTGGACATATCATTTCACCATTAGCTGTGCTGTTTAACTCCTTGGGAATTCTACTGAAGTCTGCATGTAAAAAAGCAGCTCATTTGGTGTGTGAGCATTCCTTAAGGGAAAGTTGGTAAACTTCTTGTCCCAGGTAGCTAAATTGGTTATGATGTTTACTCAGGTGTATGTCATCCTGGACTTGGTAACAAATGTAGCCGGGAAAATTAGTTATCTCTGCGTTTATAACAAAAAGCTTTACTGACAGTATTAACAAAAGTTAGCTACAATCTAGGGAGTCCTTTCGGAAAGTGTTTACGTTGATATTTCTTTGGCTTTCTCTTTATTAGCCAGATAAGACAGGACTGACTATACTGCTCAGTCCTCTTTGTCCACAAGAGGATGCTGTCTCCCCTTAAGCAAATTTCAGTTTCTGCAGCCAATATACATTCACATTGGAGAACTGAATTATTGTTAGTTACAGAGAATGTTCTCAGCTATTGGTGAAGAGAACCATCCTATATACCTTTCCCTTCACAGGTAACATCCCACAACAAGGAACGACGCTCCAAACGGGATGAGAAACTAGATAAGAAATCTCAAGCCATGGAGGAACTAAAGGCAGAGCGAGAAAAACGGAAGAACAGAACAGGTAAGTGGGGAAAATACAATGGCTGCTTTGTGTCTTTGATCATATGATTTGACTTCCCAATGCCATTTTTATCTCCCCGCTCACCCTTTTAGCTCTCAAGTATTCAGTTCAGTTTAGTTCAGTCGCTCAGTCATGTCTGACTCTTTGCAATCCCATGAATCGCAGCACGCCAGGCCTCCCTGTCCATCACCAACTCCCGGAGTTCACTGAGACTCACGTCCATCGAGTCAGTGATGCCATCCAGCCATCTCATCCTCTGTCGTCTC
>NW_011494831.1:3653915-3654308 GCF_000754665.1 Bison bison bison
TGGGAAATAGATGGGGAAACAGTGGAAACAGTGTCAGACTTTATTTTTTGGGGACTCCAAAATCATTGCAGATGGTGACTGCAGCCATGAAATTAAAAGACGCTTACTCCTTGGAAGAAAAGTTATGAGCAACCTAGATAGCATATTCAAAAGCAGAGACATTACTTTGCCAACAAAGTTCCGTCTAGTCCAGGCTATGGTTTTTCCTGTGGTCATGTATGGATATGAGAGTTGAACTGTGAAGAAAGCTGAGTGCCAAAGAATTGATGCTTTTGAACTGTGGTGCTGGAGAAGACTCTTGAGAGTCCTTGGACTGCAAGGAGATCCAACTAGTCCATTCTGAAGGAGATCGGCCCTGGGATTTCTTTGGAAGGAATGATGCTGAAGCTGAAA
>NW_011494831.1:3654408-3675887 GCF_000754665.1 Bison bison bison
TCTCCAACACCACAGTTCAAAAGCATCAATTCTTCGGCGCTCAGCTTTCTTCACAGTCCAACTCTCACATCCATACATGACCACAGGAAGAACCATAGCCTTGACTAGAAGTTCCAAACACAGAGAATAGTATAATAAACTCATGAACCCATCCTCCAACTTCAGCAGTCAGCTCATAGTCAGTCTTATTAAATCTGTACTGCCTCGGCTGCACCAGGTCTTAGTTGCAGCATGTGGAATCTTTAGTTGCGGCATGTGAACTCTTGAGTTTCAATGTGTGGGGTCTAGTTTCCTGACCAGGGATTGAACCTAGGCCACCTGCATTGGGAGTGCAGAGTCTTCGCCACTGAACCACCAGGGAAGTCCCTCTTTGGGTTATTTTAAAGTAAATCTCAGCATCATCACATTTCAACCATAAATACTTCAATATGTATTTCTAAAAGATTAGGACTCTTAAATATAACTACAGTACCATTACCACAGCAAAAAAAAAGTGACCAATATTTTCTTCCAGTCTGTAGGTTGTCTTTTCATTTTATTTATGGTTTCCTTTGCTATGCAAAAGCTTGTAAGTTTGAGTTGGTCCCATTTGTTTATTTTGCTTTTATTTCTATTGCCTTGGGAGACAGAAAACATTGGTGTGATTTATATCAGAGAATGTTTTGCCTGTGTTCTCTTCTAGGAGTTTTATGGTGTCATGTCTCATGTTTAAGTCTTTAAGCCACAAAATGGTGATATCATTCTTTCATCTACTATCTGGTATACTTATATAAAGAGAAACTTACCAGCTGTTCAATTAACACCAGGGACATTTTGTATTTACTAGTTCTCAAAAGAATGAGATAGTTCCTTAGCAAACTCCAACTGTAACCAGTGAGATTTGTTTGTTTTGAATATCTTTGGGAACCCATGGATTTTTAACATACTTTATGTTTTTATTCCATTGCAGTTATTATTGTTGAGACTCAAGTTGTCTTATCTTCAACCAGTTGTAGCCTGAATTCTTTGACAGGAAACAGAGGCCTTAGTCTTTAATAATCCAGTGGTCTTTCATAGCTTTCTTGCTTTCTGGATTTAGAGTCAGCCATTTCTCTAAGGAGCCCAATTCATCTTTGTGCTTTGGGGTGGGTTTTTTTCTCCCTCATAAGAAATTGCATTTTAACCATAATCTAGACACAAGGAATGCTACTGGATTGGTTATTACTTCTAAGTCTTTTTGATATCCAGAGCTAGGATTTTTTTTTTTTATGATAAATTCATTTTGAGCCTCATACTAGATATATCTGTTTCAAAACTAGGATGCCAAGGTTGTTTTGTTTTGTTTATGCTTTATAACAACTTTCTTGAGGTATAATTAAGGTACCATACTGTTTACTCATTTAAAGCATACAGGGCCTTTAGTATATTCACAGCTGTATCATAAAGCTCAATGAGTTTTCAAATGTTTCATTACTCTAAAAAGAAACCTCATATCCTTTAGCTGTCACCCCCTCAGTCCTGTTATTTCCCAGCCCTAGGCAATCACTGGTCTACTTTCTGTCACTATGGACTTGCCTGTTCTGGACATTTCATATACATGGAATCATACACTATATGGTCTCTTGTGTCTGACTTCTTAGCATGCTTTCTAGATTCACCATGTTGTAGCATGTATCATACTTCTTCCTTTTATGTCTGAATAATGTTCCATTATATGTCTGTACACGTTTTATTTGTCCCTTCACCTCTTGAGCGACACTGGATTGTTTTCACTTTTTGACTGTTACAAATAATGCTGCTCTGAGCATTTATGTGTAAGTTATTGGGTAGACAGGTTTTCACTTCTCTTGCCTATACACTTAGGAGTGAATTGTTGAAGCATATGGTAACTTTGGTGTTGGAGAAGACTCTTGAGAGTCCCTTGGACTGCAAGGAGATCCATCCAGTCCATCCTAAAGGAGATCAGTCCTGAGTATTCATTGGAAGGACTGATACTAAAGCTGAAACTCCAATACTTTGGCCACCTCATGTGAAGAGCTGACTCATTGGAAAAGACCCTGATGCTGGGAGGGATTGGGGGCAGGAGGAGAAGGGGACGACAGAGGATGAGATGGCTGGATGGCATCACTGACTCGATGGACATGAGTTTGAGTAAACTCCGGAAGTTGGTGATGCACAGGGAGGCCTGGTGTGCTGCGATTCATGGGGTCACAAAGAGTCGGACACGACTGAGCGACTGAACTGACTGACTGATGGTAACTTTGTGTTTGACCTTTTGAGAAACTGCCAGGCAGTTTTCCAAGAGACTTAACCATTTTGCATTTTCACCAGCAATGTATGAGCGTTCTCCCCTGTTTTCACATCCTTACTAACACTTGTCATTGTCTTTTTTATTATAACCATCTTAGTGGGTATGAAGTGGTATCTTATTGTGGTTTAGATTTGCCTTTTTCTAATGACTAGTGATATTGAGCATTTTTTTGTATGCTTCTTGGCCATTTGGATATCTTCTTTGGTGAAATGTCTAGTCAAGTCCTTCGCCCGTTTTTTAATCAAGTTCTCTGTTTTTTGTTGTTACTGAGTAGAAGGACTTCTTTAATTATTTTCAATTTTAGTCCTTTATCTGGTATATGATTTACAACTGTTTTCTCCTGATCTATAGGTTGTCTGTTTCGTCTTAATAGTGTTGTTTGATGCATAAAAGTTAATTTTGATGAAGTACTATTTATCTTCTACTGTTTATCTACTTTTTTTTCTTTTGTTGCCTGTGCTTTGGATATCATATCCAAGAAATCATTGCCAAACGCAGTGTCATAAAGTTTTCCCCCTATTCCTTCAAAAAGCTTGATAATTTTAACTGTTACATGTAGATCTTTGATTCAATTTTTTTGTATGGTGGGAAGTAAGAGTCTACTTTTTTTTTGTCATGTGGGATATCTAGTTTTCCCAGCACAAGGTTTTGAGATGACTGTCATTTCCCTATTGATTGGTCTTGTCATCCTTGTCAGAAATCATCTAACCATAGATGCAAGGGTTTATTTCTATGCTCTCTATTTCATTGGTCTGTATATCTTTCAAATGACTTTTTCAGAGTCACTTGTTGGGAGTTCCTTGGTGGTCTAGTGGTTAGAATTTGATGCTTTCACTGCCTTGGCCTATGTTCAGTCCCTGGGCAGAGTCCTGAGATCCCACAAGCCAGGTGGCGTGGCCCAAAAAAAAGTCACTTATTAGAGTTCTTTTTGTGTGGTTGTGCCATCAAGTGAATACTTTGTTTCATTTTATTTGTGATCTGTAGAGATGATATTATTATTTTTTGTTTTATGATTATATAAAATACAAGGTTCCAAAGTCAAACTTTCTAAATAAGGTATGTTCACAGAAATATAGCACCTATACCCTTCTGTTTCACTCCTTGCCTCCCTCCCATAGTAGGCAGCCTTCCTTTTTAGTTTTTTAAACAAAAGGAACAGATTCACCTTCCATCTTGAATTAATGGTAGCGCATTATACACACTTTTCTCTACCTTGCTTTTTTCACTTACTCATACATTCTAGAGATAACTCCTTAGGTCGAGCAGTGGTTGGTAGACTACCTGTTTTGTAATGATTCGACTGGAATACAGCGATGCCCATTTTTCATAATTGTCTGTGGCTGCTTCTTGTCTACAGTAGCAAAGTTGTGTAGTTGATACAGTAACCATATGAAGCCCATCCTAAGATATTCACTATCTCTTCATTTAAAAAGATTTTCTGACTCAGGATGCAATGTAATGGTTCAGCTTGGCTCATTCCTTGTTTCGCAGCTGCAGGGTGGCTCACTGGGTCAGTGTGCTAGAGGTGATTCAACCACTCGCCTTTGCAGACATTTGGGTTGTTTTCAGTCTTGTGCTATTACATGTAGTGCTGTAAATTCAAAATAAGATTTCCCTGAAAGACGCTGAAGACATCTTTAGTTTTTCCTCATTTTTCCTGTCCATCTCCAAGTGTCTTGAGAACAATAAAAGACAAGTGTCTGCAGAGTTGGTGTCCCTTTTTGCCCACTTAGTGACTATCTTCCAACACCCCCCCACCCCCTTTATTTTTGTCTGCTGGGGCTTGACATTTGGTGTGATTTTAAACTTTCTGCTTTCTGGGTAACTCACTTGTATAGATAGCCCAAGTAATCACAATCCAGGCCAGAGATGATGGAGCTATCTATTAAATCTCTTTCCACATTCCAGTCCTTTTTTTCAGAGATGAAAGATGTTTCAGTTTCTTATTGAGAAAACCTCAGTAAACATTTCCTTTTTTTTTTTTTTTTAAGCTGAGCTCCTCGCCAAGAAACAGCCATTAAAAACTAGTGAGGTGTACTCTGATGACGAGGAGGAGGAGGAGGATGACAAGTCCAGTGAAAAGTCAGACCGCTCATCCCGAACAACGTCATCCGACGAGGAAGAGGAGTAAGCTGTGCACATTTTGGTCTAGTAGTCCGGATGGGTGGGTTCTACGGGGAAAGGCTTAGTGTAGTTTCCAAATATCTCCTCCTGTTTGGTGACAAACTGTGGTCTGGTCAAGTACCCTGAATTGCTGAGCTGAGTTTGCGAGCACATCAGCCAAACCGGCTTCTGCCTTTGGCTCATAGGCTGCGCCCCTGAACATTTCATCAAGATTTGGCAGGTGGGAATTGCTTTCATGTCACCCTTGGATTAGCCAAGAGCTTCCCTTGGTTTTCTTTCTATGATAGTGGGTTATCTGGGCTGGCAGCCTCATTCGAGACAGTTCACAGTCCTGGTTAGGAACAGGATTGTAGTCCCACTTTCCTGTTGCTTCATGTATTTCTCCTGCTGTATGAAATCACATATACTTTGGTGAAGTTTTAAGAAGTTGGTATTTTTTATTTACCTTGATCTGTTAGTACAATGAACAGTTTGCCCAGCATCCTTTGTTCCTCACAGGAAAGAAGAGATCCCTCCAAAATCACAACCGGTCTCCTTACCAGAGGAATTGAATCGCGTTCGATTATCACGGCATAAGCTGGAACGTTGGTGTCATATGCCCTTCTTCGCTAAAACAGTCACAGGATGCTTTGTACGGATTGGCATCGGAAACCACAACAGCAAACCAGTTTACCGGGTTAGTATTTCTTTCCTTGGACAGTTGTAGGATGTTTTAAATATAATGATTCTTAGCTAAGAGTATGAACTGCTGAACAGACCTGTCACTTTTCTGCTAGCATTTGATGGGAAAATAGATTGCAGCTGAGATTTCATTAGATTAGCCACAATCTGAGGCAACCAGGGATCAAGCTGACCTGCTGCCAGGAAGAGTACTTGGAGCCCAAAAGTTTAGATTTAGAATGATTTTCTGTATCCTTCCATATAAAAGCAAGACAGGAGACATTTATGAAGTCTTTGTCAGGAGTTATGTAATCTGGAAGATTTATTAATTTGAAAAATAATGAAAAATTTCCACATTACATACTAAGTGACTTCTGGAACAGGGAGTTATATTGAGGTTTAAAAAGTAAACAAAACCTTCCAGCCTATTGAGATTATTTTGTGAGTTCCAGCTCTGCTTCTGTGGCCTGGATGACTAGAAAGAACACAGCTGGTTGGTTTGTTTTTTCTTTTCTTTTTTTGTTTGTTTTGTTCTGAGTTGTTTGATTTTAACCTGTGTTCACCCCCTTGTGTGAGGACCAGTGGCCATGCCACGTCCCAGAAACCTTGGCAACAGAAACAGACATCATGGTCTTCACATTTGATTGATAAAACTGACGTCTGAAAGCCAAGTGCACCCCCAATAAGGCAGAATTAAGTTAGAGGGGAATTTGCCAATGGGCCCCACCAAGCTAACTGCATCCTCACTTACTCTGGGCACAGGTGCTTTGCTGTCTGAGTCCTAAGCCTGAGGACGGTGCCCAGAACACCTTGAAGCTGTGGGGCTCCTCTCAGTTTAGTGTCACTCATCTGCACTCAGGCAGATGAAGCCAGAGGGTGGGGTGGAGGACTTCGAACGAGTGTGTTGTAACTGGTGTCTCTGTCCTCACTTAGGTTGCTGAGATCACGGGTGTTGTGGAAACCGCCAAAGTTTACCAGCTTGGTGGCACCAGAACAAACAAAGGGCTACAGCTACGGTAGGAGAGGTGCTTCCGTGGCCGATTCTGTTCCCACTGCAAACAGGCATGGCCTGCTAGGGCTGTTGTTTGCTCCCAGTGTTCTCTTTCTTATAATACTGTTTGTGTCCCCACCAGGGGCTTGGAGGGAAACTTGTGTTCCGCCTTTGCCTATAGGGAAGGTAGGAGGTAGCTGTCTCATAGGGGATGTTGAGTGCTGGAACACGTAGAAGGAAGACGATCACAAGACCCGCTCCTCCCAGGGTCCTGCAGGCGTTCCTCAGTGAGTGTGGGCAGGAGGCTTGCTTCTGGTCCTGGCTCCGTCAACAACTAACCTGATCTCTCACAAGCCAGGTCACCTTTTTGGATTTAGTTTGTGCCTCAGTAACTTGATATTGACTGAATGCTGGCTACGTGCCACAGTTGTAGGCATCAGGATAGAGGTGAGAACAAAATACACAAGTCCCTACCTGCTTGGAGCCTGAAAATTCTAAAGGCCCCATATGGGAAGGAATAGAAGTAGCTTGCCAGGTCACTACAGATAGTGGGTCACAGACACACCTCTGCCTTGGCCTTATTTGGCCTCTGTGGTCTCTCTGTTCTCTTCTCCCATTCCCATCATTTCTCCTGGACTGTTGAAAAGAGCCAGTTGGGTTAGGCAGTAGTCATGACATGCTAAGAGTGACTGTCCCTGTGAGGCAGGCACTGACTCACGTGGCTGGCACAGGGATCAGTAGAAAGGCAGTGTTCTTTCTCTCTAGGGATAGAACCTCCTTGTCATTCGGATACCTCCATAACATTTCATATTCTTGATGCCAGTTGACTGTGACCGATTTTATTGTAAATGGACTTCTGAAGCACTGGCTAAGTCTACTTGCTTCCAGTGCTCACACTGATGCTTAATCATGGCTGCTCTTTAGAACAGCCTGGAAGGTTTTTTGTTGTTGTTTGTGTTATTTCAGTGGCTGGTTCCTACTCCCAGAGATTCTAATTCAGTTGATCTAGAGTGCTGCCTTGCCATTGGAAGTTTTGTAAATCTTTGTAGATGATTCTAAAGGGTGGCCAAGATGGAGGCCCTTGGAGATAGGCAGTGTGGAGTCTGGAGGGATTGATCTGCTGGCGCTGCAGTCAACATGGCCCTTCCTGAAGCTGCTCTTTTTCATGCAGGCACGGCAGTGACCAGCGAGTGTTCCGCCTAGAGTTTGTCTCAAACCAAGAGTTCACTGAGAGCGAATTCATGAAGTGGAAAGAAGCGGTGAGTGAGTAGACAGCACTTCCCTAGCAGTTGTTCATGAAAATATTGACAGAGCCTCTTTCCCAAATTCTTTATTATAAACAACCCTTTTATTGCGTTTTGGTCCAGATGTTCTCTGCTGGCATGCAGTTGCCCACTCTAGATGAAATCAATAAGAAGGAATTATCTATTAAAGAAGCTCTTAATTATAAATTCAATGACCAGGACATTGAAGAGGTAAGAAACCTCGTATCCCAGAGTCTGGAGACTCATCAAGAGCCAAGTGTTAGAGAAGATCATGCCTGTCTTTTCTTTCCTGTATTTTGACATTTTTGGCTCTACCACTATTGCATGAGGAAGAGGGAATTCTGTTATTACTACCTTAGAATTTATAGTTCATCAGGATTTTCTTGTACACTGTCACTTGAAATCACAGCCTAACAAAGTAGATTCAGGGCTCAGGGATCTCTGTTCTTCTGCTAGGCTTGGTCCTTCAAGAGTTTCCTTTCTCCAAGACATTTTGGTAAAATGGTTTGATCTCTGTTCTCTTGGACAGAGGATAGCCTTACAGTACAAGGCCCTTGGGCTGCTGCTGTTTATTGGTGCATGTTCCTTTGCGCTAGCCAGGAAGACTCTCTGGGACCCTGGAAGCAGCATAGTACCCCTTGGAATGAACTCGCTCTGGGTGTGGGGCATGGCACTGCCATAGGAAGAGCAGCCCTCTTTTAACTATCTGCTTACCTCCACAATGGGCTCACCTGTCCTGCCTACAAAAGTAGTTTAGGAATACCTCACTGCTGGTGTCTCCTCTCTGGTACAGATTGTAAAAGAGAAAGAAAGATTCAGGAAAGCTCCACCCAACTATGCTATGAAGAAAACGCAGCTTCTGAAGGAAAAGGTGAGGACTTGTGTTGGAACTTCTTTCCCTGTCCTGCAAGGAGATACGGAAACCAGACTTGTTCATCCTCTGCCAAGTCAGTAGTGGCAGGATTGGGAGAAAATGCAGGGCTTGACTGTAAGCATCACAGATTTTCTTAGCATCTGGGCAGCATCCCTTGGCTGTTCTCCTTTCTCTCAGTGGAAGCTGATCTTGCCCGTTCCATTCTCCTCCCCTCCTCGTCACTTTAGTTTCACGTGTAATAAGATAGGCCCCAGGGCAGTATCAGCACTGGGCCCGAATAGACGAACGATACTGCGCAGCCCCACCATGGCAGGTGGCTTTCTATTCTTCATGTCAGGGTGGGGTGAGCCTTGTTAGGGTGAGTTAGCCAGGCGGGGCCTGGGTTCTGAGGTGTTTGTTTTTGCTATTCCTTCATACCTCCTGTCATTTGTTCATCATGTAAGATATTTTGCCTGTGTTGGAAGGAAGGGGACACTTGATACCGAGCTGGTCATAGCCAAAATCTCATGCATCTCTCTGTGTACAGGCCATGGCTGAGGACCTGGGGGATCAGGACAAGGCCAAACAAATCCAAGACCAGCTGAATGAGCTGGAGGAGCGAGCAGAGGCCTTGGACCGCCAGCGGACCAAGAACATATCTGCTATCAGGTGTGCTTCAGAGCCTGTTTTGATTGGGCTCCTATCCTTGGTCCACAGTTATCAGGCGAGCTGTGGCCTTGGACGTGCTGTGCTCCAGTGGCTCCACATATCTGGGGTCAGGCACCATGGTTCCCGCCCTCCTTTCACAGCCCACTGACTCATCCCTTTTCCTCACCCGCAGTTACATCAACCAGCGGAACCGGGAGTGGAACATTGTGGAGTCTGAGAAGGCCCTTGTGGTGAGTGAGACAGCTTGATCTAGATCACTAAGTGTAGTTTTAATTAATAAAACAACATGTAATCTTTTCTGTATCTCACCTGAGTATATTTTCTTTTAATTACTAAAGTAGCATGTACACAACACACACATAGTCTGTCTGTACACATACAACTGTGTAAGGCGTTATAATAAAAAGCAACAGTCTTCTGTGCTAACCCCTCCCCATCTTTAGATTCTATTCCACGCATATTTATTTTTATCAGTTTCCAATTTTTTTGTTGTTATTGCTCCCATAATCGGTTCTGGTGTTCTTGAAGGGAAAAGGCTAATAGACAGCCTTTGACTTTTTCAGGGCCTTGCAAAGACTGTTACTTATATGCATGCTTATGATAAATGAGAGGTGTGGGCGGGCAGGAGATAGAGTTCTGTAATACATGCTCTCTGTTTCAGGCTGAAAGTCACAACATGAAAAACCAACAGATGGATCCCTTTACCAGGCGACAGTGTAAACCTACCATCGTTTCTAATGTGAGTGCCTAAAGAGGACATATTTAGTCAGGACCTAGATTCTGGGACATAAATGAATTCCATTAGGAGATTAATAAGAAGTTAAAAATAATGTTGTCTTAGTGGGATTTGCTTGCCTCAAACACTTGGGTCTGGACGCTTCCTTTTTTATCTTACTGTAGGACATACGGGTAGTAAAAACCTGGCATGGACTTTAGAAACCTGTGGACTAAAGTGCGCTGCCAGGGCAGGTTCACCAGTGCAGCACAATGAGGAATGTGTAGGCTAGGTTGCCTGGCAAGGGCCTGGCTGGGCTGGACTTCAAAGCTTTTAACTGTCCCTTTTTGTAGCCTGGAGGAAAACCTCACTGGACTGCTGATGGGCCTACTGTAGTGCTTGTGTTAGTGGTGGTAGGTGGGATAGAAACTGGTGGTGGGACTGTGTGAGTGTTGAAGAGTCTCTAAAATAACTTCCTTGTTCTCTCAGTCCAGAGACCCAGCTGTTCAAGCTGCCATATTGGCCCAGCTGAACGCAAAATACGGTTCTGGAGTGTTACCAGATGCTCCAAAGGAAATGAACAAGGCAAGTATAACACTGAAGCTTGGCCACTGGCCTGTACACCAGAGCAGGCACTTCCTGGTTTGGGCTTGATTGTCTCCACCTGGAGGAACTTGGCATCCCACTTGCAGTCCTTTCTTCATCCTCATTATTTACAAATGTAATAAACAGCTACTGAATTTTGGTCAGATGACATAAGTTCTGAACCCAACACCACTACTTCATGAAACCCCTGACTGTGGCTTTAGGCAGCTGACCTCTAGCCTTCTAATCCACATTTTCTCCTATGTAAGGTAGGGTAATATATACCCTGCCTAACTCATAGGACAGTCAGGAGTAGATAATATGTAAGGATGAGACAGTTGTAAAAGTGAAAGCTCCGTGTAAACTGAAATGTTAAACCGAGAGAAACTGCCCATTTAGAAGCCATTTTCTGCCTTTTCCTGAGGAGCCCAAACTCCCAGAAATTCCGGAGATCTTGGGTCAGGGGGGATTTGCTGTCTTGAGCCTACCCTTTCTGCCCTCACCCACAGCCATGAACCTTCCCTTCCCCTCCTCTCAGGCTCAGAAATAAAACCTCTGTGGACTCTCCTGCCCTCCCTCTGAGAGAAGAAATCAGAAGAGTCTTTAATAGGAAGATCTAATGAACTTGAGCAGCAGTTTTTACCATTAGTGGTTGCTGCTTCTTTAAGTCTAGTTGCATTTATCCCTCTATAATTAGTTTTTCTCTTCCCATTGCAGGGTCAGGGAAAGGATAAAGATTTGAATTCTAAATCAGCCAGTGATCTCTCAGAAGACTTGTTCAAAGTACATGACTTTGACGTGAAGATTGATTTACAAGTCCCCAGCTCAGGTAGGTGAAGGTAGAGATTGGTCATGGCCAAGGACCAGGGTGGCTCCATGACTCTCAGCCAGCAAGGAGGCCTGCTTTTGGGAAAGAAATGGGGATGTCTAGTCACCTGTGTTTATGGAGGCCAGAGTAAGATAGGCTGCAGGTCCATCTTGAGAGGGAACAGGGACACTACCTGGAGGAGTGAAGCCCAAGACCGGGGGGCCTCAGATGCCGGTTTGCTCTTCTTTCCTGTAGAATCAAAGGCCTTGGCCATCACCTCCAAGGCTCCGCCGGCCAAGGATGGAGCTCCGAGGAGATCTCTGAACTTGGAAGACTACAAAAAACGACGAGGGCTTATCTGAGCACGCCCAGCCTGCTGCCTCTGACCCCGCATGCCCATCACAGTGTCCCACTTTTCCTCCTTTCCTCTGATTTGCCCTCACTGGGCTGGAGCAGCAGGAACTGGGAAGAGACTCTAAACTGCCAGTCATCTGTAATATAAACCATTTGCTGTATAGACTTCCCTGGTCTGCAACATCTCCACCGACCCCCCAGGACCCACTCAATGTGAACCTGGGCTCTCTTGGGCTTTATCCATGTCTTTAGATTTGTGTTTGCCTTTTTCTTTTTTTTTTTTTAAACCACAGTTCATTGGCCACTCTGCACGCATTCAGTATTACCGTGGAGCTGGGGTTCCTGCTGGAGCCCCCAGCAGCAGCACTGGGCAGCATCCTGTGCAGGATGGCCCTGGGCCCAACCATTGAACATTTGGCCCCCGGCCCTGGTGGGGGGTGGGGGCTGGGCACCCACAGTCCCGTCTCCTCTCTCTCATCTTTCTCTTCTTCCAATCTTGTGGAAGAAGGGTTTTGAAAACCCAGTTTAATTTCCAAAAAGTGTACATTTGTGGGGAGGGAGGGGGTCTATTTGAGAGAGAGTGTGTATGTGTGTATGTGTCTGTAAGTGTGTGGATTTTTTTATCATTTTTTTAAAATGCAGTACTCTTTGTATCTGTCTGTCATGGGGCTATAGCTGTTTCAGATTTTTTTCAGCTGTACTTGAGCATCTGAAACTGCAAGAAAGAAACTCATTAAATGTGATTCTTCTTACTAAACAGTCCTGACTGCTGTAGCTGTGTAACTTCTCCCCCACCTCCTCTTTCCCATCACCCTCCCACCTCGGAGAAATCTCCCCAGTTTGGCCCCTGCCCTGTCAGCTGTGTCCTGGCAGGTGGGAGGGAAGCCCATGGCTAGGTACTAGGGAGGTACAGGTGTCTTGCTCAGCCCATGTGTTCAGCCCACAGCTTCTTGGCTGAATGTAGAGTGTGTCTTTTCCCCGCCCCATGTACTTGTCTCTTCCTAGTGATTCTGTTTTGCCGTTTCAGCAAGAATAATATTTTGTTCTGTTTTTTAAGAGAAAGTATTCAACATGAATGTGGAGAGAACGAACACAAAGATATAGGTTGCAGATGTTACAAGCATGTGCAGTTCTGTGTGTGTGTATACATATATATGGTAAGCATATATATTGTTGTGCAGCTAGGGTGAAGCCAGCAAAGAAGTATGTATGTCTTTATAAAATGTTTGCAAAGAGATAAGCTGACTGCTTGATAATCATTCTCAGGTGTAAAGCTCCAAGTGTAAATAAAAGTGGCATTTAACAAATCTTTTCAGAACAAAGTACAGCTGACTATATAAAACAAGAACTAAGCTAAAGGAAACAGCTGAGAGCTGCTGATTCCCACAAGAGGGAGAGGAATCTCAAAGCCCTGCCTTGTATCTCTTCACCGTACTTTCTATAAGAAAGTGGGATGATGGGAAATCATGGATTAAGTTGTATTTAAACAAAAAGGAACTTGGTAACTCTTTTGGGTTTAGTAGAGCCTCAGTGTTGCTTTAACTTAGTTTACACTTTTTTTATTTAAAAAAAAAAAAGCAGCAATCAATGTTTTTTTTAAAAGAATTGTGACTGTAAAATGGATAAATGACTGTAACACAGCTATATGGTGGCTGTGACAGTTCAGTTGGGCAAAGGAGTGGTGGTGGACTCATTAAAATCATATATACTTGAATAGTCCATTGACCAAAACTCTTTATAGACTGTTGTGTAAATGTGGAATCACAGACTGTTAAACATTGCCTGGACTCCAGAAGAGTCCTGGAGGCTGCTGGGACCTCTCATATCATGACAAACTCGGACTTTTTCTTTCTTGTTTTAAAAGACACGAAATGATAGAATCCATATAATTTGCTGGAGACATTCTGATCCACCATATAGATCTGTATTTAGTATCATTTGGATTTGGAGAAGTGTCGGTTACATTATGGCTGTGTAATAAAGTTTTTATTAAAACTGCATCACACTGTAGCCACTGTGCCACTACCTCCCCACACGCAGCTGCTGAAACTTTCATTCTGAGACTCCAGAAACAGCAGGGAGCAGAGCCAACCAAAGAAGACCGACAGTTAACTTCTCACCTGAGTAGCCCATTTTGGTGATTGGAATCAAGACTGAGGACTTGTCTGCAGTCTCAACTGAGGCAGGGCCTCTGAACTGAGATCTTGACCAGGCATAATACATGGGCTTTATCCCACCAGCGGAGCTGCTTGGAGGTTCGAGGTGCCGCTTGTGCTGGGGAAGGCAGCAGGGGCCCACTGCTCCACCCCCACCCCACCCCCCAGGTGGTTTCAGTGTTGAAGGGTGTGGCACCTAAAACTGCTTTATACATTTTTCACTTCCTTCCAAGAAGCAAAAAGGCCAATGTCCGTATGCCGAGCTCATGATGTATAGAGGTCTGTTTGTCTGTCTTGCTTCTGACAGGTGCAGGGAAAGTCTTCCTGCCTACAGCTTTCCTTCAAAGAGAATGCTTTTGTTTTGTTTCTGTGAAGTCCTGACCTGTCACTCAAACTGTACAGATATTTGTAAATAAACTTTATGCCCTGTTTTAACAAGGGAGTCAGATTTAGTCCAAAGACTGCATCCTGAGTGGCAACTCTCGAAGTTATGTTTTAAAAGTCCAGGAGAGCCTCTCTCACTTGATTTCCCTCCCTCCCCCTACTCTTAGCCCTGAACCACCCCCACCCCCAAGTGAAAGTGGCTGCTGTTAACTCTTCAGCTACCCAGTTCCCCAGAAGCCTCTCTGAGACATTGGTTGCCTAGAGCCAAGGCAACCTCCAACTGGCCTAGTTTACTTCCTACGTTGGGAGATACCAACAAGCTCTAACAGAACCAGGTAGGACCCTGATACACTGCCTAACCCTAGTGAGAGTGTCGCCCTCCTACAGCTTTCAGTTGGCTGAGGTATAATTTCTTTGTTAATTTGTTTTCTGCCTGTCGTGAGCATGAAGGGGGACCCAGGGCTTGTGAGTATGGCTCTGGAATACTGATATCCTTCCCTTAGGGCCCCAGCTGGGACATCTGTAAGGCTCCCTGCCCTCACTACATGAGGCTGTGTCTCAAACCTTTCTAGACCTGGGAAGGTAGCGGGTGGCAAACGCAATGGTACAAGCCCAGTCCAGGCCTGCCTTTGATGTTGGGAGCCCTGGGGCTCACCTAGCAACTGCATCTAAGGAGGTTTTCTTAAACTCCCTATCACACCAGCCACCTGATTGTTGGAAGCAGGGGGCTCCTGGGCCCTAGAGAGCAGAGATTATAGTCCAGCCTAGAGGACAGCCTTGTCTAGTTATTTCCCAGGGTTCTCTGCTGTGAGGCAGCCACTGGCTGTGACTGCCTTGGGTGGAGGAATGCAAAGGGGAGAGGGGTGCAGGGTCTATTGGCTATCTCATGGTAGTGGCGTTCAGGAATGGGGAAGTCACAGGCCTCCAGCTCAGATACTTTCATGTGACTTACCTGACTAAAGTGGGCAGCTGAACTGCTTTGGGGAGGAGAGGTTTGGAGGGAGCAGCAGCACTAGGGGGTGAGGGCAGAGGGGCAGTCTGCCTTCCCTGTAGGGTTCCCCAGGCTGGCCCCTAGGGCCAGTTTCTTGGCCCAGAATAGGGGCTTAGCCAGTGCAGCACAGGCATATTGAGGGCTTCCAGATTACGCTTTGGACTTGAGGGAGAGTCTAAAAGCCACAAGGTAAGTGGGCTCAGTGCAGCGTTCATGCCCCAGCTCCATCACTTAACTACCTAGGGCTGAAGCTGGTTAACTCTTCTAAGCCCATTCCCCATCTTTAACATAAAATCTATCTGGAGCCTGTTCACGATTAAGTGTTCCTTTTCCCAGTAAAGGTTCGATAAGTGCTGTTGTCAGAGAGGCCATTAGGCCTCACAGGAGAGACTTGGAGCAGAGTGGAGGGGGGGGGGTGGAAGGGGCAGTGTGATGGAATGGGTCAGAAGCCACAGAATAGCCCCAGTGTCAGCGGAGGGCATGAAGCTCCAGAAGCTGGAGCACTTGGCCCAGAGACTCAGCTGGCTCCCACCTAGGAGTGTGTGTGTGTGTGTGTGCGTGTGTGCACTTGGCCCAGAGACGCAGCTGGCTCCCACCTAGGAGAGTGTGTGTGTGTGTGTGTGTGCACTTGGCCCAGAGACTTAGCTGGCTCCCACCTAGGAGTGTGTGTGTGTGTGTGTGTGCACTTGGCCCAGAGACTCAGCTAGCTCCCACCTAGGAGTGTGTGTGTGTGTGTGTGTTGAAGGGTGGGAGGAAGGTCTAGAAACTCTGTCTCCCTATGGAGGTTCCAATGATCACTGGGGCTGGCCAGGAGAACTGTCCAGAGAAGGACAGCTGCCTTTTGGTCCCAACTTGCTGCTGCTATTTATCCTCTGCAGCCCCAACACACACCACACACCCTCTTTACTGATGGTCGCTCTGAAAGCATCCTCCTGCTCCCAGCCCTCACTGGCTCCGGAGGCCTCCACCTCACCACTGCCCCAGGGGACTCAGAAAGACTGTGAAGCCTCACCTCCCCAACACCACAGAGAGTAATTAAAACACAAAAACCGTGTCAAACTGGAAAATGAGTGTAAAGAAGTTCAACCAAGTTCCAATCTGTTTCATGATGACTTAATAGCATCTTCAGAATATCACTTTTTGTCTCTTTTAGCTGTCCATGACCCTGCATTTTCCCCAGTGGTTCAACGGTCTGCCTGCAATGCAGTACATGCGGGTTCGTTTCTGGGACGGGAAGGTCCCCTGGAGAAGGAAATGGCAACCCACTCCAGTACTCTTACCTGGAGAATCCCATAGACAGAGGAGCCTGGTGGGCTACAGTCCATGAGGTCACAAAGAGGCAGACACAACTGAATGGACTTCGCAGGCGCAAACGTACGACCCTCTGTCGCTAAATTCATGCGGGAACACATCTTGCTCAGTCATCAACACATCCACCTCTCCTGAAGCACAAGTCTATCCCCATCGATTTTTCCCTGGAGAACTACTCTTCAGGTCAAAGACTCTACGCTCAAAGGTCACCTCCTCCAGGAAACCTTCCCTGATTGCCCCTTCCCGCTCCGGTTTGGGAGCACCTAGGCTTCCCTAGGGCGGCACACACCACGCTGTAGTACTGTTATCTGTGAGTCTCCACCTCCACCCTGGGACCTAGTTAATGCCCAATAAACGCAGTGGAGGAAAGGGGGGCGAGACCAGCTGACTGCGTTCTGGGATTTCTGACCCCACCACTCCCCTCTATCGTGTCCCCGGACCGCAGCGCACGCAGGAAGGAGATGCGGCGGTGCTACGCCGCCTGCAGTGGACGCCCAAGCTGTCCGTCGTAGGGGTTCAACCTGAGTCCGCGAGTAAAACGGCCGTGGCAGATGGGAGCTGTCCCCTCACGGCCCCGACGAGTCAACAGCTTCGGCCTCTGTTCGCCCACTCGCGACCTCACTGACCTTGGAGTCCAGGTCCGAGTGCCCCACGGGGCGATGATCACACTGCCTGCACGTGCATGCGCTCGCCATGCACGTCTCCAACCGTGGACCCCAGCCGGGCGCGCGCCCGGGCAGCTTCTCCACACCCGCCCCGCACCCGCCGTTGGGAGCTGGGGCCTCAGATTACTCCGTGCTCCTGGCGGGTTGCGTGAGGCGCCCGACTGATGCCAAGGAGGAGCAAGCATCAGTTCCACGGACCTGAGGCCTGCGCGCTGCTTCCTAGTGGCTCCTGTTTCCACCTGGCCACTGGAGGCTCTCTGCGCACCCCGGGTGGAGGTCACGCTGGCAGGGAGAGATCACTAATATAATTAGGGGATGCGCCCACCTGGGGCGGGGAAAGATCTGGAGGTACCCTAGTAGGGATGTGGGGGACAGAAAGACTGCATCCCTGACCTCAGACACTACCAGTCCCCTCTGCCTCCCCTTGGCCACTGGCAGAGATTCTGAGGGTTCTGAGTTTTAGAGAGAGGGAGGAGGGGGAACCACAGGAACACAGGCTCCTGGGAGGGATGGGAAACCTTGTTTCTGAAGTGTGTCAGGAGAGAAAATGTTCTTACTGAGCATACACAGGTGTGGTGACACATTTTGACTGTTTTGGAGGAGGGTGATGCAGAGGGTGGCGGGTCAGTGAATGCTGCTAGGTCCCAAGTTTTATCAGAAGATATTCCCAGGATATTTCCACAAATTGTATTAATTATAGGGTCAGAGATTGCATGGGGAGGAGGAGAAACCCAGAGGCAAGGAAAAGGGTCTGGGGTTGTCAAGTGAAGATGGTTGTTCACTCCTCTTTCCAGGAGGAAGGAGAACACCAATTCTTCCCCATTTGCAATAACCCTGGCTCTGGCAAAACCTTCAGCACTGTCTCTACCATGCTCTGGGCAGAAAAGGGCTTCAGACTGACCAGGGTAGGAGAATGAATGGTTTGCAGGAAGCAGTTGAAAACCAAGGTCTCACTGAAAGTTCCTTGGAAACAGTAAATACAGCTTTTTAGCATCCTGGGGCCTGTTTTCTTTCTTTTCTATTTTAAAACTGCACCGTGTGGCATGTGGGGATCATAGTTCCCCAACCACAGATGGAACCCACGCCCCCTGCATTAGAAGCACAGAATCTCCTGGGGCCGTTTTCTGTTGTGTCCTTTCTCATTTCCTTCCTTCAAAAGACAATGTAAAATGATGTGCCACCACCCCTAGTAAGGGATCATTCCTGCATCCCTTTCACCTACCACAATGCCTTGTCCATAGCAGCTGCTTAATGAAAGTTAATTTGCTCTATAAATGACAAATGAGTCATAGGTCACAGAATATTGGAATCTTGGGGTTAGAAACTCTCTTGGAGGACACTAAGCCTCACAGAGCATGTCTGGGAGTTGTTGACTTGAATGAGAACCTGTACCACCTGGCCTAAAGGAAAATATGCCACCATCACCTTCCCAACATATACACACACACTCACACACTCACACACATCTCATGGAAGCTCAGCTCTTGCTGGAAAGGCTTTCAAAACAACAGGTGGGGGCTTCCCTGATGGCTCAGTCCTAAAGAATCTGCCTGCCAGTGCAGGAGACATGAGTTCAACCCCTGGTCTGGGATGATCCCACATGCCAAGTGGTAACTGAGCCTGTGTGCCACCACTACTGAGCCTGTGCTCTGGAGCCCAGGGGCCATAACTACTGAGCCCAAGTGCTGCAACTACTGAAGCCCTGTGCCCTAGAACCCACGCTCCACAAGACAAGTCACTGCAATGAGAAGCCTGCACACCACAACAAAGAGTAGCTCCTGCTTGTTGCAAACAGAAAAAGCCTGTGTGCAGCAAATCCAAATAAAGTTAAAAAAAAAAACAGGTGGCCCACTCATCCTCTCTCTCCAAGGCGAGAGCCCCTGCCCGGGGGTCTTGGGAAGCAGAAACTGGCATAGAGATGGTGAGTAGTGACCTTGCTCCTGCCCCTGGGGCCAATGGTCCTGTACTGTGAGTTGCATAAGAGGCACAGAGCTAAGTGAGGCAGGCTAAGGAATAAACCAGAAACCTCTCACTCAATCTCTATGCATCTAGGGTATAGGAGGATCCCTGAACAAAGAAGCCCCAAGAAGAAGGATCAGTTCTCTTCTCAGACATGTAGCTGACCTTGTGGATAAGGCAGAGGGATTCTCAAGGCCAATCTCAGATCAGCCACCTAATGACCATCAAAACCTTGAAACAATCTTCTTGTCCCCCGCACATCCATTTTTTGCATCATACAAGAGGCCATTCCTACGCCTATATTGTAGTCAGACTGACCTTCTCCACACCCCTCTAACTCACATCCATCTACTCAGCTTCAAAGACTGTGAAAACTGAGGCAAAAAACAGAATTCCAGCATTTGAAAGGTCATTCCTGGCTCAACTAGGAGGACATGAGGACCCTTTGACCTTGTCCCACAGCTGTATTGGGACCCCTCCGCCCTGCCCCAGGATTGTGCCTATGTTTTCTGCCTGTGGTAGGTGGAGGCAGACTCTGCCTTCACTGGATAAGGATCTAGGGACTGAACTACAAGATGTTAAGAAACTGAGCATAGCACAAGAATAGAAGTTAGGGCACACTCCACCACCTAACTGTGTGGCCTTGCACAAGCGCCTTAACCTCCTTGGCTGAATTATTTAACCTCTTTGTTACTTCTGCTGTATTGTGAGGATGGTAGAGGCATATAAATGTACTTCCCACTTGAAAATCTATGAAATTAACTCATTTTAATACCCATTCCAAGGTTTGTCCTTACCTTTCCAGGGAGGAAGGCCTGAGCAGGTATGGCAAAGAGCTCTTCTTTGGTGGCCTGGCTTGGGCAAGTTCCTGATACAAGAAAAAGGAATTGCCCTGAGTTTCCTCATGGCAGTCAGGATGACACGGGCTCCCAGCCTGCTCGTGCCTCCAACATTGCCCATCCATTGGGCAGGTGTGAGCTGCATATTCCCTCTTCTCACTTCCCTTCCCGCCTTTCCAGTTCTAACAGGTCCTTGTTGGCTCTCTTCACTCTGGTTTTGCCCCCAGTCCCCTCTCTGAGGGTACTACCTTCCCAGCTCCTCTCTAACCAGGGGAGCTCGGAGGGAAAGAAATGAGTGCAGGAGACATAGGTGTCTCTGGTCCTTCAAGCCCTCAAGTACACCCCTTACACAAACACTCAGGCTCCTCCAAACCTCTGTGCCCCAGAGAAGGTAGCCATGTGGCTTCCCAGGTTCTCCACAGAGGAGTATTCAGACTCCTGTATTTCCTCCTTTCTCTTACTCCTTCATTTCTTCGGTTTTTCTTCCCTCCTCCCACTCTTTCTTCCACTCAATCTTTCTTCCCTAGGGATTTTCCCTTTTCTTCTTTGCTGAAGGCACCCACTGTCTCTCCTCCTGGGCCATTCTCGAATTCTGGATGAAGGGAGATAAGGAAAGGAGATAAGAGTTCCTTTCTGTCTTCATCAGCTCAGAGGCCATCCTTCAGAGGGCTGTATCCCCACAGGTCCCCCAGTAATCTCTAGGCATCAGAATCCCCAGTGAGGGATTCTCTCTCATGGCATTTGGAGAAAAAATAGGAAATGTTGTGAAATGCTGAGTTCTACACAAAGCAGCCTTTGCAGCTCAGTTGACCACTAACATGCAAAGTGGCCAAAGACCTACCACAACGATGCTACTGAGGAGCACGCTGTGGTGTATGAGATCCTTCTCCAACACCAGCACTTTCTTCCCAGTTTCACAGCCACAACTCTGTGGGTCAGGTGAAGTTTACCTCCATCTACAAGTAAGAAAATGGACTTAGAACGGTGACTAGACTGCTTAAAATCACATCTGGAGTGTGGTGAACTTGACGCTGGCTCTTTGTCCCACCCACACTAAAATTATTCTTACCATTTCGAGATATCACATCTTTCATTTTATTCTCACAGCAATCCTGTGAGGCGGACAACAACCCTGTCAAGAAAAATCAGTTCAAGGAGGAGGAATGACTTATTTCCAGCCCCACAGTAACTCCAAGCCCTGAACTCCAAAAGGAAAGGAGGAAGAAGGGCTCGCCACCCCCACCCCAGCCTCCTCCAGGCAGCAGCCTGGGATGCTGGCCGGGTCTCTGCCGGGAAAACTTGGAGAGATCGAGGCCCCGCCCCCTGACCTTGTACTCTGCCAGCCTCGGGGATAGGGAGTGGGGAAAGCCTCAGCTAGTTCCCAAGACACAGTCCCCACTTGGGCACACGCCCTGGGTTGAGGCTTCCTGGGGAAGCCGAAGGCCTAGAACTCGCGCCGAAGAAGGGGGAAAAGCCCCCGAGACCTGGACGCCTTAGCCCAGAATGGGTGGAACGAGGAAAGGAGCCCGAGGGGACCGGGTGAGAGAGCGAAAGCTGGAGCAGCTCCACCCCCGCGGGGTCAGGGCCCTTGGAATTGCCCTGGAGGAATTCCTGGAGGAATCCCTGCGGAGTTGGGGTGTCGAGCGCGGCGTGGGGCGGAGCAATCCTTCCGGCCTTCCCGAGCGAAGGTGGGCACTGAGAGGCAGCGAAGGCCAGGCCCGGGTTTTCTGTATATCCAGGAGGCCTGGGCTTCCCGACCACCCCCGGAGCAACAGGGAGCCTTCCCGGCTGGGCAGGAGCCCAGGAAGGCCCGCGCTTTCTCTGAAAGTGAAAGGAGTGGGCGGGGGGCGCGGCCGAGGT
>NW_011494831.1:3676544-3678394 GCF_000754665.1 Bison bison bison
GGACGTGGGTCAGGTACGGGCCGCGGGGCGGGGCCGGAGCGGGGACCTGCTTGGAGCTCGCTGCGGACCAACTCCCGCCCTAAGCTCCCTCCCCCGAGAGTCCCCTTCTCCCTCTTTAGGCAGTGGGGTCGGTAGGAGGCGCCGGGCCAACCCCTCGCCTTGACATTTTTTACTCCAGTTCTACAGGCGAGTCGCGACCCAGGCCCTGGGGCGTCTAAGGGAGTGAGGAATCCCCGAGACCGGCTACGGAGACCGGTGGGGCGGCGGGGCAGCGTGACTTGCCGGCCGTGAGATGGCTGGAGGGATCGGAGGGGCTTAGCGTTGCCCGGCGAACTCTCGCCGAGACGTGAGGACGAGCCTCCTTCTCTGCCGCCCCCTCTCCCGCGCCGCCGCCCCACCCCCGCCGTTGCCACGGTTTCCCTCTCCTGAGTGGGAGTGGAGCCAAGCTCCAGGCTCCGCTCGCGAACTGCCGCCGTCTGCTCCCGGCGCCCGCACCAGGCTTGGACGCGGGCAAGGGAGGGGCGCGGGACAGCGAGCTTAGGCAGGGGGCGGAACGCTGCCCTCCTCCGCTTTGCTGCTCCTAATTCTGGCCGGGGAGGGTGGAGGGAGGTAAACTGAGGCTGAGAGGGTGGGACCAGTCTGCCGATCTCCGCCCCCGGTAGCCTGGATGTTCTGGGGCCAGGTTTGACCCTTTGATAACCCAGGATAGGGTATGGTGCAGTCATTCCCCGTGCCTGCCCCTCCGGGTCGTGTTTCTCCCAGGATAGCCGTCCTGTCCCCCTTGTTTTAATCAAGGCCAAATACTTTAAATAACTATCCGCGGTCAACAAGAAGGAGTTGCTCTAGATCCACGTTATGCAAGTGTCCCTGAAGTGGAGGAAGAGGCGAAGGGCGCCCTCAGTCTCTGGTGGCTCGGGGCTTGCCCAGAAGGGCGGTGAGAGCAGCGGCCGTGCGCCGGGGCGGCCGGGCCTGCGGGACCTAGGCTCCCCCCGCGCTCGGATTGGACGAGGCGCTAGAGTCACTGTAATGGCTTGCAGTGGCTCCGTGATTCACTTACCCCTGAGACTTACGTTATCCTCAGGGCGACGTGGTTTGTGAAACAAGAAGGAAAAGGAAAAAGTCTCATAGAGCAGGAACCCACCCCGACACCAGGCAGAGGGTGTGGGGAGTCCCTCTCTCCTCCGTAGGAGTACCCCTGACCCCTGACATTTCTGGTGTAACCCTGTTCCCTGAAAGGAGGCGGTGCCGCCCGAGGGTTTCTGAGGCGGGGATGAGGGGCGGTGAGAGGACTCCTCCCTCCCTACCCCCGAAAATCCGGAGCAGTAACTGTGGGCCCAACTCTCCCCCCGTTCAAATCTCTGAGAGCTGAGAGGCGGGCGCTGGAGGCAGGGAGCCACGAGGGCAGCCCCCGGCTTCACTCTTCTTGCTAAAAGCGGAGGAGGACCTGCGGCCCAGGACTGCTTACACGTAGGCAGCCCAGCTGGGGTCAAGACTCCGGGGCCCAGTCGCAGCTGTGCCCTGGGCGTCTTCGGCCGGCCTCTCCAACTCTGGGCCTCCCCGTCACCCGGCGCGGCAGGAGCTGGAGCAGATGGCCGTGGAGGGCCCTTCCAGCTCCAAGGCTGCGAGTACCAGGCCTTCCCAACCCCCAGCCCGCCGGGGCCTCCCCGAAGGCAAACAGCCACGGTGGTGGCAGATAAGCCAGGGCTGTTGACAGAGGCCGCCTGCGTCCGCGTGGAAGGGCCCGGCTCGGACTTTGCCTCGCGGAGCCGCACAGCGCGCCCGCCTGGACTGCCTTTAGGGCTTCCCCAGGCAGGAAGCAGAGCCCATAGGCTGGCTGACCGTGAAGGATG
>NW_011494831.1:3678494-3703171 GCF_000754665.1 Bison bison bison
CCGGGAGAAGGGTACTGCTGCAGCACTCCTCAACTCTCAGCTCTCCAGCCCCTTACACCTCCGGCCTGGGTGGATAACGTAAATAGCGGGAAGCCTTTGAAAGGCTTGTGTACATCCTTCACCTCTTCTTTCTAGAAGCCGCACACTGTGTGCCCAGAGTCTGGAGCTGGGCTCCCCCTCAAGGTAGTTGGGACTGGGCAGCCTGCCTCCTTCCTGCTTCCTTTCCTACGGTAGAGGGAAGAGTCAGGGGGAAGAAAAACCATACAGGCCAAGAGAGGAGTTGGGGGCCTGTCCCCAAGGGCAGCTGGCATGACATTCTTAGGCCTTGTCTGCCTCTTAAAACAATTTTGGGGGTGTTGCTCTAGCAGAAGAGAGGTTGTTTGACTCTTGTTCATTTGATTCTCTTCTCTCAGTGCTCCAGGATGGGTAAGGAGACCTGGATGCCATCCTGTCCTGGGCCCAGAACTCCCACACTTCACTTTTCACTAATTATAGAGCAGAATTTAGGTTAACAGACTTCCTTTTTAAAAAGCAAATGCCCCTGGGAGGGTGAAGTCGTGGGTCACTTATACCTTGGTGCAAATCATTTTATAAATTTAAACTGATTGTTCTCACCACCACCACCACCACCAGGAGTGCTTATTTGATAAAGTATTGGGAACATGGCAAGGGGGTTGGGCTAGTAGAGAGCTTTAGCCAGAGTCTGGATGGCTGGAGGTAGGGCATGGAAGTCAGGAAGAGGGGAGATGAATACCAAAGACAAAGAAAGCAAAGGGCTTCTGGCAGAAGATACACAAAGTGTCTGGTGTGATACAAGAAGCTGGAGTCCTCAGGGCTTCTAAATAAAAGGAGGGTCTGAGGCTAGTATTCAGCTAAGCTCTGCCCAGAAGGAGATGCTCCCTGTCCAGCCTCATGGGTGAAGAATTATCAGAGGGTCCTCCTGTGACTTCGTCAAAGACTCTCACATGGTCAGCTCTCCTGAGCTTTTTGTCCCAAGGTGTCTGGGTAGCCTCTTGCTGTGAGATGCTTTCTCAGACTTCTATTTGCCTGGGCCAGGCAATGGGGTTTTAACCCTTTTTTCAGCCAGGTTTCACTCTGTAACATAATAAATCTGCTTTCTGATATTCACACAATAAAAGCCTTACCTGCTCAAAAATATCTTCCCTGCTGTTGTTCATGTGCCAAAATCCCCACCCACTCGCCAAAGAATGATTCCCCTAGAACCATTCTGGATATATGCATCTTTTATGCATTATGTTCCCTGGGGGAGGTAGCTCCCTAGATGAAGATGGCAGAATTCCATGATGCTTGCATCAACTCCTTCCATATCTGACCCTATCCATTACTGGCAGAGGAACTAAATCCTGTCATTACCAACCAACCTCAAAAGGTGGCTGCGAGGGCTCAAATGGCATAACGGGTTTGAAAGCCTTCTGTAACCCACATGGCTGGAAACAACCTTAGTCTTTGCTGCTCTTGGCTAATATGACCTCACAAAACTTGGGTGGGGAGAGTGGAGAGATAACCCGATGTTATCTCAGTTTGGGAGCAAGCCAATGCTATATTATCACACATCACTCAAGAGACAGTAGCTCAGGACTGCAGGTACTAAATCCTCTTCTACCAGCTCCACCTTTCACCTTCCAGCCTCACTCACTGCTCCTACATGATCACAGAAGAAAGGATGATGCAGTTCTCCCATCTCACCTAACCTAAGGCTGATTCCATCTTCTACTGGGGTGGCTACAGAACTAGATGAACCCTATAATGAAGTCCATTCTGGCCCCACTGTCCCCCCAAATTCTGCCAGTAAGTCCCTAAAGCTTCCTGAAGCCCCACGACTAAACCCATCCCTTTGGATAAACTAAAGGTGTCCAGCTAACAAAGAGGGGTCCCCAGGCAGATCTCAGTGTTTCCCCAGAAATCAAAACACAGCACCTTGTGGCTGCAAACTGCTTCATCTTATACAAAATTCTTTTTCATGCAGGGTCCATTTGACCTCTGGAACCTGCTGGGACAATTGGAACATGGGGGTGGGTTTTGAACTTGAGCTTAGGGCAGAGACTGGGAGGCCTGCTGGAAGCAGGGATAGCAGGAATGTTAACTCTTTGAACTTTGATTGCCTTCTGTAAAATGGCAAGAGTTACCATCTCAGGCACTTACTGTGCATGTGCAGCAGCATCATGAATTTCAAACTGAGTGTGGGGGAAGAGGGTATAGGATGTGCCACTCAATGTACCTGGCACATACATCCTCCTGGAATTTTATTTGAGGATTTGGAGGTGGGAGAGTTTTATAATAAAACTTGGATTTATTATGCAGCATAATGCAAACCTTGTATGTATTTAAAGAGTGAAAAAGGGAGTTTTGAAAGAGATGTCATGCTTCTAGTGGGCTGCTTCTGGCTACACCCCCAGATCTCTGGGGATTGGACATGTGATCACACCCTACTGAGCCATGTAGGGACTACAGGAAGAAAGCAGGAGCAATGCTGTCTGTTGGAGATGAGAAGCCTGGTGTGCAGTGGGCGGTCAGTAAATGGTGGCTCGTGTTATGGCAACAGCTAGGTCCAGAGGAAACAGGCTCACACAGATGAAATTCTCACTTGAGTTCACTCAGCTAGAAAGTGACAGAGCCAAGACTGGAAGCAACTTCGGACTCCCCCCTCCAGTACTGTGTCACTGACTCCCATCTCCTCGCCATGAAAGCGGTTTTATAGTCAGCAGCCTCCTCTGCTTAAGCCTCCACCCCAGTTCTCCCTCTCACTCTGGTGGACTGAGTGAGAGCTGGATTCCTGGGGACCAGCCTTGTGAAGGCACACATGTCATTCCTCTAAAAGGCAGGCGCCCTGGGAGGAGGCAGCAGACACACTCTTTAGATGAGCAAACCTGTGTGCTCCAGTGGGTAGACACAGGAGTGATGAGCTTGGTGTGGGAAGAGGAAAGGTTCAGAGTATCAGATGATCTCAGACTAGACGCAACGGTCAAGAGGCAAAAGGTACACCAAAATCTCAATTTCCCTCTCAGTTTCATCTAAGATGACAGACCCTCCCCTCTGTATTCCATTTTCAAAACCCAGGTTTCTGGGTCCAGGTTGGGGTACCCTGGCCTTGTCAACTGGTAGGGAGTGAGATGGCATCTAAGGATAGGAAGAGAACCTTGGGGAGCACCAAGCCATTCTTTCTTCAGGCCCTATCAGGTTGGCCTCCCTACCTTGGGCCTGTGTAATGATTTGTTTCCATGTTTGTCTTTCTCCCTAAATAAGAGGAACCAATGGTCCCAAGTATTAAATGATAATCCAGAGTTGTGCAGGTAGTAGTGGTCCACGCCAAGGAATGGGACTGGGGGTGGGGGCTGTCACACTCAAGTCTAATTTACCACTACTCACAACAACCTGGTGGGAGTAGTTATTTCCCCATTTTACGGGGAACTGAAGAAACTGAACTCAGAGGCTTCTCAAGCCCCAGAATATCCCGAGGCATTGGTAAAAGTGCAATGCTCAGAGTTTCCCTGTGGTAGACCTGAAAATCTGCATTTTTTTTTTTAACATCACGAGACTGTTTTCCTCACAAAAGTCCTAAAACCACTACAGAGCAGTTCAGTAACCTGTCCGTGCAGCTGTGGAGCAGCAGAACTGAGCTTTCTGACGCTAAGGCTGGGGCTCTTTTCAGCACACTGGATGTCTATCATCTCCAGGCGCTTGTCTCAGCGTCCGCCACACAGGCTCACGATAAACCCCTGAGTGAATCAGCCGTTGAAGCTCCAGGCACGAGCTGCTTAGGGTAGGGTGGGACGGGGCGAGACCATGTTCCAGAGGAAGGATGGCTTTACTGCTGAGACGCTGACTGGCAGACCCGGGTCGTGTCGCTTTCAGAAAAGCCACTGGCAGAAGATCCGGACCATGGTGAACCTGCCGGTCATGAGCCCTTTCAAGAAGCGCTACGCCTGGGTGCAGCTGGCAGGGCACACGGGTGAGCACGGGGTCGTGGCGGGTGCGGGGCGGAGGCCGGGAGGAAGGGACTTAGGCGCCACTAACCAAGGTCTGCCCTCAGGGAGTTTCAAGGCAGCGGGCACCAGCGGACTGATCCTCAAGCGCAGCTCGGAGCCGGAGCGCTACTGCCTGGCGCGGCTCATGGCGGATGCGCTACGCGGCTGCGTGCCCGCCTTCCACGGCGTGGTGGAGCGCGACGGCGAGAGCTACCTGCAGTTGCAGGACTTGCTCGACGGTTTCGATGGGCCTTGCGTACTAGACTGCAAGATGGGCGTCAGGTACGCGTGCCCTGCGGGGCGTCTGGAAACCAGTAAAGGGCCCAGGGCGGGAACGAGCGCTCTACGCGTGCCCAAGGCAGTGCTCGACTAGGTTCCAGTGTGCGCCCGCTCACGCCGCGCCGCTGCCTGCGCCTCCGTAGGACTTATCTGGAAGAGGAGCTGACCAAAGCCCGTGAGCGGCCCAAGCTGCGGAAGGACATGTACAAGAAGATGCTGGCAGTCGACCCTGAGGCGCCCACCGAGGAGGAGCACGCGCAGCGCGCAGTTACCAAGCCGCGCTACATGCAGTGGCGAGAAGGCATCAGCTCCAGCACCACTCTCGGCTTCCGCATCGAGGGCATCAAGGTGGGCCAGGCTCGCGTCGCTTTGTATTTCCCGGGCCCTTCCTCCGCCCCAGCCCCACTGTGCGGTGTCTGTCCTCCGTGTTGACCTCCCACCCCGACTGCCCCCGGAAGAGGCACCCTCTGGCGGCCGTCTCGCTGTCCCTGGCATTCAACGTCCCAGGAGGTATCGCTGCGCTAGCCAGATCCTCTCCCTTTGGGCGCACACGTGGCCCCTGACGATTTCTGCCCACCTTCTACAGAAAGCCGACGGCTCCTGCAGTACAGACTTCAAGACCACGCGAAGCCGAGAGCAGGTGATCCGCGTCTTTGAGGAATTTGTGCAAGGGGATGCGGAAGTGCTGGTGAGCGTGGGATCCCAGAACCCTGAGATGCTGGGGAGCCTGATACCGAGGGGTGCCCCCAGGTCAGGTCATCTGACGCAACACCCGTCCGTACGTGACCCCCATCCCAGTGTTTATCGCACTGCGCTGTTATTGCTTTACAACAATTCTGGGCTGCGCGCCACGTGGGGGCCTGCGCCTTCTTCACCATGGTATTTGCCAAGCCAAGCATGCATCGTGGCGTTCTTCATAATCTCACAATCGCAGAGGTTCAGTTGGTATTTAATTTGTCCTCCCCTTCTCCACCCTCTCCAGAGGAGGTATCTGAACCGCCTGCAGCACATCCGGGACACTCTGGAGGTCTCTGAGTTCTTTAGGAGGCACGAGGTAAGAAGGGCAGGCTCACGTGTCTGTGGTCTGTGAGGGAAGAGGGTGGAGGGCTTCTCCACCGTGGCCTGACGGTGGGGGACTCGGCAGGTGATCGGCAGCTCGCTCCTCTTCGTGCATGATCACTGCCATCGCGCCGGCGTGTGGCTCATCGATTTTGGCAAGACCACGCCCCTCCCTGACGGCCAGACCCTGGACCACCGGCGGCCCTGGGAAGAGGGCAACCGAGAGGACGGCTACTTGCTGGGGCTGGACAATCTCATTGGCATCCTGGCCAGCCTAGCCGAGAGATGAGGCTGGGCCCCTGTCCCTGCTGACCTGAGGGTCTGACAGATGGAGCTGCGCCTGCGTCCCCACCATGCATGCAGGCAAGAGAGACTGAAACCCCGCGATGCGGAGCAGTGCATACCGCCCTGTAGGGACAAGTGCCAACCACTGTGGGACACACTGCACGCGCAGGGCCTGGCCCCCTACAAGCCCCAGTGTTCCTAGAGCCGGCGACGCTAATTAAGCGGGGGAGGGAGGAGGAGAGCAGGGTAAGTGGCTTCTTCTTCAGCCCAGCTCTTCTGAGGGGGCTCCATACCTCTCCAGAGAAGCCAGATAAAGAACTTTGTTTCACAGGCACTAGATCTATTGGTCTGAACTCCCACACTACAATGGACTCCTCTTCCCAATAAAACTCAAAGACACCAGCTTTGACTCTGGGCTCATCCCCTTCTTCCCTCTGGTCCCTTCTTTCTTGGTTCCCTAGCATCTGTCAGGTGCATTCAGATCACTTGTCTATGACAAGAGCTCTTTGTTAGCGGCATGTGTAGTGTTGGGGGCTGCCCAGGTGGAGGATGCTAACTGGGGTAAGAGCAATCCAGAGAAGGCTTCCTGCAGGAGGCAATTTCAATTCCCCACCTACACCTTGTGGGTGGGGGTGGCCTCTAGCTCCACATATCAAAGGCTGGGAGTGGCCAGGCTCTTGCCCAGGAGGCCTGAGACTGGTTTCCAGGATGGAGAGCTCAGTGGTGCCAGGCCAGCCCTGAGACAGGCCCAGACGTGTAGCACAGACTGCAGGAGACAGAGGCTACGTGGGACTCAAGCCACCTAGAAGCCTGGGGAGGAGTGCAGGGAGGAACTGGCACCATCAGTGCCAGAGTCCTCACCCTTAGGACCCTTAGGCCACAGGTGAGACTCCAAAGGTTCCAAGGTTGGTTACTCCTGGATTCGGGGGGCTTGAGGCCAAAGAGCAGCTGGGGACCGAGGAGGCTCCCTCCCCAGTTCTTCAAGCTCCCTAAACTCAGTTCCTGGGCCTGTGGAGATCTTAGGCCCCCCAGAGACAGGCTCCCCAGCCCCTTCCTCCTCCAGAATGGGTTAATTACATTGAAAGGGGTGAATTCAGCACAACAGGGTTCTTTAATAGGAAGGTAGGGGAGTAGGGATTCATAGTGTTGTTTTATGGTTTCCCTCCTGGTCCCCAAGTCCAGGATGGTTGGGTCAGGTCAGGTGGCACACCTGAGTGCTGTACTGAAGATGCTCCAAGATGCTGGCAAAATGAGGGCAAAGTCATCCACCCCCACTCCCCTGCCCCATGACACAGTCGGCACCTCCTGACTGGTGCACCCAGGGCAGGGCATATAGCCCAGTGAGATCTCCCAGAGCAGCATTTAAAGACCTGCATCACACGTGGGGGGAACCAAGTGCAGTGGAACCCATCAGGAACAGCTTCCCTTTCCCTCACATGAGGTGACCCAAGGTAGTGGAGTGCATGTTATCACCAGGAGTCTGTCTTGGATGTAAAAATGCCCTCCAGGGAGGCTTCAAATGGTCCGAAGGTGCTGGTAAACTCCCTTGGAGCACCACATGCCCAGGTCCTACACCTGTAGATATTGCTTGCATCCAGAAGTCTCCAATCTTGGCCACTTGGCTGGATCCAGTGCAGCTCAGCAGGCAGTTCCTGGTGGCCCAGCGGAGTCAGGCAAAAAAATCACTGCCAGAACTCCAGCCTTGATCTTTTCTTTAAAAGTTATGTAAAAGGGCTATTCCTTGGGGAGGGAGCAGGATTGGAGGTCCCCAGGGCTATATCACTCGGACCTGTGGATGAAGTGATTTTCTTCCAGGTAGTAGCAAACCTCGGCTATGTCCCGAGCCAGCTGAAGGAGGTCTTGCATGCCCAGAGGTGATGGCTGGGCCTGGGTCAGGCAGAACGCACATCAGACCATACAGGTTTGGGGACCCATGAACAGGTCTTTAGGTGAGCCTAGAGGGCTGGAAAAGGGTCACACCAGCTGCAGCTGGCTCTGATTCAGGAAACCCTTCATGGCCCCTCCAGACACCAACTCCAGCAGAATTAGGCCAGAGGTAGCCCTGATGTACTCACAGTATTCTGATGTTCTGATGGCTGAACTCGCTGGTAGTGCATATACCCTATCACCAGCAGGGAGAGAAACCATGCTCTAGGCTCCACAAGGCTGGAGAGGAGCTCTAGGTCCCTAGAGCCGCTACCTTTCAGCCCCAGGGTGAAGAGAAACTATTTCTGCAGATGGGTCTGGGTGCCTCCCTCCCACTTGCACCTCTGCGCCTTGCCCTGGGTGCACCCCAGGATGAGCTCCTCAGTGAGGAAATCCAGCCAATCCTGTGGACAGCAGAGTTCTGGCAGAGTCCAGGGAGGGAGAGGGGCTTCCCTGGTGGCTCAGCTGATAAAGCGTCTGCCCGCAATGCGGTAGACCTGGGTTGGGAAAATCCCCTGGAGAAAGAAAAGGCTACCCACTCCAGTATTCTGGCCTGGAGAATTCCACGGACTATCCATGGTGTCACAAAGAGTCAGACTTGACTGAGCGACTTTCTCTAGGGAGGAAGGCAACAGAGCTCCTGAGTACCCCGGACACTTCTAGAGGGCGGGTTGACCCTATCTCCAGCCATGACTCCTTCCTCAGAGACCCTTCTCTTCTACTCTCAGTCAGAAGCGCCACCCCTCTCACCTTGATAGTCTCCTGCAGAAGGCTGAGGTCCCCAGGAAGGCCAATTACCAGTCCCTCATAGGTTTCTCCAAAGACACCACGGGCCAGGGCTCTGCAGAAAGGCAGATTGGAAGGGAGTGGGTGGTTGGGTCTGGGGAAGCGTCCTTGAGGGTCTAGAGCCTCCTTAACCTCCCCTGTCCCCTGCTCATCCTCCATATGCTCAACTGGCCCTCTCTCAAGGTCTGAGCTCTCTGCATCATGGCATATCCCCAAGGACAAGCTTTGCAGGGGTGACGGTGACCAGGGCAGAGTCAGGGCAGAAGAAAGGGCAGGTGTGGGGTAAGGTGGTGGGGTGGGATTCTGTGCTAAGTCTTCCCTTGGGTCCCTGCAGACGCTCTGGGGCGAAGGCAATCCTTATGCCAAAGAATCATATTTAGGGTCCCTACCATCCCAGAACTGGGGATGACAGCTGACTTTACCAGGTTACTTCCCCTTTCAGGGCTTCTCTGACCTCCATCTCCTCTATACAAGGGGTTTGGATGAGATGCTCACTGGGATCCATAATTCACCACAGCAGGGAGCAAGATGGAGGCTGGGGATTCAGAGTGCATAGGCTCTCAGAAGGAGGGAGAGGATTCAGCTGAGCAGAATGAAATTGGCTGAGGAAACCTCCGTAAGCCCTGGGGGCAGCATACAGGACTGGGCTGGGCCAAGACTCACCTGGAAGTAGTAGGGGTTGGGGATTGTCCTCATGGTGGAGATGTGAAGCTTGATGATCTGGAGCTCAAGGCCTGGCAGCTTCATCCACCATGGATCCTGCCACTTCTTATGGTTCACCAAGGATGGGAGGAACACTGGCATACTCTCTACCTGCCCATCAGGCCCACCCTGACCTGCCCCCCTGCCCAGGACACCTCTCCAGATGCCCATTAAGATAAATGTTGTTCTCAGGCCTCCCCACGTACTTCTACTTTTTAGAACCCTAGGGGAGTTTGCCACTTCTGTCCTGGGAGTAGAGGTTTGAAATCAACTGTTTGCCCCTGGGACCTCACAGAAGCCTGTTGGCTCAGTGAAGAAATCAGCCATGCCTGCTGGGTGCTCTGTACCCAGAATCAGGACCCCACACACCGTAGGAAGGCTCAGTGTCAAGACCACCACCACAGCCACCATCAGAAACAAAAGGCCTGAGGGGGTGGGCAGGTCCTCCAGTGGGAAACTCCTCTCTGTCCCTCTACCCCAACTTTTAGTGATGCCTCAAGACTCAGCTCGAGTGTTCACTTTTCCATGATGCTTTCCTCACTTATCCTAAATGAATGCAACTGCTCCCTCCTCATCACCCCTAAGACACTTTACACCTCCCATGGCAACTGTCACTACAAGATATAGGTAGATATCTAGATATAAATGTAGACATACATAGAGACAGTGATCAGTATCTCCCCTACCACACTAGACTACATGCTTCCTGAAGGCAGAGCATGCACTGATACACCTCTAATCCCCTGGCCAATACTCAGCACAGTGCCTGGCACACAGCAGATATCCTTCCCAGTGCCCTAGTGCTCATCCCCTCCCACGGTTCCACAAGTCCAGACCTCAGACACAGGCAGGACATACCCATGCAGGTGACATTATCCTCAGCCAGCTCCATGCCCTCTGGGCACGTGCAGTTGGCCAACTGGAACTCAGCCTGGCATTGGCAGATCTTCAAAAGGCAAAGGCAGCAATTGAGGTCTAGTTGAATCTCCACCTCTCCGTGACTCTCCATGACAATGAGTAAAAGAATTGATATTGCTGGGTGAGGGTGGGGGCGTATGTACTTTTTCCAGTCTCGTGGTTAATTTTAGCCCTGAACTTTGGAACGAGGAGCAATGCCAGGCATTTAGAGAGGGTGGGAGAGTTTGGGGGACTTCTGTCAAGCTTGTATGCTTCCTTTTCTGGGATTCTTGAGCTTGCAGGTTGTTGAAGAGAATTCAGAGCAAGAGATAATTTGACAAGCAGACCAGAATGCCCCATTCTGACATCACAAGTGACAGCCCAGCTCCCAAGTATTCCTGAGTTGTGCAAGACTGGGTAGTTCACAGGGCAGAGCTGGTGGTCAGATGGGAGAGACTGAGGAAAAGGGCTAGACTAGGCTGAAAGGTGGGGGATAGGGGCCAATACCTGCCAGAAGCTGCAGGCAGAGCTCACTGTTGGGGTGTATGACAAATACTGCACCCTCCTCATCAGTCCAGGTGATGTCAGTCTCTGAGGCATCACTCCCTGCCAGAAACTGAGATAGAGGGTTGGCTATGAAATGGGGGAAGGAAGAGGAGCATACAGCTCCTCACAGACGGAAAGCTGGCTTATACAGCAGGGAAGCCGGAGTCTCCCCGTGGAAACCCCAGTGTGGCCTTGTCTACACTCACATCACAATACTAGTGCTGCCGGATGGCAGGTGGGAGCTGAGGGGCCAGCAAGGTGGGAAGAAATAATAGCTGGAATCTGCAAGCCTGGCTCAGGTTGGCTGCTCCTTGTCTGTCTGAACCTCTTTAATCCCATGTTCTCAACTATAAAATGGAAGAGGCCCAACCCACATGCTCTACTTCTACAACAATGGAGATAACGTGTATAAAGTACTTAGGAACAATACTGCCCAGACAGACAGGAAGGCTCCATTTCTTTAGAGCAGTGGTTTCCAAACTCTGGAGTACATGAGAATCACCTAGAGACTTGACTAAAACACAGATAATGGGGCCCTCCCCTAAACTTCTGATTCAGGAGGTTGGAGGGAGGCTGAGAATTTGTATATCTAGCAACTTCAGTTCAGTTCAGTTTAGTTCAGTCGCTCAGTCGTGTCTGACTCTTTACAACCCCATGAATTGCAGCACACCAGGGCTCCCTGTCCATCACCATCTCCTGGAGTTCACTCAAACTCATGTCCATCGAGTCAGTGATGCTATCCAGCCATCTCATCCTCTGTCATCCCCTTCTCCTCCTGCCCTCAATCCCTCCCAGCATCAGAGTGTTTTCCAATGAGTCAACTCTTCGCATGAGGTAGTCAAAGTACTGGAGTTTCAGCTTTAGCATCATTCCTTCCAAAGAAATCCCAGGGCTGATCTCCTTCAGAATGGACTGGTTGGATCTCCTTGCAGTCCAAGGGACTCTCAGGAGTCTTCTCCAACACCACAGTTCAAAAGCAGCAATTCTTCGGCGCTCAGCTTTCTTCACAGTCCAACTCTCACATCCATACGTGACCACTGGAAAAACCATAGCCTTGACTAGATGGACCTTTGTTGGCAAAGTAATGTCTCTGCTCTTCAATATGCTATCGAGGTTGGTCATAACTTTTCTTCCAAGGAGTAAGTGTCTTTTAATTTCATGGCTGCAGTCACCATCTGCAGTGATTTTGGAGCCCCCCAAAAATAATCTGCACTGTTTCCCCATCTATTTCCCATGAAGTGATGGGACCAGATGCCATGATCTTAGTTTTCTGAATGTTGAGCTTTAAGCCAACTTCTTCACTCTCTTTCACTTTCATCAAGAGGCTTTTTAGGTCCTCTTCACTTTCTGGCATAAGGGTGGTGTCATCTGCATATCTGAGGTTATTGATATTTCTCCCGGCAATCTTGATTCCAGCTTGTGCTTCTTCCAGCCCAGCGTTTCTCATGATGTACTCTGCATAGAAGTTAAATAAAGCAGGGTGACAATATACAGCCTTGACGTACTCCTTTTCCCATTTGGAACCAGTCTGTTGTTCCATGTCCAGTTCTAACTGTTACTTCTTGACCTGCATATAGGTTTCTCAAGAGGCAGGTCAGGTGGTGTGGGATTCCCATCTCTTTCAGAATTTTCCACAGTTTATTGTGATCCACACAGTCAAAGGCTTTGGCATAGTCAATAAAGCAGAAATAGGTGTTTATCTGGAACTCTCTCGCTTTTTCCATGATCCAGCGGATGTTGGCAATTTGATCTCTGGTTCCTCTGCCTTTTCTAAAACCAGCTTGAACATCAGGAAGTTCACGGATCACGTATTGCTGAAGCCTGGCTTGGAGAATTTTGAGCATTACTTTACTAGCGTGTGAGATGAGTACAATTGTGCGGTAGTTTGAGCATTCTTTGGCATTGCCTTTCTTTGGGATTGGAATGAAAAACTGACCTTTTCCAGTCCTGTGGCCACTGCTGAGATTTCCAAATTTGCTGGCATATTGAGTGCAGCACTTTCACAGCATCATCTTTCAGGATTTGAAATAGCTCAACTGGAATTCCATCACCTCCACTAGCTTTGTTCGTAGTGATGCTTTCTAAGGCCCACGTGACTTCACATTCCAGGATGTCTGGCTCTAGGTGAGTGATCATACCATCGTGATTATCTTGGTGGTGAAGATCTAGCAACTTAGGTGGTGCTAATGGCTCAGGCACCATGCTCTGAGAACTGCTGACTTATACTACCCCTGCCTCTCTGCCTCCCAGCTCAGCTTGCTAACGCAGCCAGCTCTAAGTTCCTGGGACTGCTACAGATCAAGGATGGGACATGTTGTGCTGACAAAGATCCTGGATGTAAAAGAAAATCGAGGGAGTACAGTCTGCACGTGTGCTTTGCATCCTACCCGACCTCTTTTTCTGATATTTATTACTCTACCTGCTCTGGCCTGGAAGGCAGGCTCAACACTTTTCCCAACTGTCTTCCGAGGGACTAGGTCTGTCCTTAAGGCTGTAACCTTACTTCACTCTCGGGGCTGCCCCGCTGCCCTCCCCAAGGGTGCACCTCAGCGCTGCCGCCACCTCCCGCGAAGCCGCCGGCTGCCCCCCAGCCAAGCTTAGCCCAGACCTCCGCGTTGCCCTGACTGCCCCGACCCCTTCCTCGCTGACCCGCCGGCGGGGAGTGTAGGGGGCCCGCGAGGTCCAGAAGCCCCCTGCACCTGTAGAGAGACACGGGGTGGCTGGCCGCGGGGACGGGAAGCACGGCCTCCCGTCCTCGCAGCCCGCGCCCTCACCTGCCGCCCCGCCTCTTCAGCTGCTCCTGGGCGCCACCGAGCGGTTCTCTAGTTTCTGGGCGGTGGTCTGAGTTCCCCCTCGGTCCTGCGGCTTCACGTACGCCCGACCGCCTCCTGCGGCCGCCACCAGCAGCTGCTTCGGCTCACCTATGCGCAGCTACGCGGCAGCGACACACAGGGGCACGCCCTCCAGCCGTCGAATGAGAAGCCGGGCGCTGGGCGAGGGCTCGCACCCCAGGGACTAGAGTAAAGATAGGGGCTCGCAGTCAGGCCCACGGCTTTGGGGACGCCAAGGAGATCCTGTGAGTGCGCGCTCGGTGGGACGGACCCCAACGCCTAGCTCCGGAGACCGGGACAGCACGCGTGGAGGGAAGCACGAACCCGAAAGACGTAGGTGGCGCCCCCACCACCTCCTGCCCAGCGCCACGACCCTGGGACCCCTTCGATCCCATTCGTCGCCGCCCTCTCCTCAGCAGCTCGGAAACTCTCCCGCGGGAAGTCCGGTGCCGGTGCTGCAATCGGTGGAGGCCCGGGCCCTTCCCTCCAAGTGCTGAGGTCTGAACCCTGAGAAACGCCCCTCGCTCCACCCAGCCCCTGCTGTGGGGCGCTTGAGCCGCTCCGCTTCCTTCCAGACAGGCGTCCTCTCCCAGCTGCCCCACGAGGATGTAAGGCGGTTCTCCCGCAACCAAGGGAGCAGATGGCAGAGACAAGATTCCATGTGCCTGTGATAGGTGTCTATTGGTACCTTTGCTGCCCGAGGCGCCATGAGCTGAGATCCTGCGGAAAGTGGGCTCTGAGTCCCTGGCCCTTGACCATTGGTCCTCAGCCTGCCCGCCTAAGGTAGAGATTAGTGATGGAGGAGGTTCCAGAAGTTCTTATCTGAGGGACCTAGGGGATATAGTGTATTTTGAAGGAATGCGGAGACTAGGTGTGCAAACCATAAAATTAGATTTTGCTCTTATTTCAAGAGGCTTAATGGAGATGGTGAGGGAGGCTCAAGCCACCTCTTGCAGCAGCCACTGGTTATGAATACTCCACTTGGCAGGAACAGGCTCCTGGGAATAGCTAACTTGATGGCAACTATTGCCACCCCTTCCAGGGTTTGGCTGGAAGGGACAAAGCTGCTTGTCACTGCAGGATACACCAAGACTCAAAGTGGAGCACAGGTACCCTTAGTTCCCCAGGCCACAGAACCTCAGATTTTCAGCTGCTGCCCACATCTACTCCTGTTTCTGCCAGTATCTATTCTTTATAGATACTGGCCAGCACTCCATGCCTACCACAACTGCTCAGAGTCCCAGGGCCCCCACTGTTACCACCACACTGCTGCTAGTGTGGTCCTGGGCCCAAGCCAGCTCCTGGCCCTGCAGGTGGAGAAGAGCCAACACCCCTCAGCGCCTGGAAGCAGGGAGGGAGGAAAGGGTCAGGAGCACCTGCCCCAGCCTGAGGGACCCCACACAGAGTGGAGAGCAGAGGAGGAGGAGGAAGGAGCTCAGAGCTCACCTGAGGGAATTATGGGAGAGGCTGGCTCAAAGCTGCTAGGCAGGGTGGTGATGTCTGGGTCCCAGGGACTTGGAGCTGGTGGCAGCAAGGACGAGGAGGGGGGAAATGGTGCCTGGGACCCCAAGCTGGAGCAGAGAATTGCACCTGAAAGGTGATGAGGTGACAGCAGGGTTGGGAGAGGGCACATGTGTTAACAGGATGGCAGATGGAGAGCCTCTCGCAGCCACACCCCTATCCCAACCTAGCTGGGACATACTAGCACCTGGAAGCTGCCCAAGCCAACTCTGGTTGCCAAAAGCCCGCTGGGGTGGGGTAGGGGTGATGTGTGCTCACTTTTCTTCCCCGGAGAGCTTTTCCCAGTGGATGTCTTGGGCACAGCACTGAGGTCCATCCTTCAGGGCCCCCATTTTCCTCTCCACTTAGTTTGGTGGTTCTGCCCCCATGCCACGCTGAGACCCAGGGCCTGTCCCTCCTTCCCCAGCAGATATCTGGATCCTGGGATCAGGCACCCACCACATTTCTTTACCTGCACTCCCCATGCTTTGGCTGCAAGGGTTAAAGTGTTCAAGGCCTCTGCAGGAGCCACTTGGAACCCCGTTTGTCTGCCACCCCCAAGTCTAGGAAGTTGCCTGTAACATTATGGTCCCCTGACTGCCTGAAGGCACTTACCAGAGACACAGCAGCAGCTGAAGGAAGAGGACTGGCCCGCCACAGCCAGAGTTGCAGGCTCAGACTGCTGCTTTTAGGAATGTCCTGCCTCTTACTGGAGACCGCTGGGTCCTAAAGCTTACCTGACTACCCCCAGCTCAGACCCTGGGATGTCAAGCATTCACTTGTACAGTTTTGTTGCCTATGTCAACTCTGTGCACAACTTCCACGATTTGGTGAAAAGCCTGGGCCTGATATCAAAAGACCAGAGTGCCAGGAATTCCCTGGTGATCCAGTGGTTAGGACTTCGTGCTTCCACTGCAGGGGCATGGGCTCAATCCCTGGCCGGGAAACTAAGACCTTGCATGCTGTGCTGCAGGGAAAAAAAGACTAGCATCTGTAGTGAACTGGGTTTGGTGAAGAGATCACAACTCAAGGAGTTTCTCTACCACTTGCAAAAACATAGGAAGGGAAGTTGTTTTGTAACCACAAGGCACCTGATAACTGAGAGGGCCACACTCCATCAGGTGGTTTTGTGTCTTCATTTTTTTTTTTTTTGCTCAAAATACCAATTTTGAAGGCTGAGACCTAATAAAAAAAATACTGAAAAAAGAAGTTATAGTAGTTAGCTACTTGGTAATCTCTGAGTGTATAGTGCTGGTTGTAGACACTACAGTGATTAAAAAAAAAAAAAATGTCTGGCACTTATGTCTTTTTTTAACTCTTACTATGAGGTCACAGAATTTACTTTACAAGGTCCCTGTAAGCCGATGGTTCTCAAAGTGTGGTTGGTTCTGGACAGCAGCAGCAGATGGGAGCTTGTTAGAAACGCAAATTCTTGGGTTTCACCCTAGACCTACTTTATCAGAAACACTGGCAGTAGGGCCCAGTGATCTGTTTCAACACCATGTCCAAGTGATTTTTTTTTTCACATAAGTTTGAGAACTATTGATGTTTCATAAATATGGGAGTTGCTCAGTACAACATACCGTTTAATTCTGTATTCAGCAGCTCCGTTTATAGGGGATGGGTTCTTTACCTACTGATGGCACATGGCTCTCACCCTGACCTGTAAACACAATGATTATAATTTCACACAGCAAGTGACACTAAGAAAGCTTAGTGTTGGAATTCAGACATAAGAACAACCTAGAGGTGCCAAAAAGGAAGAGAGAAACTGATGAACCAGAGTTTACTTTTTGATCCAATCCTCCCCAGTCTTTGCCTACCATCACTAAAGTCCACAGTGGAAGAGGTGTTGTAGAACCTCACTATATAGAACCCCACTACCCATACCCCGCCCCAGACCCACCGTCAATCAAATTCATATGTTGAAACTGAATCTCCATATTGAGCCTATTTGAAGGTGGTGCCACTAGGGAGTTATTAAGTCATGAGGTTTTCACCTTCATGAGTGGAATGGGATTAGTACCCTTATAAAAAGATGCCCCAGGGGAGTTCCCTGGTGGCCTAGTGGTTAGGACACAGCATTTTCATTGCCATTGCCTGGGTTCAATTCCTAGTCAGGGAACTGAGATCTCACAAGCTGTGTGGCCAAAAATAAGAGGCCCCAGCGAGTTCCCTTGTCCCTTCTGCCATGCGGGAGCTGTCTATGAACCAGGAAGCAGGTCTTCACCAGATACTAAATCTGCGAGCACCTTGATATTAGACTTTCTTGTCTCTGAAAGTGAAAGTAGCTCAGTCATGTCCAACTCTGTGACCGCATGGACTACACAGGCCATGGAATTCCCCAGGCCAGAATACTGAAAGTGGGAAGCTGTTCTCTTCTCCAGGAGATCTTCCCAACCCAGGGATCGAACCTAGGTCTCCCACATTCCAGGCGTTTTCTTTACCAGCTGAGCTGAAAGGAAAACCCAAAAATACTGGAGTGGGTAGCTTATCCCTTCTCCAGTGGATCTTCCTGACCTAGGAATTGAACCAGGGTCTCCTGCATTGCAGGTGGATTCTTTACCAACTGAGCTATCAGGGAAGACTTCCCAGTCTCTAGAACTCTGAGAAATAAATATCTGTTGTTCATAAGCCACCCAGCCTGTGGTATTCTAACATAGCAGCCCAAACAGATCCAAGACAGACAGCTACCGCGCCAGTCTGATTTTTGGACTCTCTTTCTCAGGATAGCAACTATGGAAATGAGGCCACAGGAGACAAGCTGCAGGCCTCCCAGGTGGCGCTAGTGGTAAAGAACCCACCTACCACCACAGGAGGCTTGGGTTTGATCCCTGGGTTGGGAAGATCCCGGGATAACCCATCCCTTGATACCAATCCTGAACTAGTATATCTGAAACCAGTCCAAATCACATTCCCAGATGATTAAAAAAAATTTATTTTAATGCCCAGCTCCAGTATTCATACACACTGATGCCAGGGTGTAGGCAGAGGAAGAGAGGTATAGTTGGTTTGTCTTGTCCCCAAGGGGACATAGCTAAGTCACCCTTCACTCCCAGTACAGACCCTCAGAAGTCCCAGATTCTGGGCTCCAATTATCAGGATATACAGGTAGGTTCACCCAGCTCCAAAACAGGTCGAGAAGCTTGCTTCCTCCCAGGAAAGCAGTCCTTCTACTCTTTTTGTTTCCCGCCCACTCTGAGGACACAAAGCCCTTCTCTCTGGCCAGGTATCTGTTGGTAACTCCAGGAGAGTGTATCCATCTCTTCATCTGCAGCAGCTATACTAGGTATCTGATACCCCATTTGGGAGCACCCCTGAGATCCTTAGTTTCTGAAGGTACTGCTGACGCAGAGGAGGCAACTGGGGATACAGCTCAAAACCCTCAGGAAGGGCAGAACTGGGAAGCTTATAGTGGAGAAGGTGCTGCCGAAGGCCCTGCAGAGAAGAAAGAAACTTTATGTAGCAGGTAGTGAGATCCTGTTGAGACCTCTGTTCCCCAACACCCTCCATTCTCCCACCTCCAAGATGTGCCCCCCTCACCTCATCTGTCAGCAGCCAAGTCTTCTGCAGCATGCTTCTACAGGCAGCCTTGATCTCGTCCTAGAAGCAGAATAAGAAGAGGTGGCACCAGGCCAAGAGAAGGTACCTATCGCTGGCCTGGCTGGGCCCTCCCCTCCTCCCCAGCTGGCCCAGATCAATTGCAGGCCCCTTTCTCCCTTTGGAGATGGGAATGTAACTTACTGAGTTATTTGGGTCCTGGGAGAAGATGAAGCTGTTGACATGAGCCACAGCCACAGCATAGAGCACAGGGCACCAGCGTGGACGGAGTGCACCAGTAACCAGAGCCCGGAAGTAGAGCTGAAGGAGGGCCAAGTTGTCTTCAGGAGGCGCCGTGTAGCACTCCAGGGACACAGGCAGCTGTGACAGGGGATATGAGACATGCTGAGGGTGAGGGCATGATGTGTATCAGTGGACAATGGGGTGGAGGGTTGATGGTCATATGAACCAAATCCTGAGGGCAGAGATCCGTCCCTCTCTATCACAAGGGACAAAGGTTAAAGACTAAAGAGCTAGAAATGAACTTATTTAGAAAACAGAACCAAACTCTCAAATGTAGAAAACAATCTCTTGGTTACCAGGGGACGGGGGGGAGGGATAAATTGGGAGATGGGGACATATACATACAACTATATATAAAATAAATAACTAATAAGAAACTGCTGCACAGGGATCTCTACTCAGTACTCTGTAATGGCCTATATAGAAAAATAATCTAAAAGAGTGGATATATATGTGTGTATAACTGATTTACTTTGCTGTATACCTGAAACACAATATTGTAAATCAACTACACACCAATAAATTTTTTTTAAAAAAGACTAAAGAGCTGGAAAGCAGTGGAAACTGGGAAACTGAGAAGCAGCTGTGAATTCCTACTGCCACCACTGCCTGTTTAATCTGCTTGAAACTTTCAAAATGTCATATGCAGCTGCTCAATTCTATTACCAAACCTTTCAAAAGTTCATGTTCTTTGAAATAATAATTATTTTTCTAAAAAATTATTCTTTCTTAGTTCCATGCAGAATGATTATGTGTTTATGTCCAGTGGTGTTTATCAGAGTGTTACTTAAAATAGCAAAAAATCAGAAACAAACTTTGATGCCCACTAAGGGGTTCTAATAAACTGTGACCTACTTGCACAGTGGATTATTATATAATAAAAATGTTGATTTCTTAGGCTATTTAATAGTGTGAGAAATGCTTATAACATTAAATTAAGAAAACATTATGTGGTGATCCCAATTTTATAAAAATATGTATACACATAAGAACTTCTCTGGTGGTGCAGTGGATATGAATCGGCCTGCCAATGCAAGGGGACACAGGTTCGATCCCTGTTCCAGGAAGATTCCACATTGCCATGGAACAACTGAGTCCCTGTGCCACAACTACTGAGCCAGTGCTTCAGAGCCCTTGAGCCACAATTACTGAAGCCCACATGCCTAGAATCTGTGCTCTGCAACAAGAAGCCACCACAATGAGAAGCCCGAAGAGTAGCCCCCACTCACCTACAACTAGAGAAAGCTCTCACAGAGCAACAGTGCTGCCTATATATATACATATCCATGAAAAAGGGTAGAGGGAATTCCCTGGTTAGGAGAGATATATATATACACACACACATATCCATGAAAATGGGTAGAGGGAATTCCCTGGTTAGGACTCTGTGCTTCCACTGCAAGGGGCACAGGTTTGATCCCTGGTTGGGGAAGAAAGATCCTGCATGCTGTGCCATGTGGAAAAAAATAAAAAGACTAGAAAAAGATAAATCAAAATCAAAAGTCACCACTGGGCAGTAGGATTATGGATAACGGTAACATTATTTTTATTACTAATCTATCTTTTTTTTTCCTGTTTTGGCTGCAGCCTGCACAGCCTGTGGGATTTTAGTTCCCTGACTAGAGAGCAAACCCAGGCCTTTTACAGTGAGAGTCCTAACCACTGGACCACCAGAGAATTCTCTACAATGTTTTTTTAATTCTTAAAAATATTTTAGTTTTTTATCTAAACTATACATTTATACTTATACATAGTTATATATGTACTAAAATGTTTATATTTCAAGCTTATCAAAATAAGCTGTAATGGAAATAAAAAAACAAATCTTAAAAGAGCCTGGAACTCTTTATAGCTTACAAGTTTAACTCCTTAGCCTGATATCCAAGTTCCCAGGCTGGTATCTGTGTGACTCCTTCCTCCTCCCACTCTATCACATTTCTTCCTGCCTCTGAGCTTTTGCATATGCTGTTCCAATAGGTACATTCTGTCCTTCCTCAACAATCCAAATTATACCCGACCTTTTGTGTCCAGATCAATTCCCACTTCTTCCACAAAACCTTCTCCTCGTGGAAAATCCACTTTGGTCGTTGCCTTCTCTGAATCCTGACTTAACACCTAGAATCTGAATAACTGAGAACTATACTGGTTTCAGTACATCTCTCGTCTACACTGTAGCACCTCAGGAGCAAGGAACCGTGCCATTAGTAATAATGAACACCTGTGGTATGCCAGTTACCATGATAAATCCTTTTCATGTATTTTTTTCATCTCCTCAAAGCCCCCAAGAGGTAAGATAAAGAACCTCAGGCCACCAAAGCACCCCGCTGCTCAGGAGTGTTTCCAAGGCCCAGGACAGGATGCCCATAGTAGGTCCTACTGGACTGAGAAAGTACCTGGGTCAGTGGCAGGCCCAGAGCTCGCAAGGCACCCACGTGCTCCCCAAAGAGGGCGAGGCGCAAGGTGACGCTGAATCGACGCTGTAGTGGCAGGAGAATCAGAGCCCCAAAGAGGTGGTCCCCAAAAGAGACAGCCTCAAAATGCTCCAGGAAGTTGGCATAGAGGTCCGGGAAAGATGTCAGTCCAGGAAGTGGGCAATCCAGGTTGAGATTTGGTAGGACTTCAGGCTGGCAGAGCCGGGCCAGAAGGGCTGCCACCAGGCGTTGTATTGGGGTCTCCCGGAACAACTCACTGTCCACCAGGAACACACACATGAGCCGTGCCAGGCGGGCAGCAGGAGACACAGCCCAGAGCGCCCGGGGGCGCCAGCTCTCCAGGACAAGCACCCACTGCAGGGCCCGCAGGGCTATGCCCACAGTGTCAGCAGGAGGGAGCCCCGAGGGGGTGTCTGAGGCCCGGTGGTAGAGCTGAATCAATGGCAGAAAAGGCCAGTCAGTGGGCAGCAGCGGCTCCTTAGGCACAGGGAGCAGCAAGGCTGGGACTCGCTGGAGCTCCCCTCTGTACAAGGCTTGGGAGGCGAGCAGACGAGCCCGGGCCAGTGAGCAGTGGGTCAGGTAGCAGCTGCGGATGCTGGGGAGGTCCTGGCAGGCCTGAGCTAGGAGAGCCCCTCGCCCACATCCAAGGTCTCCACCGCTTCCTAAGGAGAGCCGGTCGGAGAAGTCAGCTGCCTCTGGACCCCCTGAGGCTCTTTCTCTGTAACGGAACCCGAAAACAAAAATGAGGGCAAGAACCCACAAGGCCACCAGCTCTCCAGGGCCTCCCAGAGGCTCCCAGGTCCAATCCTGCTGCTTCCTGTCCCCCTAATAATCAGCCACATGGCAGTTAAGAGGATGGACACTAGAGACAGTTACCTAGGTGCTCGTTTACAGAACTCTGTCTCAGTTCCCGCATAGTAAAATGGGGATGATAATAATGACGATAATACCCATCTCATGGTACGGGTTAAATAATTAGAGACATATAGTTAGGGGGACGAGACAAAGAGTAAACACTGAGTAACTGTTAGTTTTACAAGTTTACAGCTAGTTTATAACCATTTTCCAGCCATACAGTCATAGAAGTCTCATAATAATACCCTAGTGTGTTATCCTCATCCTCACTTGACTAATGAGGAAACGGAAACTCAAGACAGGCCAAGTGTAATCCATGGAAGAAAGAAAATTAAGCCCAGGTCTTCTGGTTCCCAATTCAGAGCTGCTCTGGCAACCACCACAGCAGCTTTTTGAAAGGGCTGAGTTGATGCTACCAAGCCTGGACTTACGGGAGGAACTCCAGCCGGAACACACAGCTCAGCATCAGCTCATGGGCGAGGTGCTCACTCCCAGGCAGCAGCCGGCCCAGCAGGGCCAAGGCCATGCCATGACAGAGGGCCGCGTCGGTGCCTGACATTGGTGGCTGCAGTGTTGCCTGTGGACAAAAAAGGGGGAAGGGGGAGGAGGAGGCAGAGGGGGTGAGGGGGGCATAGGGAGCAGAAGTGAGGAAGAGAATACGTGCCAACAGGCACAGGTTCTGGGCATGTCTTCAGCAAAGTAGGAGCTGCATGGCCTGTTAGAAGCAGCACATGTTCCAGGGAGGCACGATGAGGTTCATGGGCGGTGGGGGGTTAGGGGCACCCACCGCTCTCTGGGCCAGGGTGAGTGCCAGGTACTGCAGGTGGTACTCGTGGCGCAGGGCCCACGCAGAGAAGGGGGTGAGGTGCAGAGCGGCCACAGGAGCCACACATCGCAGGAAATAGTCCTGGAGTCCCGGGGCAGCCAGTACGGTGGCCAGCTGAGGAAGAGCAAGTGTGTTCAGATTCGGAAGGTGACTTCAATGCCTTCTGGGGCTCCCCGGCCGCCCGTCCCCTGCCAAACTCAGAAGTGAGGGTTTGACAAAACAGGCCTCCTTTCCCCAAGGGGTGCCCTCCCCCGCAATCCTGCCATCTTGGCCCCCAGCACTCACCTGGCCACACAGTCCTTTGTGGATCCGGCCCAGGGTGTTAAGAAGAGACAGGAGGGCCGTGAGGAACGGGAAGGGGGAAGCTGAGCCAGCCAGACTGAGAGGGGGGTGGCCCCCCGCACAGCCCAGTGACACGAGGCTGGAGATAGTTTCGGGGGCCACAGCACAGGACTGTGGGTTGCACAGAGGGGAGCAGCACCTGGAGGCAGAGTGGAGAAGCCGAGGGGGCTCTGGTCTGAGGTGTGCTGGGTTGTCTGTGACCAAGGTCAGTGGCAAGGTGGCCATGCAGACAGGGCCCATGTTCCCTGGAGCCCCCAGCTGCTGCCTACTAGGGATTCAGGTCTCCCTCAAGCTGAATGGACCAGGGAGCTAGACTCAGGAACCCCACAAGGAGCAAAACTGCCTCCCTTCACCAACTTCCACCACACACATAGTACATACCCCAGGGAATCCCACAGGCTGCCCAGAGAAGGGTGTTTCAGCAGGGGCAGCAGCAGCCCCTCTGACAGGCGCTCCATGTCCTGCAGCCAATCCTCTGGGCACAGGCCTGGCTGGAAAACCATGAGATTCACTGAGCTGATGGCCCAGGAGCCCCCATCCTCCTAGATCCTGTGCACTCAGGCTGAGCCTACGATTCCAAGATCCCCAGAGTCAGTGTTTAGAGGCTTCTGCCTTCTGACCCTTCTGGAGGGAGAGAAGACTCTGAGGTTGTGCTGGCAGGGGTCATGAGAGACTATAACGGCTCCAGGGAGGCTAAGCTGCTATTTGGGGTTCTCTGGCCTCTGCCAACATGGCTCCTTGGAAGCTCTACTGGATGTGAAGGTGGAAAGAGGAAAAATGGTAGGAGGGAAAAGGTGGAGGGCGGAAAAGGTGGCAAGAGGGAGGTATGGACAGGTGGAGACATGAGAAAGAGGGCAGAATGCTAAGACACAGACAGGGCAGGGCAGGGGGAAGGCGAGTAGGCAACACGCACCTGCTGGCTCCAGGCCTGGTAGTAGGCGTCCAGGAAGAGCAGGCAGGCAGTGGGCACCGGGCCCAGGGCACTCCACATCTCAGGTCTGGGCAGCAACTTCAAGGTCTGTCTGAGACATGGCTCCACGAGAGGCTGGAGCCCAGACACCTGTGTCCAAGTGACTGAGGAAGAGCCGGCCAACAGACTGGCCTCAGCAGAGTGACTACAGGAGAGCCAAAAGGGGCCGGGTGAGGATCTGGCTGCCCGGACCGCCCTCTAGGCTCCAGCCACCCTCTTTCTGTGGAGGAGCCCTCCCACTGATCCCAGAGCTCCCAGCAGGACGACTCTCCACCGGAAGCTCAGGGCAAGGGCCTACCTATTGTTTTCAGGGGCGATGTGGCCGGCTGCCAAGGTCAGCTGGGTGAGGAGGGTGAGCAGCGAGGCAATCCTCTGCAGAGCGAGGGGCCGAGGCGGGGGGCTACTGAGCTCCTTCGGCACATCCTGCAGGGCTCGCGTCAGCACAGGGTATAGCTCCCTGGTGGTGGTGGTGAGGGGGAGACAAAGACCACCCTTCAGTGTGAGGAGGGAGACAGAGACAGAAGACACGGAGCAAGGCCTGCCCTGAGGCCTCTGCAGGCTGGCTGAGAAGGAGCAGGAGGGAGGCCTGGGCAGGCCTTGCTCCGTGTCTTC
>NW_011494831.1:3703272-3706864 GCF_000754665.1 Bison bison bison
GAGGCTTCAAGGGAGGCTGGGGGCTGGGGGGAGGGAGGCAGCCCCTCAAGGCTTCCATACTACATGCTACAGGGAATTTCAATATGATTTCACCCAGATATCAATGCTGTGATGCACAGAATGTGGTTAACCCAGCCTTGCTCCACTCCCCCGTGGCTAGCCCTGACGCCCCAGCTGTCTTAATTCCTCCCAGAATCACCTCTTCCTCATGCTCAGCCTCCCTCTGAGGCTGGACCTCGAGCAAGGCTGAATCGTCAGTTCAGGCCAGAGTGCAGGGCCGGAGGGGTCTTGAGGGGCCTACCATCATCTCTTCTCACCTGTAAAGGTCGCTGCCTAGGCCATAGGAGGCCGCCACTGCCCACAGGCGGAAGGCCTCAGTGCTCAGTGTCTCGGCTTCTTCCAGGGGCAAGGCCAGATCCTGGGGGTCTTCAGCTATAAAGCGGCTCAGGTGGCTCCGGAGATCAAAGCCGCTCAGCTGGAGGTGCAGAGTCCAGGGATCAGGATCACTGGGAGCCCTGTTCCAGGACCCTCTGGTGCCACAGGGTCATAGTTCAGGGCTCAGGTGAAACTACCTCATCCATCCCTCCCTTCCGCCCTCCTGCCTGCCTTCTTGTTAGCGGGCACTTGCTGGGGACCTTTGCCAAGGCTGCTTGGTGCTTATTTGTATGTGGCCCTCCTGGCCTGGGTGCAGGAAACAGGGAGCCTTTCTAATGAGTGCAGAGCAAGCCTACAGGATACAATAGGCCCCTTTCTGGGGGTTTCTGTTGTACTTTTAAGGAATTGAAACAGTTAGGAAGAGAAAGATGGCATGACTGGGCTGCCTAAAAGTACAAGAGCCATGCTTAGCCCCCAACCTAGCTCTGTCTCAAGCCCCTATCCCCTGCTGTGTCCTGCTCACCAGCCGGGCAGCAATATTCCTACTGGCCGAGGCCAGGACACGAAGCAGCTTCATGGCAGGAGCACAGGGCACTCTGTGTAGACTGGAGGTAGGCCCCGACCCCATGGGGGACCAGCTGGTGGGCAGGAACTCTCGAACCACAGTCTCTACCAGCCGAGGGCACTCCAGCACCTGTGAGGGCCAGGAGGAAAAGGGACGTGGGCGGCTGAGGGGCGAGGCCAGGCCCAGCGAGGCTCTTTGCCCAGTCCCTGCCTCCTGTCTCTCACCCTTGTGGATGACTCCAGGGAATGCCGGGCCAGGCGGATGAGCACAGTCAGGATGTCAAGGACCACAGAAGGTCCTGGGCAGGTCACCTCCAGTACGTAGCGCAGCCGAGGCAGCAGGTTGGTAGCCAGAAGCCCCTGAGGTTCAGACACAAGCCCGCTGCCAAATGCAGCTGGGCCCCAGGCCTTGATGACCCCTCCTGCCCAACATGTGCTTGCCCTGGAGGTCACGGGACTGGTGCAGCTGCCTGCACGCTTGTACCTTGATGATGTCATGTCGGGCCAGGTCAGATGGAGGCTGGTTTCCTTCTTCAGGACTCTTAGTTTTTGCCTTTTCTGCTGGGGGTTCTTCGTCCTCGTCCTCATCTTCCTTGTCCTCCTGGCTGGGCATCAGAGCGAACATCAGTGCTCCGTGGTACCAAGAGAAGGTGCTGTCGAGGAGCTCCTGAGAGGAGAGTCGGGGTGGAAAGAGGAAGAAGGGATCGAGTCAGGAAACAGGTTGTCAGTGAGGGCAGGCCCAGCAGGGGAAGTAAGGACCACAAGGCCGTGAAGCTTCATTCCTCGGCATGTTGTACCTCATCTCCAGGGGCCACCAGCAGGGCCCTAAGAGCCCGGACAGCAGCTGCGATGACCCCATCCACTCTGTCATCCAGGGAGAAGCGCAGCAGGAAGAGGAAACCGGCATCCAGAAGGAGGTGCAAGACGCTGCCCACCAGCCGGTCCCCAAACTCCCCAGCCTGGGCCTTGAGAGCACGAGGAGAAAACCTTGCTGAATCTGCTGAAGGTACCGAGTCTTCATCCTAGGGCTTTCACTTGCCCATCTAGGACCCTGGTTTGACCTGTTCCCAGTGTGACCCACAGACAGCTGGGGTACGGACCAGTGAGTCAGAAAGAAATGGGCAAGGGGTGGGAGAGTCTAAGGGGTAGGGGGGGTGGATAGGACCAGGCCGGCAGTCCACTCACCCTGCCGATGACCTGGGCCAACACGTGCAGCGCTAGGGCTCTCTGCTGGGACACCTGGCTGCGCGTCAGGTGGAAGAGCTCCTGAAGGGAGTACCCCGCTCTCTGGAACAGGGACAAGAAGTCAGAAGGAGCCAAGACGCAGGGCAGCACCCATTAATAAATACGCGGCAATCCCCATCTGCCATACATGGAGTTGGGTGTCAAGGCGAAGACAAAGAAAAGTAAGTGATGTTTCTTGCCTCTGCTTTCCATGAATCCTCAAACTGGTAAAGAAAATAAGACTTGCACAAGTAACCACAGCTTAAGGCAGACTGGGGTGAAATGTAGTCATCAGTGTTTAATTTGCAACTAAATATAGCACAGGAGAGAGAAGCGGTCCTGGAAAAGTGATGTGGTCTCAGTGAGCGGATAGAGCCCTTGATGGCCGGGCATGGAGTGAAGGGTAAAGGCTTCCCTGGAGCAGGCTTCAGGAACCGCGTGCTGGAGTCCAGGAGCAGAGGGGGTGTGTGTGGGGGAAGGTGGCCAAATGTGCAGCAGGAGGGAGGGAGGCAGAGCTGTGGGGTCAGCAGGGACAGATGGAGGAAAGGGCTGTTCTGCAGGGTTTTAGAGCCAGGGCCTTATTCTGGGAGCATTTCCGGAGCAAGGAAACTTTCTGAGGCAAGATTTGCCTGAACGGAGTCAGAGGAAATCAGTACAGCAATCCCATGGGGGAGCACACCACAGGACAGAGTGAGTAGAAGACATGGTGGCTGAGCAGACAAGAGGGAACAAGGCTCGGATGGAGGAAGCAACGTGGAGAGCTGACAACAGAATTGGCAAGTTCTGGCGACTGACTGGAGTGTGAGAGAACGCGGAGAAAGATTTCAAGCCTTAGAACCAGCAGGATCAAGAATTGGAATGGGCGCACTGGAGGGTCGAGGCAGCTGAGCAGCCGCCCTTCTCCATATGGTTGTTAAAAGCTCTTGCTGAGAACTGTCCAGTATTCCTTGGAGCCCAAGCCTCACCTCCGCCTCCTCTCCATGGTGGTGCAGGCCCAGATGGGTGGGAAGGTCCGTGTCGGGGGCCAGCAGCTCTCCCTGAAGGCTGAATCGGGCCTGCATCCTCTAATGGGTAGAGAAAGAGGACTATGCACTGGGGCAGCAGTGAATTCCTCACGTCCTTCCTCACTGTAACCCCAGGCCTCTCAGGACTTAGGTCCTGCCTGGACCTCTGACCCGAAGTGGGGATCCTCTGGCCTGAGGGGCCAGGCAGGAAGAGAGGGGTGAGCACAGAGAAGTTTCTCCAGCTCGAGGGATGAGGAGGGCCCGAGTTCTGGGTGCAAGAGCAATAGCTCCACTCACTCCCACCCTGCTGCACCCTTGTCAGCCAGCGGGCCCTCCACACCTCCCACCCCACTGCGCCCGTCGGCCAGCGGGCCCTCCACGCCTCCCACCCACTGCGCCCGTCGGCCAGCGGGCCCTCCACGCCT
>NW_011494831.1:3707144-3711773 GCF_000754665.1 Bison bison bison
GCGGGCCGTCCTCACCTCCTGCGTCTGCTGCCGCCGGAGTGGAGGCAGGTCCTGGGTCCAATGGAGCTTCTCCAGCTCCACAGTGTCCATGTGCAGCCATTCTTTCTGGGGAGTCACTGGCAAGGCCAGAGCTAGGGAGATGGGAGCAGAGTAGTTTCCCTAAGGGGCTCAGCTTGCTGATCCATTGGGGTCCCCGGTGTCCAGCGGCTGCCACATCCACTTCTGCCCAAGGGTCTGGCAGCCTCTGCCCTCAGCTGTGGCTAACGGCACAGCCCACGGCCTGGAATGATTACTATGGCAGACATCCTGTCCTGGGCTCTAGCCCCTTGCTGACCCCAAAGATGTGCTGAGAGGGGAAAGAGGAAGAGGAGGAGATAACGAAGAAAGGAGAGAGAGGCAAACAAGGAAGGGAGGACCACAGATATCAGGGAAACCCAGTTCTCCACTCTAGCACTGACCTTCCAAAGGAGCAGGGGAGCGGAGACAGTGGGGGGTGGGCAGCCACACTTCAGCAGAGCAAGACACTGAGACCACACCTGCTGCCGCCTCCTCCTCTCCCCACCCAAGCCCCACCCAACTTGCTCAGCTGTTCTGGAGCACATCCCCGAGCAGGAGGTTCCTAGGGCTCTCCAAATTCAATTCTTCTTTTGTTAATCACTAATAAAGCAATCCAGTTCCTGGAAAATGAGTGCTCCCACTGGCCTTTCTGCTTCAGGCCTGGCCTGTTCACAAGACCTGCATCAGACCCTTCCTCTCCCACCATCCTGCCATCAGAGAGAGCAGAGGCAGAGAGAACCGTGGGATGGATGGAGCCAGAGCTGGGGCAGCTATTGCAAAGGCAAGGGGCAGATGGTCTGTGGGGGAGGGGGCCATTCAGCCATCATACTGTGCTGTCTCCTACTGGGGAAGGGGGAGAAGGAGCAGTTAACAGGACAGGAACACAGGAAGTGTGTGCGGGAAGAATATATGCATGAGCAAATGAAGACTGATTTCAAGCCAAGCATGAGGATTAGCATTACACGTTCAAGGACATAGAAGGTTCTCTCTCTTCCCATCTGCCAGACCAGGGAGAAGGAATACTTTCCTTTGCTTTCATTCCTCCAAAGTCCCCTCCTCCTCCAAACCTGGGGTTTCTGGCTCCAGCTCATTTTCCTGCCTGGGCACACTGGCAGAAGTTGGTGCAATGGCCTCCTTTCCAGTGACCTCAGCAGAGGGTCTTCCTGGTCTCTGCTCCCTTATGGCCTTCTCTTCTGCTTGCTCACGGGTACGGCTGTGAGATTTCAAGAAGGCAACCAAGCTGGGATCTAGAACAGAGCATGGAGAGGGGAGTGGTTGGAGGCATACCCTTCCCAGCCTCCAACAGACACCAAACCTGCTGAATGTGGCCTGTGTGTGGGTGCCAAGGCACTTCCCAGCCAGGGTATGTGCCCCCTGGGCTCTCTTGCAGCCTCAGTGACCCACATCTGTCACTGGAACCTGCCTACCCACCTATCCCTCCATTTTTCACAGTCCTCTGGTCCAGGCCTTTCTGCCCATCCCTGTGCTTGGCTTCAGGTCAAGGCCCAAAGTAAGGGGCTAAAGAATAAATGAATCAATGTTGACTAGGGCCAAAAAGAAGGCATTTAGGGGACTAGTTTCTCACTTTTAGTTATTTATTTACTTATGCATAAATATTCACTAAAAACCTAATATATGCTATGCTCTATGTAAGTGCTAGATACATAGTTTGGAATAAGATTGACTTGACACTACTGTTTTGGTGTCCAAAAACTAGGAGGGAGGTGTAATACAGCACAGCATATAATTCACATAAAACAGAGTGCCCTGCAGCTGTACTAGAGTACAGCCAGAATACAGTGTATACCACACTACACCTGTACTGTATACATGATCTACTGGTTAAAAGCACAACTCATGAGACCAGGTAGACCTGGATTTATATCACATACGTGTTCCTTAACAGGATGTGGTACCAGGCTGCGTGACCTGGAGGAGAATTTCTTAAAGTTTTGAGCCTCAGTTTTATTTTTCATTAAATAAATCAGGTTAGCACCACCTGCCTCACAGGTACAGTTTGAGGACAGAATGAAAAGCACTCACAGTAAGCCTTCCTCAATAAATGGCAATCCCTTCCTGGCCCAGTCTTGGCAGGAAAGGCCGGTACCCGTACCAAGCTGAGCCAGCAATCGCTGCTGTTCCTGCAGGATCTCCTCCGGAGCCAGGGCTTGCAGTCTCGCTACGTTTTCTTCATGGATGGTCTGGGCTTCCTGCTCAGCCTCCTGGCTCTTGAGCCCCTTCCCTGTCACCAGATGGGGTCCCTGGAAGCTGTAGCTGTTCCATGGAGGCTGGCTGCCCCACTCCCTAGGTGTAAGTGCCTCACAGGTCATAGCACCTGCAAGAAGGATATGATTAGTTCATTGCCTCACTCCAACTGGAATTCCTGGGCCTCTTCTCTAATCCCATTAGCTCTGGAGACAGAGAGAGGTCCCAGAGTCTACCCAGGCACAGAGTGGAGACCCCCCCCCCCCCCGGATATGACACATGACTCTAGGCACTCTGGGCCTGGCTTGGGGTGATGTATTCATTTTCCCCCTTGGATTTACATGAGGTTTCCCTCAGAAACATCCCACTGACGCTTCTCTGATGCCTAGGCAGACGTCTGCTTCTAGAGGTCTGCCCCCAGTTTTTCTCTAGTAATTTGCATCCCTAAAGAATTTTGGCCTACATCTTTATTTTACAGCCTCTAAAAGACACTTCAGGCTTCCCCGATGGCTCAGCAGTAAAGAATCCACCTGCAGTACAGAAGATGCAGGAGGCCTTGGGTTTGATCCCTGGGTTGGGAAGATGCCCTGAAGGAGGGCATGGCAATCCACTCCAATATTCTTGCCTGGAGAATCCCATGAATAGAGAAGCCTGGCGGGCTACAGTCCACAGGGTCACAAAGAGTCAGACACAACTAAAGCAACTTAACATGCACTCACACACACACCAGACATTTCTATCCCCTTTTTCTCTCCTATAGTCAAGTAATGACCTGTCCTCTGCCTGCACCCAAGACCCAGATATGGACCCAAGCTGCCCACACTCAATACTCTCAGTAGAGTATGGGACAGCTCCTCTTTAGATGGCTCAAATGCACTTCAGGTTTGAAGCAGGAAAGATGAATATCCAGAGATGACTCGATGATTTGTATTACAAAAAAGCTTAGACCAAGTCTCTTCAATCCCCACTCACTCTCTGGTGGGTCCAAGATAGATTCAACTTCTCTAACTGGTGAGACCTTGGCTCCAGATGCTCTCCTTGCTGCAATTTCCTGGGCAAAGATGCTTCTCTTACCAGCTGTCACTGGCTTCCCCTAAAGGGCAAAAAGAAAACCCAGGTGACAGATGCTCATTACCCTATTCTCTTCTCAACCTATTGATGTTGCTGGAACAAAGAGGTACAAGAGACTTACTTAATCTCCAAGGGTCACAACCCTAGTCCTCAGAAAAAGCAAGGCTCCATAGAAGCACAAGTTTTGAAGTGTGACAGACTTGGGGTGGACTTCTGGCTCTTCTATTAGATGTGTGGTGTAGGACAAGCTATAAGTTTTCTTATTTGAAAAACAGAGATAACGATGCCTACATTATATGGCTGTTATGAGGACTAAATGAAGTAATGCATATAAAGTGCTTAGTGCTGTGCTGTTTTAACAATGGAATTGTTTATCACTATTAAGATTATCTACCTGGGGAAGATGGACTATGATGCTCACATGACTGTCCCCTAAACACCATCTAAGGTGACCTCTGCTTACCTGTCTCCCCTGTGAGCGATGGAATACAGGAGGGAAAGCAACGCCACTGGACACAGGCAGATTCACAGGCATTGAACTTGTATCTCGTTCCTGCAGCAAAAAAGTACAAAGCAGTAAAGATATAGACAAATCTCCAAGCTCAACGCTATCCCGTTAACCTTAGTACTGTATGACTAGAACCTCACCCTAAGGAGTCATGAACCCACTTTTCTTAAGGCACAGTGATTCTAAACCAGCCCCCAACCTGACTGCAGAGGGATGGAGTCCCATCTTTCTGAATCACTCTCTACTCAGTAAGGCTCACCACCCACACCCAACATTCCTGTTGCCCCAGGATGCCTTGCTCCACTTAACCAGGGTGAGACGCACAATAATCTTAGTCAAGACAGCAGTGATGTGCTGATCGTGTCTGTGCAGCCTCTCTTCAGGGTCCTCATGTTCAGGCAGGAGATGGCCAGGGCTGGGCCTGGCTCTCTTTGGGGGAGCAGGAACCAAAGCTGGGGGTAAATCTGGGAGACCTAAGAAAAGAAAAAAACCCAGATGTGAGATTACTCATATTTTCCCAGGAAGAGACTGAGGGCTAGAGCGAAGCCAAAGAAAGAAAGGCAGCTGCTATGGGGCCCTGGCTCAAGCTATGTCACCTTGGGTAGGGTATTTAATCTCTCTAGACTCAGTTTCTTCATACGTAAAATGGGGCTGCAGCAACAGAGTTCCGCAGTTCTGGGCAATCCAGCCACAGACCCTGAGGTTGCACCTCTCTCCTTTCAACCGCATACCCACAGCCACTCACTGTCTAGCATCACCACATCCCGATGATCCTGCAGTGGAGGCTG
>NW_011494831.1:3711994-3719165 GCF_000754665.1 Bison bison bison
TTTTGTGCATCAGAGAAGGCTCCTTTCCCCTAAGTTCATGTGGACTCATTCCTCCTCATTCATACCTTATTCCAACAGTCCAGCAACAGTATTTACTGCCAACTTAGGTTGTTTATAATCTGTGGATGATAAAAACTCAGAAACAACCACAGGGGACCTAAGAAAAATGCTTTCAAGAGCCAGGCAGTGGTGATTTAGTATCAGACTAGTGGGAACATGCCTGGTTTAAAAGTATTCAAATTATTAAAAACCTTGGGCTATAAAAGATTGATATATAAAAATCACTTGTATTTCTACACACTATCAAAGAACAATCAGAAAACAAAATTAAGAAAACAACTGTATTTACAATAGCATTGAAAACAATAAAATACTTAGTAATAAATTTCACCAAAGCAGTCCATGACTTGTACTCTGGCAGGCCCCACAACTGCCCTAAAAGGCTGGGCTCTACGGTCGCAGGTGCTCCAGGATCACCCGTGTCAGCAAAGAGAAACTACGGAGTCTCAGACGATGCTGCCTGCAGATGGAGGGCCGTGCCTAGGGTCTCCGCATCGAAGAGGCCGCGGCCGCCCCTGGCCAGACCAAAGACACTGGGGCAGGCTCCGACAAAGAACTAAATACCCTGTATCCGAGACCTCTCCCGGGATCTCCTGCAGTCCGTCCCGCCAGCCAAACCACCTACCTGATCTAGAATCACCTGAGTGCCGCCATCTTGCCCCGCTAGGGCCAGGCTTCCGCCGCCGCCCGTTTTGAGTTTCCGCCCCGCATCCCGGCTCCGCCCACTCTTGGGAGGGAATTGCCGTTTTGGTGTTCAGGACGCTTGAACAGGAAAGTACTCCTGCAAGTAAGCTTTACGCAGACTCTCTCTACACAAACAATACCAGTGACAAAGGCAAAGAGTTACTCAGACGCTCTCCCGCACTCACCGGCCGGGATAACCGTATGCTACACTCCAGCACTCAAGCTCAGGAGCAGCGCATTAGAAACCTGCATGCTCAGGACGGTAGCCTCCCCAGTGTGATTATGGACGAGTAAGAAGATTACTGGGGCTTCCCAGGTGGCTCAGTGGTAAAAAATCTGCCTGCCAGTGCAGGAGCCTCAGGAGACCCCAGGGTTCGATCCCTGGGTCGGGAAAATCCTCTGGAGGAGGAAATGGCAACCCACTCCAGTATTATTGCCGGCATTATCCCGTGGATAGAGGAGCATGGTGGCCTACAGTCCATGGGGGTCGCAAAGAGCCGTTGGTGACCGAACAAGAAAATAACCAGGACAAAGGAAAGGTGAAGCCCAAGGAATTCCTTGGAATCTTCTATCTGTGCTACCTGTGTGCCATGTTGGCAGCATACTGCCCACTATCACCTATCACCAGTTCCCTTTTCACAGGCATGTGCACTGTTCCCTTGTGTAAACTTTGAGTTCCTTGGGGGAAATCAGGCCTTCTTTTTTGCATCCATCGTGCTCAGCACCCAGTATATTGCCATGCTCATATGACCTTAGTAAATCATTGCTTGATTGAAGGCCATCTTAGGACAGCCAATGTTAGCAGTGTCAGAAACACCTGGAGGGCTTGTTAAGCCAGATTTCTGGGCCACATCTGAGTTTCTGATTCACTCAGTCTCTAATAGGAACCAAGAATTTGCCTTTCTAGCAATTTTCCACGTATTCTATAAAATTCTTCTTTAACTCTCTTGGTTTCAACTGCAGTAGTAAATTTCAGCTGCTAGGATTTAGCCAACCTTGGAATCCAAATAGTACTGGCTGGTCAGAAGTTAATGGTGAGTGAGGGAGGGAAACTGAATCCAAAAATGCAGGAAGACTGGATATAGAAAATCATTGTTTGCAACCACTAATGACATAATTACTGCAGGCAATGATCATCAATGATTGATAAAACTATTAGGTAAAAGGTTGATGAGAACTTTGGATGGATGGATCAGGTGGCCAACTTTTTAACCTACTGATGAATCTTAACGTCACTGAAAGTGGGCCACTGGGCATAATGTGCCCTCTGATATGATGCCACTGAAAGTGTAAAACACATCCTAGGAAGCCTTTATAAAAAAAAATTGAAGCTAAATCTAGTCAAGCGTCTAGCTCTATCATGTCTAACTGCACTAAGGGACTATTAATTAAATATGTGGTCCTGATTTGTTTGTATCCTGATTCAAACAAACCTACTGTAAAATGATACTTTTTGAGACTGTTTGGAAAAACTAAATCTAAAACACACACTATTAAGTATTTTTAAAACATTTTTTTGTGTATGGGGAGTTCCCTGGTGGTCTAGTGGTTAGTATTCAGTGCTATCACTGTCATGGCCCACGTTCAGTCTCTGGTTGGGAACTGAGACCTTGCAAGCCGAGTGGTGCAGCTAAATAAACAAGTCAATAAATAAAATGTGTTCTTTTTAATGTTTTGGGTATGGATGTGGTTCTTTTTGAAAAATAAACTTTATTTTAGAATAGCTTTAGCTTTACAGGATTATAAAGAAAGAAACATTCCATTTATCTTAAACATAGTAGCATCTATCATTAATATGGTAGGTTTGTTGGTATTAATAAACCAATATTTGACATAGTATTACTAAAGTCCATACTTTATTCAGGTTTCCTCAATTTTTCCCTAATGTCCTTTTCCTGTTCCATCCAGGATACCACATTACATTTCATTGTCATGACTCCTTAGGCTTCTCTTGGCTTTCACAGCTTCATAGAGGGTTTTTTGGGGTTTTTTTTTTTTTTGATGACTTGGACACTTTAGAATAGTACTGGTAGGGTATTTTGTGCCATATCCCGCCAATGAGATTTATCTGATGATTTTCTCATGATTAGACTGAGGTTATGAGTTTGAAGTCCTCCCCCTCTTTGAGGCTGGAGTACCTTTGTAATATTTAAATTATAAATTATTTGTAATTCTGCATGGGAGATTTGTCTATGCTCTCCATGAATTAACTTCTTAATTTACAATATACTTTTTAATTGTTAACAAATTATAGTCATTCACATATATTTATATTTGACCCTTTGATATACCGCATCATTGTGCGTGTGTGTGTGTGTGTGTGTGTGTGTTTGGGCCATAACGTGTGGCTTGTGGGATTTCAGTCCTGTGACCAGGGATTGAACCAGGTCCCTCACTTTGGAGTCCTAACCACTGGACAGAATTCCCTGTGTGTATATGCTTGATTTGTGTTTTCTGCTTTTGTTTTTGAACACTTCCTTACTTTCTGGTACTATAAAATGCTCCAAACTCATCTTGTATATTTCCTGCCCCAGTCCTAGAATCAGCCATTTCTCCAAGGACCCTTGGTTCTCTTATATTGGAAAATGCTATTAGAAACCAAGATTTGGAAGAAAAAAAAAAAAAAGAAACCAAGATTTGGGTGCTAGATACACTCATTGCTACTGGAGTGTCTTGCTTTTGGGTCCTTCTCAGCTGACAAAGGGAATATGTGTGTATGTGTAACATATACACATGTTGATAAATATTTCTATATGTAACTATCTGAATCTATATATGGGTGAGTTTTTTAAAGCCTGTTACATATACACAGTGTAATATTTACAACTGAAATTAATTATATGGCTAAGATTTGGTTTTAAAACTCCAGCAAAAGGATAAAAATAAATTGGAATAATACAACACAATTGGCTAAGATAATCATTGAATAAGAGTAAAGGGTACTTTGGGGATTCATTATACTGTTTTACTTGTGCGTATGTTTAAAATATTTCACAATAAAAGTTTTTTAAAATAGCCTAAATTACCATGTAGCTATTAAAGCAGCTCAAAAAAAGAACTATACAGCCAGATACATGGTATTCACACACACATACTTACTACACTTCTTCTCAGGGCTATCCCTTAGTGAAATTTTGAAGAGTACAGTTGGTTTTTTTTTCCACATATTTGGACTCACTTGCTATTTCAGAAACCCCAGACTTACTGCTCTCTTCCTATTTCCTAAATCTACTTTTGGGAAAAAATCTGCTCATTTGAAAATCCCCCTTTCAGAATGTGGTCTCTCCTAGAAACTTACTTTTTTGCTTTATCGTCAACTGAGCAAGGTGTGGCACTGTTTCTGATTTACAGATTTCAGGCAAGGGGCGTGTGGCAGGTACAGCAATAGTCCCCAGCGCCCGTGACATCACACCTCCAAACCCCAAAGTCATAGATTCCCTGCTTCTCTAAGGCAATGAGGAACAGATTCTGTTGGCTGCCCCATTCCTTAAAGGAAACTTCCCAACTCTTAACCTCTTTAACCAGTAGTTGGGAAAGAATATAGCCTTGCTCACAGGGCCAGCAAGACTGCCATGACCCCGTGACTTGGTTCTCTCATGGAGGAGGAGTCCTAACTCTGAGAAAGCTGAAGCAGCTACTTCCTGAGACTGCTAGAAATTATTTTCAAGGTGTTCTGCTGCTATGGGCAGGTGGCTTTTATTTCTAGTTTTGTCTTTATCTTCTCTTGCTCCTTGACTTCCTTGGACAGTCATGGATTGTAAAAGGCAGAGAATGGGCAGATACTTATTTCACATGAGTAGGGTGATGCCAAGGCCCAACCTGGCTCCACGCATAATAAGGGGCTGCTGCTGGCCTTTCCTCTCTGGTGGGATAGATCATAGCTGGCTCTGCTTCTGTTTTGAGAACAGGAACCACTTGGACATCTGCTCCTATGTTAGGTCAAATACATTTCCCGTTGATTTGATTAGTTTCCTTCCAAGCAATGCATTTACAAAAGGAAGGGAGATTTTTGCAGGCATGTATTTGCACAGGCAGCCAACCTCCTCCAGTCACACACACACATCCTCTCCCCATCCACCCACAAAGCGTCAGTCACATTTAGGGTTTGCACAAATGCACACCCTCCCTCATACATCATAATGCACACCCTCTCACCCACCTACACACCTCTTCCACAAAATCACACCTGCTCACATATCCTTAAAGAATGTTTCTTTACTGTGTCCAGAGAGACAGAAAGACGGGTAAGAGTGGGTTGTGAGGGCTCAGGAAGGCAAGCACTCTATGCAGGAGCACAAAGTCTGAAGGCCAGGACTCCACTGTCCTCCCTACTCTGCAAGCAGAAATACTAAGACTTGAGAGGGGTTCAGAAGCAGGGGTAGAGGAGGCAGGCATTCCAGTCACCAGGCCCCACAGGGACAGTACGCTGCCCCTCAGGCTGGTACCTGAGGTAGGAAGTTTGTCAAGGCTGTGAGAGGATAGAGACTTCCCTGGTGATCCAGTGGTTAAGACCATGCTTCTAATGCAGGGGCATGGGTTCAATCCCTGGTAGGGGAACTAAGAGCCCATGTGCTGCCTGGAGTGGCCAAACAAAGAAAAAGAAAGAAAGAAAGAGTGTGAGTGGAGAATGCAGAGGCATGTGCTCCAGAAACCCATTTTGCCTGGTGGCCAAGGAGGGTCCTTGGACTGGAATTCTCATCAGAGTTCAGGAAATAATGGGGGGCAGGGTTGGGATAGGGGAGAAGAGGAAGTTAAAAGGCCAGGTTTGGGCTCCAAGTTCAACCTCCTCTAGGAGCGGTCTTTCCAGTGTCAGCCAGAGTCAACAATTTCCTTTCATTGGAAACTTGAAGTCGCCACCAGAGAGGAGAGTTGGAGGAGAGGACCTTGAGAAATGACAAGTGCTCAAGTGCAGGGCTGCAGCAGCCACTCTGCGGCAGTCGCCGCGGCCCGAGTGAATCTGGCTTCAGCCCTAGACTATTGCCTGCCCTGATCCGACTCAGCGCGAGCTCCGAAACTGTGGATTCTGGAACGGATCTAGACTTTTCCTTTAGGAAAGAGTCCCAAAGCCGACCCACAGCGCCTCAGAAGACTGCCTGAGCTCTCAGTTAAACGGACACTCAGGCCCCCGCCATCCAACTCTGACAGCACTTTCCCTGTGCTGCCGCCTGGGGGCGCCCCCAGCTGGGTCTGAGGCTGCCGCCAGAACTGCTGTTGTTATCATTAGTATAATAAACAAACAAGCATTGATGGGGCCAAGAGGAGGAAGAGGCAGCCCTCTGCTGCTCAGAAGGAGAATCCTTTGAAAGATCTAATGAGGCTTCAGGGAAATGGAAGGTGAGGAAGAGGGGAAAACGAGTGGCTTGTCCCTCTTCCCCACCCAGTACTTCTGGGACTTGCCCTCTGGAGTTCTGGTCCCAGGGACCCCTACAGGCAAGGGCAAAAGGAAGGGGACATTTGGTAAAATGGATTTGGAACCAGCTCTTTATCAGCCAGACAGGATGTCTGTGGACACAGCTACCCCTTAGATTACTGGTAGTGGGGCAGGCCAAGCTCTGAGGCAATTGTTCATTCATTTAACAAGCATCTATCTATTTATGGAGTGCCTACTATGTGCAAGGTAATCTACTAATAATAGCTAATGTTTTATTGGATATTGTGAGAACATAGCCAACTTTCACATCACATCCTGAGGGATGGGGGCTAGAAGCAGAGGGAGCAACTGGGAAGAATGACAGTCCCCCAAAGATGTGGGCCATTGGGCTTTAACCTATGTAGTGTAACAGTGGCGACAGCGGATAAAACCAGAGGATTACCAAGATCTCAGAACTCAAGACTCAAGGCCCAAGGTCTTGGAGATAAAGGGGTGGAAAGTGGAATATGAATACAGGGAATTTGGGTGAAAAACTCATGAATGAGGCATGAAGGTGTGCTAGTAGGTCCTGTGGGGGGAGCACTGAGTCACCACAATTTCAGGGCCTGATGGTTGAAGTATCCAGGGGAAATTTTCTGTGCTGAAAGGAGGGTGCTGGGTTCTGTGATCGGAGTCTGGACAAAAGTTGGGGTATGGTAGAGGTTTCTAGGAAGGTTTTGAGGGAAGGATCTAGAGTGCTGGGTTGGAAAAGATGCTGGGGTGTATTTAAGGAAAGGAGGGGCGTGGCTGGGGTGCCCATCTAGGGGACCCAGCCAGGTCCTTGGGTTCTGCACTGGGGTATTCTCTGGGACCGCGGGTGCCGGCCGGGGCTGCGGAGGTCTGTGGGTGGAGGTCGGCCAGAGGCCCGGCTGGGTGGCAGCTACTAGGTTGGTGCTCGGAGCGAGCCGCCCGGGGTTCCGCGGGGGGGCGGTACGAGCTCGGGCTGCGAGCTCGGGGAGGAGGCGGTGGCTCCAAGAGGAACATGAATCAGCGGCGGCGGCGACGGCGGCGACGGCT
>NW_011494831.1:3719661-3721994 GCF_000754665.1 Bison bison bison
ACGCAGCGGTGGGTTCGCTCCGGGACCTCGGGTAAGGATCCCCACCCCCCAACTTTCTCGCGTCCGGGCTCTTCTAGTGGGGTTGTAAGGAAAGGAGTGGGGCTCCGAGCTGAGCGGTCAGCGGGGGATGTTAGGGACTGGCTTTTCCCGCCTCGATGTTCTGAGTTGTTTGTTCACCCCTCCCAGTCCCAGGGACCCCAGTCTGCTCGCCCCACACGCGAAGGTCCACCCTGAAGCCACTGGGGCTGGGACTCAGCACCCACAGGACCCCTACATCATGTTGGTACAGGGGCTTTCACAGTGCCCAGTCACAGAAAACACCTGGGCATACTCGAGTGCCTCTGCCTGCTCTGAGCTTCCTGAAACCCAGGCATGTTGGAGATGATGGACTGGGGCAGAGTTGCTGGTGTTTGCTCAGCCTTGTGTTCCCACACAGCCACTGAGGCATTTGCCTGTGGCTAGAGTGCTTCTTGCAGCACCCGGGATCCCTAAGTTCACACTACACACCCCTGGGACTGCCTGTCCTGTATGGGATGTAAAGCTACCCGTCTTTGCCCTGTGACTGGTCCTGAGAAGGTGAAGGCGGTAGGAAGTGACACCGGGCAGAGCAGCAGCCCACCAAGCAGGTACCTTCTTTTCAGACAGCTTTCCCCGCTGCCATATCAGCATCTCAAAGGAGGAAAAGGAAGGGAAATAGTGACAGGAATTTACGAGCGGAAGAGTTGTGTGTATCTTAGGATCAGAGAGCTCAGAAATTTGCCTAGCATCACACAGCAAAGGGCAGGAAGAAGCTGGACTGGGTTTCAGTTATATGGATAGTTCACCTGCCCCTCTCTGCCTCACTGCTTAAAAACACACAGGAGGAGTGTGTGTGTGTGTGTGTGTGTGTGTGTGTGTTCAGTGGTAGTGTTCGAGAGGGTGGCCCCCTGTTGGTGTGACAGTAGCTCAGGGGTCTTGGGCTCAGGGCCCCTCCCTTCCCTTCTACCTCCTACCTTCCTAACACCCGCCCCTGCACACGTTCAGGTATTAATAGAGCGGCCGGCTGCCAGGAAGGCTGCCATGTGTTTGATCTGACGTGGTTTTGCAGCCATATGTTCTCCACTTCGGGGGAGCACCCCCTCCTTCCCTTCCTCCTTACATTTGCCAGAGGCGGGGGTGCAGGAGGATGCCAACAGCAGAGCAGGGTCTGGGCTGTCACCTTGGGTGGAGAGCTGGCTGCCTGTTGCACTGACTGGGTACAGCAGTGATTCCGAGGGTAGTACCTGCCCCAGGCTATGAGGGCGCCCCACTGTTGCAGCCTGGCTTGCTTTCCTTTTGGTGGTTGGGCCCGACTTAACATTGCCCAGCAGGGAGGCATGGGGAACCGGTCACTTCCTTACAGCTGGGAGGAACTTGGCAGTGGTAGAAATGGTGCCTGGAGAGCTTGTCGTGTTCCTTCCCGCAGCCCTGGTTAGGCCACCTTCCGTCCCACACTGTCCTGCCTGTGCTGCCTTGGCCACTGGCTAGGAATGAGCCTTCTGACACAGAAACTAGGTGCTAGGAGAGGATGGGGGATATTTCCAGATGCAGGGTGCCTGTCAAGCAGAATGACACATTCTCTTTCCCACCTCTCAGGCCTGAAGCTCATGGGGGCCCCAGTGAAGCTGACGGTGTCTCAGGGACAGCCGGTGAAGCTCAACTGCAGTGTGGAGGGGATGGAAGAGCCTGAGATACAGTGGGTGAAGGATGGGGCTGTGGTCCACAGCATGGATCAGGTGTACATCCCCGTCAGTGAGCAGCACTGGATTGGCTTCCTCAGGTGCAGGACTGGGGGAGGGTGTGGGATGCCAGTCTGGGGGCATGTTGTGTTCTTGCCATGAGATTTGGGAGCTGAGGGCAATGCTGATGCCCAGAGGTCTGTGGTTTGGTTTTGTTTTTTAAATTCGGCCACCTGTGGCTACTTCCAGAAGTGGGGGAAGGCTGAACCCATTGAGTCTGCCCAGCAGAGCTGCCCCCCTTGACTCTGGGAGGCCCTGTGTCCTGTTTCCACAGCCTGAAGTCAGTGGAGCGCTCTGATGCGGGCCGGTACTGGTGCCAGGTGGAGGATGGTGACGAAACCGAGACCTCCCAGCCAGTGTGGCTCACGGTAGAAGGTGAGGAGGCAGAGCCACAGGGGTGTGTTGACCTGAGCAGGCGCTGTCTGCTAGGGACCACACCTATGCCCAAGGAAGCTCAGTGGAATCTGGGCGGCCGCATTGCCTTCTGGGACCCGACTGCACCAGACTCCAGGCCCAGCCCCTACATGCAAGACCTGGGGATTTGAGAGCCAAGGGGATGGACGGCTAGGACCCATC
>NW_011494831.1:3722094-3740508 GCF_000754665.1 Bison bison bison
TCCAGTTGTCTGACAAACAAGCCTTGAGCACCCATCTGGGGCTAGACCCTTTTCTGCCAAGTGGCCAGGCCAGGAGGGGGAGGACTGGGGGAGGGGAGGAAGGCTCCACAGCTGCAGGAGCCCAGAGCTGTTGAGCCCAGGAAAACAAAGTGACTAAGAAAGTAACAAAGGCCCCTGAATGGGATCTGGGGCTTGCCAGCAGAACTCTGCTAAAGCTCCCGCCCACTCCCCCTCCTTGTTGCCCCTCCCCCAGCTCCCCACCGTCTGCCTCTTCCCTGGCTTTGAGAAGGGCTGTCAGAGAAGGGAGAATCTGTCTCTCAGGGTTCACTCCCCACCTGCCTTTTACCCCTAGGTGTGCCATTTTTCACTGTGGAGCCAAAAGACCTGGCAGTGCCGCCCAATGCCCCTTTCCAACTGTTTTGTGAGGCCGTGGGGCCTCCAGAACCTGTTACCATTATCTGGTGGAGAGGAGGCACGCAGGTTGGGGAACCAGCTCCCTCTCCTTCCGTTTTAAATGTCACAGGTGAGCAGCCTCCGGAGGGGCTTTGAGCAGGGGTGGTGAGGCTGGCAGAGTTCAAACCTGCTTCAGTCACTAAGCTTGCTGTTGTGAGTGTCCAGAGTGCCTGAGAACGTGACCTACACCATTACTAAGCTCATTAGTCAGGTGTGCTAGACTGGCCGGGTGGGCTGATTTGTGGTGAGCCTGCTGTGTGTGCTTAAGGAGATGCTGGAGCCTCTTGCCTTTGTTCACAGCAGGCTAGTTCACAGCAGACTAGGCTGTGCACAGCTGGCCCTGGGAGGTGAATGTGTAGGACCAAGGGCACCCATCCCCCCCACCCCTCCCAAGGGAAGGAGCCAGGAACCAGCCCACGCAGAGCTAGGAGGAGTGTCTGGCAGACTTGTCTAGAAGACAAGTCTCAGGCTGCAGAGTTGGGGATAGTCGTGGAGCGGGGAGGAAAAGGGGGAAGGGGGAGCCAACGCACAGATAAATATACGAGCCTACTCGTCTAATGGCCCTTTCCAGAAAAATCTCCAGACCTTTCCCAAACAACTGTATCTGGCCATGTCTCTACACAGTTAAACCAAAGCCACCATGCCTGCACACCCACATGGACCCCAAGATCCCCAGGCACACACCTCAGGCCCTTGTGAGGCTCGATTATGTGTGAAACAAAGTTATTGTTTCTGGTGGAGGCTTGAACTGGCCGAAAAAGATGGGCATCTGAGCTTGGTCTCATGTACTGCAAATTGGGAGGGATGGACACTGATTTGCCAAGTCCCTTAGGAATTTGAAAAGCGATGAACTGCAGAATCGGTTGGAAGTGAGGGCAGGTCCCGTTCGGGAGGCACTGTGTTAGAGCAGATGAGAAGGGAGGTCGGGTTCAGTTCTCTCTAGAAGTGCGTGGTTGGGACCCTCAGGCAGCCAGCTAGATAATAAGCACTCACTGAACTCCTACTCCACACACCACACTGTACTAGGCACCATGGGGGACCTAGGACAAAAGAAGGAGAAGCCATCGGTCCAGCCCCCTAGGAATTAGTATAATTGGGGAGACAAGACTCGTGCCATCAGGAGCAGAGAACTACTGAAAGGCAGAGAATTTGCAAATAGAACAATGTTTTGGCACAGAGCAAATACAGAAGGGCTCTCTGGAATGTGCAAAGGAGTGACCAGAAAAGGGAGGCAACTTTGTGCTGTCTGCCAGAGATGGGATGCCAGAGGTGGGGGGGGTGTCACATGTCACATTTCTCAAGTGTTTTACTGTGCACTTTACATATGTTACATCACTTGGTTCTCACAACTCTGCCATTCAGGAGATGAGAAAACAGAGCCCCAGCCTTGGGATTTATATCGCTGTCCCTATGGTCTAACCCTTTCTTTTGGCTGGAGGGTATTAAGCTAATCAGACCCAGAGCCTGGCTATCCCCCTTCCCCAATCCCAGACTGAGTGGGAGTTGATGCTCAGGGCATGCTAATTAAGGTTTTCTGGCCCCAGGGGTGACCCAGAGCACTGTGTTCTCCTGTGAAGCTCACAACCCAAAAGGCCTGGCCTCTTCTCGCACTGCCACTGTTCATCTTCAAGGTAGGAGGACCCCAGGAAGTGAGGGGCGGTGAGGCAGAGGCCCTCTCTGCAGGCTGTGGGTGAAGTTAGAATTGTTTGGTGTTCCAACTCGCCTCGGTCCTGCTGGGATCTGGGGGATGAGGGGTTAATTGGCATAGCTCCATTCCTAGTGGGAGCACCTGAGACCCTGCCACGGCTGCGATGAGAATAGAAACCTGACGTCACAGCAGATTTCCCATCTCAGAGCAGAGTCCTTAGGAGGGAACAGGGGAGGGAGTTAGCAGGAGATGGTCAAGGCTCATGCCCAATCTTGCTTCTCTAGCCCCTGTGGAGGGAATAGGGGTGGGGGAAACAGCCTAGCAGGATGGTAGAGGCCCAGAGGGCTGCTGGGTACAGAGGGAGAGAGCGAGCTGATGTATGCTCAGGAATGGGCTGTGGCTGCAGGGCCAGTTGCCTCTCACTGGTATCTCCCAAGGCCGAGATACTGTGTCTCCCACCCATCCACGGTCTTATCCTATTCCTTGATTAGACAGGGCTCTTGATTCAGGGAGAAGTGACCTATCTCCACAGCCTAGGCCCTCTCCCAGGTATGAGCAGCTATCTGCTGCTGGTTGCTTGGCTTCTGTATTACTGTGGTCCTGGGAGTGCTGAGTGGCCATCATTTTGGTGGGGGAACCCTAGGGAGGGACTCATGGCTCGACTCCCATACTCTCTCCCTTTCTCTATCCTTCTTGGGCACTGACTCTAAGTCCCCATCTGCAGCACTGCCCGCAGCCCCCTTCAACATCACAGTGACGAAGCTCTCCAGCAGCAACGTTAGCGTGGCCTGGATGCCAGGGGCTGACGGCCGAGCCCTGATCCAATCCTGTACAGTTCAGGTAGGCTGAAAGAGTGGGACAGGCTCTCCTGGCCATTCTCCTTCTGGCTGTCTTGGTGGCACTTTGTTGACAGTGGTATCACATTTACCTAGTCTTGCCCTCGGGGCTTGGACTCCACTATTCAGGTGTCATTCCCTTACCAGGAACAGCCCTGGCCATTGCCCCTTATCATAGGGTGCTCTAGCAAACAAGTGATGGCAGATCAGTTCAACCTGTGCATTCTTCAGGCTAGAAAACGGATCGGTAGATCAGACTGGGGATACCCTGGAAGAGTTTTACTTATGTGGGCAAAACCCCAAAGCTTTGATTTATATGATGCCTGTACTCTCAAGCTCCACACCCCAACTCAGGCCTCAGAGGACAGGGGCCCAGAAGAGGTCCTGCACATTAGAGAGTGGGAGGGCCAAGTAAGGTGATCTAAAAATGAGGCAATGCCAGCTCGTTCGTTTTTGTCTGTTCACTCCGAAGTTATTTAAAGGGAACCTTTGAAACAGTTCTAGGCAGTTCTCCTGGGCAGCAAAGGGCCCTCCTGGGCAGCAAAGGCCCAGCAAAGGGTCCCCCTTTAGAGGACCCCACTCTGGCCCTCCTTTGGTGGCACCTCTTGCCCCTGGGCAGGGAATATATAGGGCCAAGGGAATATACCCGTCCAGCTCACCAGGACACCCCCTCCTCTTAAATCTGTCTGTTTCTGGGGCTGATATGGGGCTCCTCCCTGCTCCATCCCCTCAAGGATGGATCACACTAGGTACATGCACCCCTAAGCCCCAAGGATAGCCATCTGAGGGGGAATGGGTATGGAGGCCATTGTCCACACCCATGCACATGATGTCCCTCACGGTGCAGACCCTTGCCTGGAGGCTGGCTCTTCTCGTGCTGTCTCATTCAGGCTTGGAACTCCAAGGATTCAGAGAATTGTAGAAAAATGCAAACCTGATCTTCCGGGTTGTTTTGTAGCTTTGTTTGTCAGTATATTAAGATAGAAACTATTTTACTTAATAGCTGTTAGCTGATTTTTAACATTTAAAATCATATAAAATCATAATGTTTAGTCGTATGGTACACTGGATCTCCCCATTTGTACTCTTGCCCTGGGTTCCCAAAGTGTAAGGTGCAGGCCTGGTTCACGGTATCCCTAAGCTCCTAGGCACTTTGCCCTTGAGAAGCTCTGAGACTCTGGGCTGGCATTTATTTTTATTTTTTATTTTTTTTTAAGTCTTTTTTGAATTTGTTACAACATTGCTTCTGCTTTATGTTTTGTTTTTTGGCTGCAAGGCATGTGGTATCTTGGCTCCCTAACCAGGGATTGAACTGCACCCCCTGCATTGGAAGGCAAAGTCTTAACCACTGGACCGCCAGGGAAGTCCCTGGGCTGGCATTTAAACAGTTACTGGGTTGGCCAAAAAGTCTGGGTTCTTCTGCAACAACTTATGGAAATGTAAACAAACTTTTTTGCCAAATGAATACAAAGAGTGGTATCCACTGTAACATAATTATGCATCAAGCACAAAGGGGCATCAATTTTACTGAGTATTTGAGAAAGTGTTTCACAGAGAAAGTGATATTTGCACTGAATCTTGAAGGATGAGTTGGACTCCATTCTTCATAGGAAGAGCAGGTCATTTCCAGCAAAGGGAACAGAATTTGCAAAGACGTAGAGGTGTGGAATGTGCAGTGGGGGAGGATGGGAGGGGATGGGTTGCAAATGTCTGCTGATAGTTTTTTTTTTTTTAATTGAAGTATAGTTGATTTACAGTGTTAATTTCTGCAGTACAGCAGAGTGATTCAGTTATAGATATATATGTTCTTTATTTTCCGCTACGATTTATCACAGGACATTGAATATAGTTCCTTGTGCTATACAGTAGGCCCTTGTTGTTTACCCATCCTATGTATACTAATTTGCATCTGCTAATCCCCAACTCCCCATCCTTCCCTCTCCCCCACCCCCCGCCTTGGCAACCACAAGTCGGTTCCTTATGTCTGTGAGTCTGCTTCTGCTTCATATATATATTCATTTTTGTTGTATTTTACATTCCACATGTAAGTGACATCATATGGTGTTTGTCTTTCTCTTTCTGACTTGTTTTGCTTAGTGTGATAATCTCTAGGTCCATCCATGTTGCTGCAGATGGCATTATTTCATTTTTATGGCTGAGTAATATTCCATTGGGTATATATGTATGAATGTATATATACACATACCACATCTTCTTTATCCATCCATCTGTTGGTGGACATTAGGTTGTTTTCATGTCTTGGTTACTCCACTGATAGACTTGAAGAGGCATAGGTTAAAGCCCCCAGTCATATCCATACCTATCCTACCTTCCATCCCATCTCACATGCCTAAGAAACCTCCCTCCCTTACCTCATTGATTTTCTGCTATTCTGTAGGTGACTCAGGCCCCAGGAGACTGGGAGGTTCTGGCTGTCATGGTCCCTGTGCCACCTTTTACCTGCCTGCTTCGGGACCTGACACCCGCCACCAACTACAGCCTCAGGGTTCGCTGTGCCAATGCCTTGGGGCCCTCTCCATATGCTGACTGGGTGCCCTTTCGGACGAAGGGTCTAGGTAAAGGACTTACAGAGCAGAGTACCTGGGCAGGGATGAGCAGGGGCGGGGCAGTGTCAGCTCCAGTTCTGAATGGAGTTGATTGAAAGAAGGTTACCTGAGAGTGGGGATCATACCTCAGTCAGCCAGCACTTCACTGAGTGCCTGCTGCTTACCTGTGAACTAGATAAATCCAGCCCCCATCCAGCAGCTCTAGTTCTAGTGGGTGGAACAGACAAGCAGAAAAGATTGGATAGTACGGTGGTAAAGAGTGCCCTAGGGGACTCCAGGAATACCTGGTACAGAGATCTGAGGTCTGAATGAGAAGGAAGGACCCATATTTGGGGGGAAATCCCTGCAGAGAGGGCGCAGTGACCCTATAGCACAAACGTGCATGGAGTTCCTAGCAATTGGAAGGAGGCTGCAGGGCTGTGAGGAGAGGAGAGTGAAGGATGCCACTGAGGAGCAACCAAGGGGATGAAGAACAATACCCTGCCTCGCTGGGATGGTCCGGGCCTTGCCATTGCTCGCCCTTACTCCCCAGGACAGCGGGTGACAGCAGTCAGCAATGGCAGACAAACTGTTCCCCCACCTGTTGCTCTTGGAGCAGTTTAGTTCTACGGAGCCAGTTCCGAAGGCCCACATGGGCTAGTGATGGTGCACAGGCAGAGCAGGGCTCTTAGCAAGCTTCTCTCTTTGGGAACAGCCCCAGCCAGCGCTCCCAAGAACCTCCGTGCCATCCGCACAGACTCTGGCCTCATCCTGGAGTGGGAAGAAGTGATCCCTGAGGGCCCTTCAGAAGGCCCCCTGGGACCCTATAAAATGTCCTGGGCTCAAGACAACGGTACCCAGGTAAGGGAAACTTCCACTCTCCAAGTGCGCTAGAGTCAGCCATCAGGGCTCCGAGGCCCTTCAAGATTCAGGTTAGTGGTCCTTGGTGAGCCTGGGGGCCGTGGTGGGCCTTCCACCACCCCTGGGAGTCTACGCCGTCCTGCCCTCCTCTGCAGGCTGCATTGTTCATTGAGTCCATCTTCTGTTAAGACTGCTTCCAGTGTCCACTTTGAAAGTCAAGCAGGAAGTACATTCCTGCACAAACCAGGGGAGGACACAGATAAGGCCTTCTTATCCTCTTCCACCCCTCAGTTCCCTCCCATCCCCCACCCCTGCTTTCTCAGACTGAGCCTTGTTTGTGTTCAGGAGAGGCCTCTGCAGCCTGCAGCAGGAATGTGATGACTCCCAGCAGGTTGCGTCCCTGCATCCCCTGAACCCACAGTGTTCCTAGCCGCCCATGATCCTAGTGAGATCTTTTTCTGCCTTCAGGCCCCACCCAGCTGGAGCCTTTTTCCTCAGGCTCAGTGTGGGATGGGGGCTTTTCCTGGCTGCAGGGTGAGCTGACAGTGGAGGGGACCAGGGCCAACCTGACGGGCTGGGATCCCCAGAAGGACCTGACTGTGCGTGTGTGTGTCGCCAATGCAGTTGGCTGTGGGCCCTGGAGTCAGCCACTGGTGGTCTCTTCTCATGACCATGCAGGTAAGGCCTATAAGGGGAAGGGGCCACGGGATTGAGGCTTTCCAGGGCAGCCTGGACTGATGGGAGGAGATTGGCAGCACCTCCCCTCCTACGAGGCCCGAAGACTCAAGAGTCAAGCACTTGAGGCCAGGGTTGTATCTCATCCTCCATCCCCATGCCATGCAAGCTAGCACAGAAATGCCTGGTCACACTGTAGGTCCCAATAGCCAGGGCCTGTGGCTGACAGAGTAGGAACTCTTGGGTCTCCCTTTGGAGCCTCTTTCCACTCTGCTCCCTTACTGACTGAGAGGAGCCGTTGGATCAGGCTCAGTGACCCTCATTTACAGATTCTAAAGGGCCTGCGTGGTGTCAGCCCAGCTCGTGCTACTGCCCCTGTCTCCCACAGGCCAGCAGGGTGCTCCCCACAGCCGCACATCCTGGGTGCCTGTGGTCCTGGGTGTGTTGACAGCCCTGGTGACGGCTGCTGCCCTGGCCCTCATCCTGCTTCGAAAGAGGAGGAAGGAGACACGGTTTGGGTAAGGGCTGGGGACATGGAGAGAAAAGCAGGCACTGACTGAAGACCGTGGAGCTGACTCCAAGTCCTGGGTCTCCTTTTAGGCAAGCCTTTGACAGCGTCATGGCCCGGGGGGAGCCAGCTGTTCACTTCCGGGCAGCACGGTCCTTCAATCGGGAAAGGCCTGAGCGCATCGAGGCCACACGTGAGTGAGTGGTGGGGAGTCCTACGAGGAAGGGATGGGCTGTCTTGAACCTGCACCTGCCTTTCTCTTACTGATTTGACCAATAGGTTTGAACCTTGCTGAGTCCTAGGCACACCATGGAAAAAACACGTAGACCTATCCTGAGGTCTCCGGCCCAGCTGTGGGGGAGCTAAATAAAGCTCATCTCTGCTTTGAGGGTGGCGTCTGGGGTGGAGGAGGCAGACTGAGTTTTGGATCAGGACCAGAGAGGTCGCTCCCTTTCTTATGGCCTCCTCCCCGCAGTGGACAGCTTGGGCATCAGCGACGAGCTGAAGGACAAGCTGGAAGACGTGCTGATCCCGGAGCAGCAGTTCACCCTGGGCCGGATGTTAGGCAAAGGTGTGTGGGGCTGAGCAGGGACTGGCCTGAGCTGCCAGGGCTGGGTGTGTCTGCTAGCTTCCATGTCACTCTGGGGCTGTGGATGTAGGTCAGCTCCTATGAACAGGATATGCTCATAAACTCCTGGCTGCTGGACATTTAGGGGAATGGAGGCTGGGGTCGAGAAAGGCTGAGGTGTCATCACTCCTAGCTTACTTTGTTTTGCTATGAATGAGGGAGCCTCCTTCAGTGGCCCCAGAAAGTGATACTGTGTCCCTATGAAGGGTCACTGGGGAGGTGGGGGGTGGGCAGGAGGTCAAGGGGACTCACCATTGTTTGGATCGGTTCCTAGGAGAGTTTGGTTCAGTGCGGGAGGCCCAGTTGAAGCAGGAGGACGGCTCCTTTGTGAAAGTGGCTGTAAAGATGCTGAAAGGTGAGTGGAGAATATCACTATAGTGGAATGAGGGTGTCACTTGGGAGGTGAAAGGGGGCTGATTCTGAAGCAGGCTCTGCTGGGCCCCTAGACTTTCCAAGATGTGTTAGTCAGCAGTAACTGGGATGCTTTCTCTGCCACGTGAATAATTCACAGGCATAAACCCACACTCCTTGGTGCCCCAGCCTCTGTCCTCTGCCTCAGCAGTGACTATCCTCTGATTTCACTTGGGGTGACTAAAGCTGTGGTTGCTTGAGTGGTTTGGCTGTCCAAACCAAAGAGAAGGCATGAGCGAGTGGAGATGTTGGACAGGCCAGCCTGTGGGGTTTCCTCCTTCTCATGACCAGACTGTTTCCCCGCGCCCACGGTGGTCACGTCTCCCTTCTTCCCTCCCTCCTTTTCCCCCAGCTGACATCATTGCCTCGAGCGACATTGAAGAGTTCCTCAGGGAAGCGGCTTGCATGAAGGAGTTTGACCACCCACACGTGGCCAAGCTTGTTGGTGAGTCCCTTCTTGGGGGGAGGTAAATGTAAAATGAGGCTAAAACTGTGCTCCCCCAAGGTGCTAGGGCAGCCTGTGGGGAGAAGCTCAGACTTGCCTGGTGAGTAAGCAGACACCAAAATAGCAAGGAGGGGCGTGGCTGAAATCTGATCAGGCTCCAGGTAAGGAGCTCAGTTTGTAGACCCTGTAGGTGAAGACTGCTTGTGTGAACAGAGGAAGAGGAGACAGAGAAGATGCTCCAGAGATTCAGGGGCAGCCAGAATGACTCCTGGGGAGTCACCAGGCCAGTGTGGAACTTATGGGGAAAGAGGTAGCAGAGCCAGGGCTAGAGGTAGGACCAGCAGGTAGGGACCCAGGCCGATGCTTGGACTGTCCCTTGACATTTATGTGCCCCGCTGACTCTCCCTTGTCCCCAGGGGTGAGCCTCCGGAGCAGGGCCAAAGGCCGTCTCCCCATCCCCATGGTCATCCTGCCTTTCATGAAGCATGGGGACCTGCACGCCTTCCTGCTCTCCTCCCGGATTGGCGAGAACCCCTTTGTGAGTGCCTGGGGTGGGAGTGGCCAGGAGTTGGAAAAGCACAGAAACCCTGGGAGAGAGGTTGGCTTGGTGGGCAGGGCCATTTGAGTAGGCTGGGAGAAGGTGGTCTCTAAGTCTGACCTTTATTGCTAACAGGCTTCCTTCTCCCTCACAAGTCCCCACTGGGAATTGAGGCTTAGCCAGGCCCCTTCCTGGGAGAGGAGCCCTGTGGGGCCCCAGATTGGGACAGTCTTGACTTTTGGGTGCTCTCCCTCAGGTTTGCCAAAGCTTCCTTGCTCTGGGAAGCCCCTCCACCCGCTTCCTTTCAGCCATTCTGAGGACAGTTGTTATGTTTCCTGGTCAGGGAATCCCGTTCCTCCTGCCCTGGCTAGGTCTGTCCTGAGCTTGCTGTCCTGTCTGCCCACCAGAACCTGCCGCTGCAGACCCTGGTCCGGTTCATGGTGGACATTGCCTGTGGCATGGAGTATCTGAGCTCCCGGAACTTTATCCACCGAGACCTGGCTGCTCGGAACTGCATGTATGTGAATTCTGGGAGGATTCGGGTGGGAGGCAGGAAGCAGTACCAGGAAGAACTAGCCCCCGCCTGGGACAGTATCTGCTCTGTGAGGAGATGGCCTGGGGACAGAGACACCCTGGATTTAGTAAGGCTGCGGCCTGGTGGAAGGCTGACCCCATCCTCCAACCCCTCCCAGGCTGGCAGAAGACATGACGGTGTGCGTGGCTGACTTCGGACTCTCCCGGAAGATCTATAGTGGGGACTACTACCGTCAGGGCTGTGCCTCCAAACTGCCTGTCAAGTGGCTGGCACTGGAGAGCCTGGCTGACAACCTGTACACTGTGCACAGTGACGTGGTGAGCAGGTGGCGGCGGCAGTACTGTGGTTAGCGTGTGGGTGGACCTGGAGCCTCTCCGAGGGCCCAGCCCACTCGGCCCCCAGCCTGAGGCCCCTGAGCCCCAAGGTGTGCTTGCTTGGAGACTGCTTGGCCTAGGAGGCCTAGTGACCCCTGCCCCCAACCTCGTTCTGTCCCAGTGGGCCTTCGGGGTGACCATGTGGGAGATCGTGACCCGTGGGCAGACGCCGTACGCAGGCATCGAGAACGCGGAGATTTACAACTACCTCATCGGCGGTAACCGCCTGAAACAGCCTCCGGAGTGTATGGAGGACGTGTGAGTGCCCCAGGGAGGGCGTTCTGGGAGGGGACAGGTGTTTGGGGTTTCGGCTGCTGGCTACCACCACACCTGCTGTCCTGGCGGAGGCTGCGATCCTCAGCTGAACTTTTGTGGAAATATCCTTGTCGTTAGAGGCGAGTCTGACTTCTACCCCGAACTTTCTTTTTCGTCTACGACTCCTGTTTTCTTTCTCTCCTCCTTTATCATCCTATAGTTCTTCCTGCAGCCTTTACTGATTGCTCATTTTCTCCAGATTCCGGGGAGAACCAGGAATCCCCCCCAGGGGCAGAAGGTCCAGGGTTGGGCAACAGTGCGTGCAGGTTCCCCTGTTAGCGTTCTCCACTCGGACTCCTCCTCCAAAGCTGAGCGCTCCCTCCCCCTCCGGGAGTGCTCCGTGGGGGCTGGGAAAAACTGCTGCTCCATCGCATTCCTTGCTTGACAGGGAGGGGGCGCTGGGGGCGGGAGGCTGGGCTCCTTTCTTATCTGGGCCTCTGCTCTGGGGGAGTGAAGAGACCTAAGATAACAGACTGCAATCCCCGGGGAGAAGAGACCTAAGATAACAGACTGCAATCCCGGGGAGAAGGGCACTGTCTTCCCTGCTTTTTGGAAGCCTGGAGCCCTTGGGAGTGGGGCGGGATGGTGATACACTTGCTACTCGGTGGAGAGTCATGAACCCCTTGTGACTAGAACACAGTATCGCTAACATCAACTGGCTACATCACAGGCATTCTTTCAGGTAATCCTCCTCTAACCCTATGAGGAAAAGACTATTATTATCCCCATTTTGTAGATGAGGAATTAGGATTAAAGAGGTTAGGTAACACGACCCATGTCACACAGCTATTAAGTGAATAAGTTGAGACTTGAACCTAGATCTATGTGATTTCAGAATGTGCTTATTAAACATGACCCCCACTATGACTTGTCTATTCTAGTATTATTCTCTCATGCCATGCAAGCCAGAGATTCCCTGGGCCCCCAGAGGACCTTTGCACTAGTACTAGGGGGTGGGAGGCTACAAACCTATTTCCTGCTCTGGGGTTGGACATCCAGAGGTCCAAGAATGGAGACAGGCAGAGGAAGACTCAGCCTGAGTGGTGGGATCCTCTTTCCTCTAGGGTAGGGGCTTTGAAGGACCCTGAGGCTGGACTGTGGGAGAGAGGGAAATCTGAGTGCACAAACCAGAGCTTCCCCCTCAGCAGAGCTCAGGGGTCAGAAAACTCTGGTCTCCCAGTGGCTGCAGCCGCTTGGGCGTCTGAAGCCACAGAGGCTCTGCTGGGCAGTGGGGACCAGGCCCTGGCTTAGTGTCATTCAGGACTGAAGATAGTGTTGTTAGTAGGGGGTGGGCAGGAGCTGGCCTCCCACCAGGCAGCCCGTGGACAGGCGCCAGTTAGCTCCTGGCACGGCCTTGACAGTATAGCCCAGCCCAGCCACATAGCCATGGCCTGGACCATTCCCACGACCTATTCAGTGTCTGGCATGATTTTCCCCCATCATTGGAGGCCCCTGTCAGGAGGCCTGGTATGTGGGGAGTGTTTGGGGCTTTTATTGTGGGCACAGGCAAGAAAGTCAGGCATTTGCTCTTACTAGATCTGGTCTCAGCCCCTTCCTGTTAAAATTTTTTTTTCCTTCAGCATGAGGCATTCCCTGGGAATAGGAATAAGACCTCAGGGAATCTATAAAGCTCTTAAAGTTGTACATAAAAAATGTTGCTGCCAGGGAAGGGGCTGGAAGCTTTTCTGATTCTCAAAGGTGTCCATGAATAATGAGGATTTAAGACCCCCTGAATGGATGAGGATTTAGGACAAAGGGTGAATGCTCAAATCTCACTCCCCTCCAAATAACCCTGACTCCTGGGTATGTTTCACAGGACAAAAACACTCCTACCACCCCCTCCCAAAACAGCAGAAGAGGGACTCCAGACCCTACCCACCTGGTTTCGTCACTTTCTACCTGTGTGACCTTAGTCAACGTTCTTAATCTCTCTGTGCCTTTTTTTGAACGTTGGTAGGGTAGGAATCACTTATTTCATAATATTGTGAGAATTAGTAATAAATATAAAATACTTAAAATAGTGCCAGACACACAGTAAACCCATAGTGCCAGTAAACAGTGCCAGACACACAGTGTTTGATTTATATATATTTGACCTTGCCATGTGGCTTGCAGGATCTCAGTTCCTTGACCAGGGATTGAATCTGGGCCACAGTAGCGAAAGCCAGAATCCTAACCACTAGGCCACCAGGGAACTTCCACAATCACATCTTTTTAAATTGTGGTTTCATATAATAAAGGGGCCTCTGCTTTTGAGAGGAGGACCCTTCTTCCCCTTTCTCTGGCTCCTCACTCCCTCCCCTCACCCTTTTCTCTGTCCCAGGTATGAGCTCATGTACCAATGCTGGAGCGCCGACCCCAAGCAGCGCCCGAGCTTCACTTGTCTGCGAATGGAGTTGGAGACAGTCCTGGGCCGCCTGTCTGTACTGTCCGCCAGCCAGGACCCCTTGTACATCAACCTTGAGGGGGCCCAGGAGCCTACTGAGGGAGGCGACCTGGAGCTGCCTGGCGGGGACCAGGCCAGCAGCGGGGCGGGGGATGGCAGTGGCCTGGGGGCCGTGGGGGGCACCCCCAGTGACTATCGGTACATCCTCAGCCCCGGGGAGCTGACTGAGCAGCCTGGGCATGGGGAGCAGCAGCCAGAGAGCCCCGTCAGTGAGTCTCAGAGGCTGCTGCTGCTGCAGCAAGGGCTACTGCCCCACAGTAGCTGTTAGCCCACAAGCCAAGGGCATCCGGGGCCACGTGGCTGGCTCTGCCAGCCGCTGTGCTGGCTGACTAAGCCCCGTCTGACCCCAGCCCAGGCGGCAAGGCGTGGAGGCTCCTGTGGTAGCCCTCCTGAGCTGTGCTGGAAGCCTGGACTGACCAATCACCCAATCCCAGTTCTTCCTGCAAAACTCTGTGGCCAGCCTGGCATCAGTTCAGGCCTCTGCTGGGTGGAGGTGGGCCAGGCCTGGTTGTCTAAATGCAGGCAGCTGGCAGAGGGGGGTGGTTATGTTTCCATGGTTACCATGGGTGTGGAGAGAAGTTGGGGCCCCTACTCTCCCAGCTGAGCGGCCCTGTGGCTTCAGTGCATGCATTGAGGCGTCTCTGTCCTGAGGGCCCATCTGTGTCTGTGCTTGGGGTTTAAATACCTAGGTTTGCCCCTCCTCACAAAGAGATGCCCTTGTATTATTCCCCTTTAGGTGAGAATTGGTAAGGGATTGGTACAGTCGGGTCCCAAGCCCCTGTAGCGTGAGGTAGTGGGACACTCAGGTCTGAATCGTTGTCACCTTCCCGGTTACCCATCCTGTCTAGGTCAGGAGTAAAGAGCAGCTGAGCAGATCACGGCCAGGAATGCTGAATGACATGGGCCATCCTTTGCCCAGCTTTTAAAGGCAGTGCACTGAGGAGCTGGGCAAGAGGAAGGGATGCTGTGCCCAGGAATGAATGAGGCCAGAGAGGAGTCCAGGAGCCCCTCTTCATGCCCTCCTGTCTGAGCATGCTACCATATCCCAAAATATCCCAAGACTAACAAAGGCAGCTGTGTTTCAGCCCAGTCCTTCCATGCAGCATCCCTTAGTTCCAACTTTGCCTCTAACTGGAGACCCTCTTCTGTTCCATGTCTCCAGAGATGGAGAGAAAATAGGCCTGGTGACTGGTGTGGCTGAAGGGGAGTAACTGGAGCCTAGACCCCAGCCCTGACTAGGGGAGCCTCTGGGAGTGCATGGGGCAGGCCCTTGCTGTTAGGGACTTTTCCAAGCCGTTAGATGCTGTTTAAAAACAGAAATAAATTGAAGACTAAAGACTCAAGGCTTTGTCTCTTAAATGTTTACTTTTCTTTCCAGATCACAAAAATGAAGCATCCCTGCAGAGAGAAAAGTCTGAAAAGACATATGCTAAAATATTAACAGCTGTTATCTTTACATGATGTCATTAAGGGGATTTTCTATTTCCTTTATGTTTCCCAAGTTTTCTGCATTGAGCACAAAATGCTTTTGTAATTACAGACAGTCCCAAAGAATCTTATAGTAAAGATAATACATAGTTAGAGATAATTAGGAAAATGCAGAAAGTCATTTTAAAAATGCCAAATACCTATAATCCTACTACCATTGACCTTTTGAAAATGCAAATGTTTTGAAAAAGTGCTTTATCTTGGAAGAGAGACAAAGAGACTATTTGGCTGCCTCCTAACCCTCTATCAGACTCTGTTGGGTGTGGAGACAGCGCTCACCTTCACAATGTCGCCTGGACCCAGGAAGTGTGAAAAGTGGGCACAGAGAATGGTGAGCCTCTTGGGGATTAGAAATAAGAGCATGAAGTTTGCTTTCAAGTATTTCCACCTGAAAACTGCAGAAGCTTTTAGAGCAAGCTAATGGGAATGAGCCACAGGAGGCGTGAGAAATGGCCGCTCTCTTTGTTGAGGGGTGTGGGAAGACTGGGAGGGACGCAGGTATTGCACGGCTGGCTGAGGGCAGTGGAATGGGGCGGATACTTTTTGAAAGCAAATATCCTGAAAAACCTGTTACTGGAACTCCAGATTCTCGTTCCCACGTGGATCATGAGACCCGAAGTAACTTTCAGGCTTTCAGAATCTTTCCTGCTTGTGATTAGCTTTAACTGCAGGTAATGATTTGGAGAAGGAAATGGCAACCCCCTCCAGTATTCTTGCCTAAAGAATCCTGTGGTCAGCGGAGCCTGGTGGGCTGCCGTCTATGGGGTCCCACAGAGTCGGACACGACTGAAGCAAATTAGCAGCAGCAGCAGATAATGATTATCTGTGAGGTAGTGTTTGGGAATTACTGACTGGGAGACCTTTCAGTTCAGTTCAGTCGCTCAGTTGTGTCTGACTCTATGACGCCATGGCCTTTACACCTTGGGAGATCTTTACATCTAAATAATTGTCTACTATTAATGGACTCCTGTTACGTGTCAGGTATAGTGCCTGGTGCTTCATGTATATTATCTCACTTAATACAGGGAATATGCCTATAAAATGGGACTATAATTATCCTTCAAAAGGACAGAAATGCAGAATAAGTAACTTGTCTAAGGTTATGTAACTAACAAATGGTTGATCCAGACTTTAAGCCTACTATATCAGAGAGCAGAGCCTGTGCAATTCTCCTACCACACCAGAGAGTGTCTAGAAGTTGCATTGCAATCATGTCATCTTTTGGGTGACTGCTTGTCAATAGTAGGTACCTTTAAAAATGCACAGGACAGGGGACTTCTGGTGGTCCAGTGGTTAAGACTCCGTACTTCCTCTGCAGGGGGCATAGGTTTGACCTCTGGTCCAGGAACTAAGATCCCACATGCCACATGGCAAGGCCAAATACATAATAAATACATTTTTAAAAAATACATAGGAGTTCCAGTAAGTGTGTGTGTGACAAAGTAATCTATCTAAATTGAAATTATCAGTAATTAAAATCAGTGTAAGTAACTTTTTCAGCTCAGTCTCTTTTCCCCAAGCACCTTGGACCTTGGCCCCCCTGCAACAGTCATGGGGTTTGAGGTAGGTGATAATAGTGGAATTTTTTTTTTATTATTATTAAGTTTTTTGTCTGCACCACATGGCATGCAGAATCTTAGGTCCTCTACAAGAGATCAAACCCAAGCTCCCTGCATTGGAAGAGCAGAGTCTTAATCACTTGACCACCAGATGAGTCCCAATAGTGGAATTTTTAAAAACCTTTTTATTGAAGTGTGACACATACAAAAAGTATATACCGATCAGAAGTGTATAGTCATATGGAATTTTCACAAACAGATCCAAATAGCCAGTAAGCAGATCGAGAAACAGAATGTTACCAACATTCCAGGAGCAATTTGGGTCCCGTCCCATCTCTGCCGCTTCTCTCCTCCCCAGAGGTAACCTCTATCCTGCCTTCAAACACCACTGATTGGTGTAGCTTGTTTTGCAGTTCATATAAATAGAATCATATAGGTTGGATTATTTTGCGTTTGCCTTCTTTCACTCAGCAATGTTTTCCAGAGTCATCAAGCTGTTGTCAGATCCAAGTTTATGCACCCAATGCACAGTAAGGCCAAACAAACCAAAATGCTGAAGTTTGGAGCAGAGAAAGGTTTAACTGCAAGGACTCAGCAAGAACAGGCAGTTCATACTCAAAATGGCTGAACTCCTCAGTGGTGTGGGGAGGTTTTTTTGTTTTGGGCTGTGCCCTCAAGGTTTGTGGGATCTTAGTTCCCCAACCAAGCTCAGTCTCTTGCCCCCTGCACTGGCACTGGACTGCTAAGGACTTGCCAAGGAAGAGTTTTTATAGACGAAATTTGCTTGGAGGGCTGCAGGGTGCAGGACCTTCCTTTGATTGGTTGGTGATGACGTAACAGGGTGGTTCTGGGAGTCAGCCTTCTGGTTCTAACCAGTCTGGATCCCCTGCTTTGTGTGAAATTACCATCCTCCACATGGGTGGGGGCCTTAGTCCTCCTAGGCAGAAGGACTCAGAGATTCGTATCACTTTGTGATGTATATTCCTTGAGGAGGAACTAGTAACCTGCCCCTAGTTTCCTTTGTTTCTGCATTCCTTTATTCCCCTAATTAGTAACTGCTTGAATCTGCCCTTTGAAGCTCAGGGAAGGTCTATAGGGCTGAAGCCTTTTTCCTACAAACCAGAAATAGAGGACACAAAAAGGCTTTTGTACTCAGGAGGGGCCCCATAGAATGCTGCTTGGTTTCAGAGCCACAACAATTTTGAGAGATGGGAGTCGAAGGGAAGAGACAAGAGTAGAGCAGTGTTTTTGTTTTGTTTTGTATTTCTGTGTTTTTAAATTATGTCCTCTGGCTCAGTGCTTCTCATACCTCAAACAAGATGCTACAAACAAATTCCTTGAGAATCTTGTTAAAAATATAGATTCTGATTTGATAGGTGTGTGGTGGGATTCTGAATTTCTAACAAGTTCTGAGGCGATGCAGATGTTGCCAGCCTGAGGCCCACACTTCGAGGCGCAAGCAGTATGCTTCACAGTGGGCAGCGGCGTTTTAAAACCCATTCAACGACTGCAATATATAATCATTTCACCGTAATAACACTAATGGGAAAGATTGGAACATAGTTTCTATATCATAAAATTTGATTATGTTTTTCTGAATGATACTCTTCTACTAAAAAAATAATTTATCTTTTCAAATAGATGTCAAATACACATAAAAAAAACTTTAATAGGTAGACAGTGAAAATAACTTGCCTTGCTGCTGGCCCCTTATTTCGTCTGTCCAGAGGTAACCACTGTTACTGATTAACTGTGAAATGTTCAAGGGATATTTTACCCATATACTTATTTATCTTTTACACAAATGGTAGGTAATTGTACATGCTGTTCTGCCTCTTGTTCTTTTTATTATTAACAATATGTGTGTAAGTAAATATCTAATGGTATGTATTCTAGATATTGTTCAGTTCAGTTCAGTTCAGTTCAGTCGCTCAGTCGTGTCCGACTCTTTGCAACCCCATGAATCGCACCACACCAGGCCTCCCTGTCCATCACCAACTCCCGGAGTTTACTCAAACTCACGTCTACCGAGTCGGTGATGCCATCCAGCCATCTAATCCTCTGTCATCCCCTTTTCCTCCTGCTCCCAATCCCTCCCAGCATCAGAGTCTTTTCCAATGAGTCAACTCTTCACATGAGGTGGCCAGA
>NW_011494831.1:3740663-3772434 GCF_000754665.1 Bison bison bison
CCACTGGAAAAACCACAGCCTTGACTAGACGGACCTTTGTTGGCAAAGTAATATCTCTGTTTTTTAATATGCTATCTAGGTTGGTCATAATTTTCCTTCCAAGGAGTAAGTGTCTTTTAATTTCATGGCTGCAGTCACCATCTGCAGTGATTTTGGAGCCCCCAAAAATAAAGTTTGACACTGTTTCCACTGTTTCCCCATCCGTTTCCCATGAAGTGATGGGACCAGATGCCATGATCTTAGTGTTCTGAATGTTGAGCTTTAAGCCAACTTTTTCACTCTCCTCTTTCACTTTCATCAAGAGGCTTTTTAGGTCCTCTTCACTTTCTGCCATAAGGGTGGTGTCATCTGCATATCTGAGGTTATTGATATTTCTCCTGGCAAGCTTGATTCCAGCTTGTGCTTCTTCCAGCCCAGCGTTTCTCATGATGTACTCTGCATAGAAGTAAATAAGCAGGGTGACAATATACAGGCTTGACAAACTCCTTTTCCTATTTGGAACCAGTCTGTTGTTCCACGTCCAGTTCTAACTGTTGCTTCCTGACCTGCATACAGGTTTCTCAAGAGGCAGGTAGGTCAGGCAACTCTTTCAGAATTTTCCACAGTTTATTGTGATCCACACAGTCAAAGGCTTTGGCATAGTCAATAAAGCAGAAATAGATGTTTTTAGGTAGTGAGAATAGGAAACAGGAGTTCAAAATGGCGGTGGCTAAAAGACAAGGAAAGGAAAAGCCCACGAAAATAGAACAAAGAAAGGTCTGAGGACCGGAAGTGAAGACCTCAGGTAGAACAGCACTCCTGGCTAAGCCCAATTTGCATAGGGCAGGCCCAGGGGGAGGGAAAAAAAACATACAAAAGGAGGAACCAAAGCGCTTTCTCTCTCTCTTCCCCGCATGCGTGCCTGCACTCCCTCTCTCTCCCTCTCTCTCCTCCTCCCTCTCTCTCTTCCTCCCTCTCTCTCCCCACCGCCACGTGCGCCTTTGGGTTGGCATGCCCTCAGGCTTTGAGGATGGATTCTCCTGCTATCTTCTAAATAAAATACAGCTGTAACACTGATTTGTCTAAGAGCTATAACACGGTCTGTCCAAGACCGGAGAGCTGTGACGCACCGAAGGCTTTAATGTCCGTCATTCCAAATCTTTGTTGTGATAGAACCGAGGAGCATACACTCGCCTGACAACATTGTTCTAAGTTCTTTTGGTATTTTAATTCATTTAAAGTTCACAACAACTCTCTCCAACAGGTGTGATTATTATTTCCATTTTATAGATGTAATTCAAATCTAATATAGCCTACAAGCCTCGAATTTGAAGGTTTTCCCTAGCTCTACACATGTATCTCTACTCCTATATATATCATAATTTACTAAATAAGTTCACTATTGATAGACAGCTAAATTGTTTTCAATACTTTGCTATTACAGAGTGCTGCAATGAATTTTTGAAGCACATTGTTTCATACTGATGAGTATAGCCATAGGAAAATTCCTAAAAGAGAAATTGCTGAATCAAAGGAATGTGCATTTAAAATGTTGGTCAATATTGCCAAACTGGGGCTTCCCTGGTGGTCCACTGGCTAAAACTCTACTCCCAACACAAGGGGCCTGGGTTTGATGCCTGGTCAGGGAACTAGATTTCATATGCCGCAACTAAGTTCACACGCCATAATGAGGATCCCTCTTGCTGCAACTAAGACCAAATGCAGTGAAATAAATAAATATTAATATATATATATATTGCCAAATTGCCTTCCATAGGTGAGTTTTGTCTCTGTGATAGATGAGAAAGGTATTTCCTTGTAACTTTGGTTTGTATTTCTCTTATGAATGAGGCATCTTTTCATGTTTAAGAGCCATTTTGATATTCTTTACAACTGTCGTATACTTAAAAAAAATTGTAGTTGATTTACAATGTTGTGTTAGTCTCTGCTGTACAGCAAAGCGAGTCAGTTATACATATACATATATCCATTCTTTTTTAGATTCTATTCCCATACAGGCCAATACATAATGTCAAATAGAATTCCCTGTGCTGTACAGTAGGTTCTTATTAGTTATCTGTTTTTATATATATAGTAGTTTATATATGTCAATCCCAATCTCCCAATTTATCCCTCCACCTCCCATCATATACTGTTTTACCAAACTGTTGGTCTCTTGTTACTGATTCATAAGTGTTGTTTTTTTGGCTGTGCTGCTCAGCTTGTGGGATCTTAGTTTTCTGGCCAGGGATTGAACCTGGACCCTTGGCAGTAAGAGCACAGAGTCCCAACCCAATCACTGGACCACCAGGGAATTTCCCATAATTGCTACTTTATATTAAGGAAATTATTCTTTTGCCTGTGATATGTAGTAGGATGGGTTTTTGTTTATTTTTGGCTGTGTGCAGGCCCTTCTCTAGTTGTAGCGAGTAAGGGCTACTCTCTAGTTGTGGTGCGAGGATTTCTCACTGAAGTGGCTTCTCTCATTGTGGAGCGTGGGCTTAGGGCTCTCAGGTTTCAATAACTGCAGTGCATGAGCTCAGTAGTTGCGGTTCCCCGGCTCTAGAGCACAGGCTCCGTAGTTGTGGTGAATGGGCTTAACTGCCCCAAGGCACATGGAATCTTTCTGGACCAGGGATCGAACCGTGTCTCATGTATTGGCAGGTGGATTCTTTACCACTGAGCCACCAGGGAAGCCCCTGTATGGTGTTCTTTATTGTAGTTGTTTGAATGTGTCTGTGTATGCATGTGTATGTGTGTGGCTTCTGGCTTTCATGTTACACTACTTAGAGAGGATTTCCATACTCCAGCATTATTTTTAAAAACCTATGTTTTCTTCTAGGGCTTCTAAAGTCTACTTTTCATTGCTCCATTTTGAGTCATCTAAAATATAGATTCCAGATGGCTATTTATTGTCCCAAAAATCTCATATTGAACAATCCATGTTTTCTGAACATTTCTTGAATAATCTCTGTATTTCTATGTATTACTTCCTTTTCATATACTATATTCACATATATATTTGGGTTTATTTCTAGGCTTTTTATCCCATTTTACAGTATCACTAGTACAGTATTTTAATTACTGAGAAGGAATGTAGTTTTCCTACGTGTTCCTCTTCCATTTTTTTTTTGCAACATCCCCCCAGGGGTTAAGGAACACCATCACAGGGCATGGCTGTTTGTTGTTCAGTCATGTCTGACTCTTTGCAACCCCATGGACTGTAGCCTGCCAGGCTCCCCTATCCATGGAATTCTCCAAGGCAAGAATACGGAGTGGGTTGTCATTTCCTACTCCAGGGGATCTCCCCGACCCAGGGATAGAACCTAGGTCTCCTGCACTGCAGGTGGATTCTTTACCACTGACCCACCGGACATACTTGCAGTCTAAGGAAGAAATGCAGGTCTTCCAAGGCTTTACAAAACAGTGATTTGTTCATGACGTCATCCAGCAAAGAAGACCACAAACAGGATCAGAACCAAGGGATTTACCTAGTTCTTCCTTCTCTCCAATGCCCCAGCATGGGAGGGTAGAGGTGGCAGAGAGGTTGGGTCAATTTTTCAATCACCATCCACAACTAACAAATCATTAAGTCTTGTTGATTTCAGTCTCCTAGTTTGATTGATTGATGCTTGGCTGCACAGCATGTGGGATCTTAGTTCCCCTATCAGGGAACCAACCCACACCCCTTGCAGTAGAAGCTGAGTTTTAACCACTGGACAGACAGGGAAGTCCTAACCTCAGTTTTCTAACACCATAGAGATAGGATGTAAAAATAATATTTATTTCACAAATCCTTTTGAAGATTAACTAAAACAGTTATCAATGAGCCTAGAAGAGTGTCTGGCTAAGGGCCAAAGTCCAGTAAATGTAAGGCAGAGCTCCTCTCCTTTCCCCCAAATCCCTGTTTTCCCCTGGGGTAAAGCAAAGGAGAAGGCAATGGCAACCCACTGCAGTACTCTTGCCTGGAAAATCCCATGGACGGAGGACCCTGGTAGGCTGCGGTCCATGGGGTCGCTGAGGGTCGGACACGACTGAGTGACTTCACTTTGACTTTTCACTTTCATGCATTGGAGAAGGAAATGGCAACCCACTCCAGTGTTCTTGCCTGGAGAATCCCAGGGACGGGGGATCCTGGTGGGCTGCCGTCTACGGGGTCGCACAGAGTCGGACGACTGAAGCGACTTAGCAGCAGCAGTAGCAGCAAAGCAAAGGAGAGAAGCTCTTTGGACCTTGCCTAAGACACACAGACGTGGAGGAAGCCCCTGGAATTTTACATTTCGACCCTTGAGAACCCAAAAGGCCCCAAGTCAGAGGGCTGTGCCAGAACTTTGATAGAGCAAAGTTCATCTATTGCCGCCGCCAGCGCCTTTCCTCTACCCACCGGTTCTGACAAGGCGCGGATCCGGAGGAGCCGGGGCCGGGCGGCTCGGCCCACAGAGGGTCACGCGGGACTGGGGCCGGAGCCTAGAGCGACTTAGCCCGCGGGTTCGGCTGGCCCACTAGGGAGCCGGGCCACGCGCGGGGTCGCAGGCGGTTCGCTCCGCCCTGGCCTCAGCAGAGGCCTGTCCGCGGCCAGCAGGGAGAGGCTCCGGCCGGACACAGGCACCTTTGTCCGCGGCTTGGAGGGGCCCCAGCTGCAGCCCAGGGAGCCGAGTGTGGCTGCGACGGCCGGAGGGAGCGCTCCCCCGTCCGGAGGCCAACGGTTGGGTCCTCCCATCACGCAGAGAACATTCCACCGTCTAAATGCCTGCGTCTGGGAACAATAGCTTTTGTTAACCCTGGCTTAAGTTGGTCCTCTGGAAGTAAAATTTAACTCAACGAGGATTGACTTGGCCTCAAAGAGTGTAAGAGAACTGTGAGCACCATTTTTTTCTTTAATCCTAGGAGCTTGTGCTTTGGGAGACACGGAAAACGTCACTGAGTTTGACTAGAAAGAGCCAAGGAGCGCGTGGACAGCAGGTGCCGAGAGGGCAGAGGAGGGCAGATGTAGGTGAGCCGGCGCCATGGGGCAGTGTGGAGGCCGGAAGGTGTCTCGACCTGGTGGCTGGAGCTGTGGGGCTACCACATGGAAACAAGGGATGGGAATGCTTACTGGGTGAAATGTAAGTGGAGAGTCCCAGGACAGTGCTAAAGCCTGTGGACCAAGAAAATACTGCCTACCACTTCAGGACACTACAAAGGTGGCCCATCATCAAGCCATAGCCCCTAGAGCCTCAGCTCCTACCCTGCAGGGTGCACCTGGAGGGGATTCTGGAGGAAGAAAAGCAGGATGCTGGCCTAGATAGTTCAGGTGCATTTCAAAGGAATAATTTCATTGGGCCCAGACTCTTGAATCTTCCAATACACAGAAAAGTGCTAAAATCATTAACTTTAGAGATTGCTTTTTTTGTGATGAGAATAATCTTTTGATATTCAACTAGTTTTTTTCACAGCAAAAACTCCTATATACTGTGAGTCTTCCCTTACCTCTTTGGTAAGATCCTCAGAGTTATCTGAGAGGCTGTCTCCCAGACGATAGTTCACAGTAAAGGTCCTAGAATAAAATGTAACTCGCGGCTTTTAGGTTGTGTGTGTGTTCACTCTACAAGCCCCAAACAATAGTCCAATTCAACAAAACAATTTTTCAATATATATACATTTTTTTGACAAAGAATTTGATTTTTATAGTTGCTGCTGCTGCTAAGTCACTTCAGTCGTGTCCGACTCTGTGCGACCCCATAGACAGCAGCCCAACAGGCTCCCCTGTCCCTGGTATTCTCCAGGCAAGAACACTGGAGTGGGTTGCCATTTCCTTCTCCAATGCATGAAAGTGATGAAAGTGATTTTTATAGTTAAGAATCAGTATATATTTAAAGATTGGTATCAGTCTTTTATTAAAATGAAATATAGAAAATGTAACATGTAAAAATGGATGAAAGAAATATGGTGCTCAAAACATTTAAATCTTCATTTGTTAGGAAATACTTTCTTGTTTGTGACCCAGAGGTACTTTGGTCCAACTACTGAAATTTACAAATGAGGAAAACAAGGAGAGTCAGAATCATTTGTTACTTGCTCAGCCTTTTATGGTAAAATGCAGCATGAGTTTCTACCAGCATCATCTCTCATTACTCTGAGTTGCAAATTTAGGATGAGAAAAGTGTTAAACCTTATAGAAACTTAGTTTTGCAATGCATCAGTAGTGTCTTCTAGAAACACATTGAATATTATTGAAACTGTGCTGCCTTCTTTCAAGTCTGTTATTTCTTTTGGTCAGATCATGGGCCCCTTTTTGAAAGTTGGAAAGTTTCAAACTGTCAACTCTGTTCAAGCAATGAACACAACAGTTAACTTTGTTTTTTAAAGAGCTTTACAATTTTAACATATTTAATATTCTTAACAATGGTTTGGGGTGGAGATTCTTATCCCTATTTTTCCCAACGAAGCACAGAAAAGTTAAGTAACTTTCACAGGCTCTTAACCACAGATCTCTGCTGTGAGAATTACTATCGCCATATTATCTATAAAGAAAATGAGGAAAAAAAAAAAAAGAAAATGAGGGGCCCAAATAATCCCTCAGTATTTTTAAAATTAGGTCTGTTACAGTGCACAGGAGAGAAAGTTTCAAGCTGTGTCTTAGGAATCTCCAACTCTGCCAGATATTGCCAAGCTCTCTCTCAAAGTGGCTGTAACAGAACATTTTCCCCAGCAGTGACCCATTGCTCCATCTTCTCAATAATACTTTTTTTTTTAACAATCATATAGGTGTAAAATGATATCTCATTTTTGTTTAAATTTATACTTCATCAGTCACTAGTGAGTCTGAGCATTATTTCAAATATTTATGAGAGGCTTTTTTCTTTGTCTACAGCAAACAGTTTTCTCCTGGTTGCAGCTTGCCTTTTGTACAAAAGTTTGTTTCTATAAAGAAGTTTTAAATTTTAATCCAGTCAATGTATTAATATTTTACTTTATAGCTTTTTGCGATTTGTTTACGAAATTATCTCTTACCCACAAAGTCATATAGATATTCTTCTGTATATTCTTTGTAAAGTTTTAAAGATTTTCTTTTCAAATCAAGATCTTTATTTGGGATTATATTTACATATGGTATAAGGTAATTTATTTTTTTCTCATATTTATATCTAATTATCTAGTCATCATTTGTTGACCAGACAAGGATAGTTCAATTTAAAAAAAAATAGATAAACCATAACCATATCCTGGGGGTGAGTGGGTTTCAAGAGTTGGAGAGAGCTCAAAAGGGAAGAAATGGTTCCCAGGGCCCACTCAGGTCTTGATGGTGCTGCTGGCCCTGACTAATTCCAGGAATCAGAGTGGGATTTAGAAGAATCTGAAGAAGGTATTTCTGTTCAGCTACACCCCTGTGGGACCTGGTTCCAGTCCCAGCCACTGGAGGAGGGCACATCAAAGCATGGAACTCCCCTGAGACAGGTGCATAGCCAGGGGCAGGGAGCTGCCTTGGCAGCTCTAGAAGCAATACTAATATTATGGCTTTTTCCAACCATTTTCCCTAGAGCTGATAGCTCCATAGGTCTGTTTTCCAAGTTTTCACGGGGAAGGGTTTTCCCAAAAATTCTGACACCTCACCCAATATTCAGCCTTCAAAATCTGTTTCTTTGTCACAAGCTCCCTTACCAATTTATCAGGACGCTGTGTTTTAGGTTCTTGTTTTGGTAGCAGCTCCACTTCCAGATAGCAGTTTCCATAGTATCAGAATATAGGGTAAACTGATATAACAAAGAGACTACAAAATACAACGGCTCAAACAAAATGTTTCTTTTGTTCTTATCCAACTCTCTAGGGGTGAAAAGTCAAAGGCTAGTAGGTAGCTCTTTTTCAGAAGTTTATTTAGGGATCCTTGTTCCTTCCATCTAATTGTCCAACATTTTCCTAAGGTGTCTCCTCTTACTAAGTGAAAGTTGGATTACTCATACACTACATTCTAGCTTCCAGTCTTTCTGTCTGTGTCTGTTTCTTTTTATTTGTTTAGTTTTCTGAAACTCTTTCTTTGGTTAATTTCTCAGAAATAACTCATATAACTCTCAGGATGAACAGTAGCCTGAAATTTTGCCATATTCCTAACAGTTTGGATTCTCCAGGCAAGAACACTGGAGTGGGTTGCCATTTCCTTCTCCAACGCATGAAAGTGAAAAGTGAAAGTGAAGTCGCTCAGTCGTGTCCGACTCTTAGCGACCCCATGGACTGCAACCTACCAGGCTCCTCCATCCATGGGATTTTCCAGGCAAGAGTACTGGAGTGGGGTGCCATTGCCTTCTCCAACAGTTTCTCTACAGTCTATATACTTGAAGATCAACTTGGCTGGATACAAAATCTGTGGTTCACATTTTCTGTCTTTGTCTCAGATATGTTACTCCATTGCTTTCTATAAACAGTGTTAAATAACAACAACAACAAAATAACAATGTAATATTTTTTTCTCTTGGTCTTTTTTTTTTTTGCCTGCATGTCAATAACTGTTTTGTTTTCAAGTCCAGTGGTTTTAATAGACCTTGGCTCTGTATTGGCCATTCTGAATCAGTTTTCCCAGATACCTGGTATATTCTTTTCAAGGATAGTTTCAAGTCCTAGAGAAGAGCTCCCTAGTTGTATTTATGTAGTGATTAAAAAAAAATAATATTTATTCATTTTGGCTGTGCTGGGTCTTCATCATTGCACATGCTTTGCTCTAGTTGTGGTGAGTGGGGTCTATTCTTTGCTGTGGTGTGCTGGCTTCTCATTGTGGCGGCTTCTCCTGTGGAGCGTGGGCTGTAGGCGCTTGGGCTTCAGTAGTTACGGCACATGGGCTCAGTAGTTGTGGCTCACAGGCTCTAGAGCACAGACTCAGTAGTTGCTCTGCGACATGTGGAATTGTCCCTGACCAGGGATTGAACCCGTGTCTCCTGCATTGGCAGGAGGATTCTTTACCACTCAGCCACCAGGGAAGCCCCACAAAGTGATTTAAAAAGATATATGAAAAAAAAAAAAAAGATATATGGCCTCATATTTTCTGAGATTTGTCTCTTCTGCTTCCCTCCCTTACATTTATTTGGATCTTCTTATTTATCCCTCTTCCTGAGATTTCATTCCCAGACGTTCATTGAACGTCTTTGTCTTGGGAGGAGCTTTGTCTGTATTTCTGAGTTTATAGGGCCCAGTCTGCCTCCTCACCATGAGACCTTATCATATCCTTTTGGTGCTCTTGATTTATTGGTGAGCTAGACCCCTACTGGATCCCCTCGCAGCTTCCATTAAGAGGAGGTAATTGGGGGGGTTTTTTTTTTGAAGGGTTCTCAAAAGCCAGGTTCCTTTTCTATGCCTCCTTCTGCACAGATTCCATCACACACAAGTCTTGTAGCTAACAGGGTTTATTCTTGCCTGCCTGAATTTGTGGGTTCAGAGGAATGCTTTGCCACCCAGGTTTGTAGAGATGTTATCCACGAGTCTTTATTACCCCAGTGGCACTTTGCTGCTTTTGCAGTCTACCTCCACTCCACTGATCCTGCCATGTGTTGCTTTCACTATCTCTCAACCCTAAACCTTTTTTTTTTTTTTTTTAGTTAGTTTTGCCAGCACTGGGTCTTTGTTGGTATACTGGCTTTTCTCTAGCTGCAGAGAGCCAGGGCTACTCTCTGGTTGAGGTGTGTGGGCTTCTTGTTGTGGTGGCTTCTCTTATTGCAGAGCAGGGGCTCTAGGGTTGGCTGACTCAGTAATAGTGGTTCCAAGGCTCTGGAGCACAGGCTTAAGAATTGTGGTGGCCCAGCTTACTGTGGCCCAGCTTACTTGCACTGTGGTATGTGGGATCTTCCTGGATCAGGGATTGAACCCGTGTCTCTTGCATTAGCAGGTGAATTCTTTACCACTGAGCTACTAGGGTAGCCCCCCAAATCTTTTATTATATATAGAAAATGTCCTTTATAACCCAAGTAAGCGATCTCTCTGGCAGCTGTCAGGACTGTTTGTCAGTCTCATTCCTCAGTGGAGAAACTGCTCCAAGCCCTGGATTCAAGCACTGAGCCTGATTCTAACCCCTGACCCTGATTGGATCATTTTTTTCCCCTAAGTGCCTGACTGCTACTCCTCTCTTTACAGCCTCAAGGCTTCAGTCCTGCTTGTGACTGTGTTTCTATTTAGTTCAGTGCCGCAGAGATGATAATCTTGTTTTTGAGCTCAGCACTATCATTTCAGTGTTTTCTTTCTATATTTTATCTATCCCTGCTGTGTAATTTGAGCAGAGGGAGTACCTAAAGAGGGAACTCGCAGAACCATCTTGACTCAAAGTATCTCAAAAAACAGTTTTGAATGCACAATGAACAGACAAGTCACTACAACGTTACAAAAAAGAACAAGAAGGGCTCGCACTCGGAGAGATTAGAATGCAGTGAAGGAAGGTGAAGGTGATCTGTACTATACCACTGTAAGACAGACTGAAAACTGCTCTATTGGAAATGATCAGTAGAGCTCTGTCAGCCTACAAGAAGAAGCAAGGGCTCATGAGGGAGGGGTGCAAAGAAGCCTTCTCAGAGGAAGTGGCTTTGAAATGGATCCTTTAGGAGTGCTGTAACAGGAGTGTACCTGTTGGTTTGGTGACCTCATCCTTGAAACTGGAGGACATGCTGCCTCGGTGGAGTGAGGAGGATGTGCTGAAGAAGAGCCTAGAGCTTAGCGCACAGGCCACGGAGTTCACACAGACTCAGCTCCAGTCTTGGCTTTGCAGCCAACTAGAGGCAGAAGCCTGGGCAATTCACTCAATCTCTCTGAGCTTTAGAAAGGGAATAGTGTCCCCAGCCTCACAGAGTTGTTGTAAGGATAATTGATGGTAATATAAATAAAGTCGTGATTAAACTCTCATAAAGTGATAGCTGTAACTTTTAGATTATGGAGGGCCTTGAATATCAAGCAATTAACTTTTTAGAAGCTTTGTTGAGGTGTAGTTTACAGTAACAAACTGAGCACTTTTGACTACCACTCTCTGGTCCTACTTCTGCTCTCTGGAGCAGCCTCTAGAATATTACTCAGACTTCGATAACCTCTGTGGTAGGCAGAGTAATGATTCTGCAAAAATGTCTACTTCTTAACCCTAAGAACCTGTGAATGTGTTAGGTTGAAAGGCAAAGGGGAGCCTAAATTGCAGATGGGATTAAGGTTGTTAATCAGCTGACCTGGGGATGGGAATATTATCCTGATGCTTAATGTGATGGACTCCTTTAAGAGTGGATTAGGGAGGCAGAAGGGAGGAAATCAGATATGTGTGAGGACTCCTTGTTCATTGCTGGACATGGCTTTGAAAATGAAAGGGGACATCAACCAAGGAATGTGAGCAGCCTCTAGAAACTGGAAAAACAGGAACGGGATTCCTTCCTGGAGTCTCTGGGAAAAGAGCCCTGCTAAAGCCTTGATTTTAGCCCAGTGAGACCTACTTTGAACTGACCTCCAGAAGCATAAGATAACAAAAATGTGTTGTCTAAAAGCACTAAATTTGCTGTAATTTGTTACAACAGAAATAAAGAACTTGTACAGTCTTGAATAAATGCTTGTTGATTAGCTGAATTAATAAATCAAAGGCAAATCTACTGCCTTTTTCATTTAATAATCCTTCTAGTTTTGAGGGAGAGAAGATTTAGTTTGGACCATGTTATCTCCCAGTAAAGTTCTTGTATCTTGACATGAAATTGCTGGATTGGTGCTAAAGCAATTTTGAGGTTGATTTAAAAGCACTATAAACTGAATGTTTGTATCTTCCCAAAATTCATATGTTGAAGTATTGGAAAGTGGGTCCTTTGGGAAGTGATTTGGTCATGAGGGTAGAACTCTTGTGAATGAGATTAGTGCCCTTATAAAGGAGACTTCCCTGGTGGCTCAGAGGGTAAAGCGTCTGCCTGCAACAAGGGAGACCTGGGTTCGATCCCTAGGTTGGGAAGATCCCCTGGAGAAGGAAATGGCAACCCACTCCAGTACTCTTGCCTGGAAAATCCCAGGGACAGAGAAGCCTGGTAGGCTACACTCCATGGGGTCGCAAAGAGTCGGACATGACTGAGCAACTTCACTTTCACTTTGAGAGAGTTCCCTTGATCCTTCCTCCATTTGAGGACATAGCAAGATGGCAGCTGTGTATGAACCAGGAAGTGACCCCTCCCCAGACACCAAATCTGCTGGTGCCTCGATCTTGGTCTTCCAGCCTCTGGAAATGTATATGCCACCCAGTTTATGATATTCTCTTATAGCAGGCCGAAGGGATTATAACAACTGGGATCATTCCACACTGGATGCACTATTGATATGGTAATGATGTAAACCACACTCCCTCTGCTACCATTCTAGATGGGCCAGCAGAAGGCAGGCTGACCCCTACAAATCAGCTGACCCCCTTCTTTCTTTTCCCACCAGGTGCCTTTTTTTTTTTTTTAAGGGATATGTCCTGTATTTCCAATAAAAATGGGAAAGGTGTTAAAGTCAGTTCTTTGTTGCAGTGCTTTTTGATTTATGGACCTTTGTTTTATTCAGTTTGTTAAATAAGAGTTGACAAAATTATTGTTCCCATCCCCCACCCCCAAAGCAGTCAGAGAAGAGCATTGAAAAAACAATTCCAATAGTTAGTTATGAAATTTAATTGTAAGGGTTAAGCAGTGGTTATTGGTCAAACCAATCAACATTAATAACTTTGAGGTGTGCAGAAACTAGTCTTTAAATAAAGGTGACAAATACCAGTAAGATTCTTACAACACTGTTCAGGATCTTAATAAATGTGATTCTGGAAGTTGAGTACAAAAGAGAATGATAGTGCAATCATCAATAAGTAAACCAAAGGCATAATTTTCTAAATCATTTTTATGTATTTTTTAAAAAGATTATTTCTTTATGGCTGTGCTGGGACTTCACTGCTATGTGGGCTTTTCTCTAGTTGTGGCGAGTTGGGGGGTTACTCTATGGTTGTGGTGGGTGAGCTTCTCATGGGCTTTCCTGGTACCTCAGCCAGTAAAGAAACCACCTGCAATGCAGAAGACCCCGGTTCGATTCCTGGGTTGGGAAGTTCCCCTGGAGAAGGGATAGGCTACCCACTCCAGTTTTCCTGGGCTTCCCTGGTGGCTTAGATGGTAAAGACCTGCAATGCTGATGGCTTCGATCCCTGAGTTGGGAAGATCCCCTGGAGAAGGGCATGGCAACCCACTCCAGTATTCTTGCCTGGAGAATCCCCATGGACAGAAGAGCCTGGTGGGCTACAGTCCAAGGGGTTGCAAAGAATCAGATACCACTGAACTTCTCATTGCAATGACCTGTCTTGTTGGTGGCTTCCCTAGTGGCTCAGTTGGTCAAGAATCTGCCTGCAGTGCAGGAGACCCAGGTTCAATCCCTGGGTCAGGAAGATTCCCTGGAGAAGGAAATGGCAACCCACTCCAGTACTCTTGCCTGGAGAATTCCATGGACAGAGGAGCCAGGCAAGCTACAGTCCACTGGATTGCAAAGAGTTGGATGTGACTGTGTGACTAACTTTCTCTTGTTGCAGAGCAGTGGTTCTAGGGTGTGCAGAGTTCAGTACTTGCAGGACGCTGGCTCAGTAGCTGCAGTTTACAGGCTCTAGAGCACAGGCTCAGTAGTTGCGGCACATGGTCTCAGTTAAGCTGTGGCATGTGGGATCTTCCTGGATCAGGGATCGAACCTGTGTCTCCTGCATTGGCAGGTGGATTCTTTACCACTGAGCCACCAGGGAAGGCCCTCTAAATCATGTTTAGTTAAACAGAGTAAATTCTAGTTTTTTAAAAAAATTTAAAGTGCATAAACTCAATCTGTTTTCTACCTGAGACCAAAACAAGTTTCTTTTTTCCTGTCTAAACAAAATTCTTGGCATTAAGGTAAATCTGAATTCACATGATATACTTTGTTAAACATTTCCAAAAAATTTTAAGCCTGCTGTAAAGAGAAATTCTCATGTTATACTACATATATATTTACATATTTTTCTTCAAAGACAAATTTATGAAGTTAATAGGCCTAAAATAAAAAGTGTTCTTATATGTGCAATATGAAATGGGATCACAGAATCTGTGTACCCAGATGAATCACTAAGAGTTCAGAAATTAAGCTCACTTTAAGAAAATGCATTCCCTCTTTTTTGGTGCCGAGGTTGCAAAGTTGTGATGTATGACAAAAACTTTGTGTATACAGGCTCCAAAACTAAGCATTGTTCTAAATTGGCTGTAACTTAAATTAAATAACTGTAACTTAAGTTAAAATTAAACTCAACTAGATCATTGTGGTTGGAGAAGGAAATGGCAACCCACTCCAGTATTCTTGCCTGGAGAATCCTAGGGACAGAGGAGCTTGGTGGGCTGCCATCTATGGGGTCACACAGAGTCAGACATGACTGAAGTGACTTAGCAGCAGCAGCAGCAGATCACTGTGGTTACACCACACTTGGCTTTAGGTAGGGTCTGCAGGTTTTACTGAGGTAACAACCTCTTATCTCTTGCCTCCCATCCTGCGCTTGTCCCCACTGCCCCCAGCTTCCTTTCATATGGCTGCATTTGGCAATGTTTCCAAATCTTGGAAGCAGAAGAACCTGCTAAAGTAAACAGAGAGGATGAAAAATGACACTATAAATGATACATGAAAAATCAACCTTAGAGTATAGTCTGAGAAGCAGCAGTCTACCCTCAAGGGAAAAAGAATTTAAAAAGTAGGGGGACTTGCCTGGCCGTCCAGTGGTTAAGACTCTGTCCTTTCACTGCGGAGGCTGTGAATTTCATCCCAGGTAGAGGAACTAAGATCCCACATGCCAAGCAGCATAGTCAAAAAAATAAAATAAAATAAGGGGCTGTTTTTCCTAGATATTTTCCCACATAACAAAATTTCAAACTCTGGAAAGGTAATGCCTTTGAAGGAGGAGCTAGGGAAGTAAATAAATGATAAAGAAATACAGCAGTAGCTTTAGCTGTCAGTGAGTTTCTTTGCCCTGGCATTGGCATTATCAATATGATCTTTATTGGTGTCAGCCTTTTCTGTGATCTGTTCTATTTGTCAGTTGTGAGCCTCAATCCCATTGCCTATGTCCAGGGCCATGTTTTTAGGTTGTCTAGGATACTGGCCACTTGAGTCAGGTTCTCTTCCGTTTCATCTTCCCTGGCATGATTTGTTATATGTTTAATGTATTCACCCGTTGGCTGCTCCTGTGGTCACTTGACGCAGCTGACCATTTGTCACTCAGCCTGGCTGCTTAGATACTATTACATTGCTAGGAGAGCTGTCTCCAGCATCTCCCCATGTTGCCTTATAGACTTTACCAGACTCAATGTTCTTTGTCCTATTACATGGACATAAACAACGGCCTCAGTCCTTGTTGAATTCTGTTAAAATCTTCTCTGCTTCTCTCATGTCTTTATTTGGTCTATGCCTCCTTCTGTGTGTTTCAGTTGTTCCCCTTGCTCAGCCAGTGTAGGGATAGTCTTGATTCCTGCATCCTGAGCTTCAGTGGCTAAACCCAGGATTCTCCTTGTACTTTCCGCAGACTCATCAGTAACGTGGTTGGCCCTCAGCTGAATTCCTTCTGCTGACAGATTATCCATGATCAATTAAAACTCTTGATAGGTGCGGAAATTGAAATGTGGATATTCAAGCAGTTCTGACTGTTTCTCTCTGGCTGCGGCAGCTCTGACTCCCGCAGGCCAGACTCCCAGCTGCGCCCTTCTTCCAGGTGACTTCTTAAGCAGTGGTTCTCGGAGAGGCAGAGGGAGGAACATGTCAGAGTCGGCTAGGAAACTCTACAAACACCCACAGCACCTTACTTTCCTACCTACCCCAGGGGAATCTGCTATGGTTTTCTCCACCCTCTTTGAGAAGCATGGTCTTAGAGCAAATGCCACATGAGAGAAGGGAGAAGTATCCGCATGGGGGATACACAAAAGGGGTGCTTCTGAATTAAAAGAGATCTCATTCCCAGTTAGAGTTTGTTCTCTTATCCTGTGACTATGTCCAAGCTGTTGACCTTTTTTCCATGGACAGAGCTTTCCCAGAGTATTCAGAAGCCCCAGGAAGACCCAGTGTTTTCCCTTCTGTTTTCTTTTCTGTCACCTCCAATCCTGGGAAGACCAGGTTCTATTGCTAGAGTTGCCAGGATCAGGACTTCCTTTCCTGGTCCCTGTGCCCTCTCTAGATTGAAATATTCTGTCTGTAGCCCCTCTGTCCTAGTAGATCCTAGTCTTGTTAGAAACCAAAAGACCCCCAAACCTCCAAGTGATTTTTTTAAAATTTTGCTGCACTGGGTCTTAGTTGAGGCATATGGGATCTAGTTCAAACCAACTAGGAATTGAACCTGGGCATTGGGAGCATGGAGTCTTAGCCACTGGACCACCAAGTAAGTTCCCAGATAATCTTTTTTTTTTTTAATGTTATTTTTAATTGGATAATCATTTACAGTGTTGTGTTGGTTTCTGCCATATATCAACATGAATCGACCATGGATATACACATGTCCTCTTTCTCTTGAACCTCCTTAACCCTTCTCGGTGGTCACAGTGCACAGGGTTGAGCCTCCCGAATCATGCAACAAGTGCCCACTTGCTATCTAATTTTACGCTTGGCAATCTATATATGCTTCAGTGCTACTGTCTCATGTCCCTCCCTCTCCTTCCCCTGCTGTGTCACAAGTCTGATCTCTATGTCTGCATCTTTATTGCTGCCCTGCAAATTGGTTCATCTGTACCATTTTTCTAGATTCCATATATATGTGCTAATATGTGATATTTGTTTTTCTCTTTCTGACTTACTTCATTTTGTATAACAGGTTCTAGGTTCACCCACCTCACTAGAACTGACTCAAATTCATTCCTTTTTATGACTAATACTCCATTGTATATTTGTCCCACAGCTAGCAGGTGATGTTTGAGTTTCTTCTTAGCTCTGTGGTTTTGGGTTTGTGGTGTCTCCACCAACTTCTCCAGCCAAATTCCTAGAGTAATTTCATGAAGAAATCGGATTTCTCCACTCGATTGTTCTAACCCGATCTGTACCTTTGTTTTCTCTAGAAAGTCCTGCTGTCAGGAGGGTTGCCATTTGGCCCAATGCCCTGTCTGTGTAATTTGCCTTTAGGGATTCCAGATACTTCTACTCTCATTATCAGTTGGGTAAGAAACTCTTCTCCCTGTTTATCTTTCAGATGTTCTTCCTCTCAGCCACTCTGGCAGTTCCTTCACTCCAACCCCAAGGCTGGCGACTCAGGGCTAGCCCATCTGCTCCTGCAGCCCCTTTTCTTAGTTGCAACTGTCCACTCAGATTGGGGAAAGGAAGGGAAAAATGGACTCCATCATGCTACATTGTTGCCTTTTATAGTATGATGTTAAAACAAATGTTAAAGCGATTATAATTGGCTCCCATCCCCAGAAGGAACATCTTTCTTTACAAGGAGGGGATGTGTGCATGTGTGTGCACATCTGTTGTGCTGGACTGAGGACAGCATTTGGGCGCCATGCAGGGGCACACATGTGAAGATGGTGTGTTCAACCTGGTCCTGACCCTTCCTGAGGCCCTGGGGGTGGAGGAGCATCTCCTGAGACTCACTTCTTTCACAGGAAGCTTCTGGGCTGTCCCCTTCCCCACTGCAAGGGGTGGCTTATAAGTCTCTCAGTCTTCAGGCCCAGGCTGATGTTCCTCCCACTAGCACCATCCCAGGCAGCTCCTGACTATCCCCAGGACCCTTGGGTGAGACCTCATGGGACTTCTTGTAGGTTTAGGTCACACTCCAGCCGTCAGGTAATGGCACCCCACTCCAGTACTCTTGCCTGGAAAATCCCATGGACGGAGGAGCCTGGTAGGCTGCAGTCCATGAGGTTGTGAAGAGTTGGACATGACTGAGCTCCTTCACTTTCACTTTTCACTTTCGTGCATTGGAGAAGGAAATGGCAACCCACTCCAGTGTTCTTGCCTGGAGAATCCCAGGGACGGGGGAGCCTGGTGGGCTGCCATGTATGGGGTCACACAGAGTTGGACACGACTGAAGTGACTTAGTAGCCAGGGGTCCCAGATGCAACCGGATTCCAGAGTCCATAAAGAACAATTCAGCATTTCTAGGAGCTTAAAATCAATTCTGCTCTTTTATCATTGGGACAGAGATTTTTTTCTAGGACCATCTGGACTCCCTGGAGTTGCTGCCAACAGGACAGCAGGGAAACTCCAGACCAGCACAGGCTGACTAGGGTATCGACGTGGTTTCCTGTGATGTCTTCCACTCACCAGGTCAATCAACTGCAGCCTGTTCCTTATATTTCACAGAGTCCTTACAGTGGAGCTGTTTGGTTGCTCCAGGAGCACAGGAGGAAAACAGCGAGGAGGATGAGTGGGGAGAGAAAGACTCATGCAAAAAAGGGAGAGGAAATGAGTGATGCTGAGGAAGGCGAAAAAGGCAAATAGCAACAGCAGTAGCAGCAGGAGCAGAGAAAATTGGGATGTGAGGGTGGGAGGGAAAAGCAGAAAGGCAGGGTTCTGTTCATGATAATATTAACCTGAGTTCCTGGTTAACATTTTTTAGTGACTCATTAAATATGCATAAGAAAGTAAGGAAGGAAGCTTGCAGTTTTAATTCAAGATAAAGCCCAGTGTTTCCACAGTCCCCATCCCTGGGAAGAGCTGTGGGGTGACTTCCCAGGCTTCCCCTGCAACCTGGTCTGGGAAGTCATGGGTGAGGAAACTAGCAGAGTTGAGTGACTTTGCTGCACTCCCCTGCCCTCAAACTGGCAGACGGTCCCCTACGACATAAGGGTTGAGATGCCAGAAGCTCTTTGAAGGCAGTTTGCTCTCTGTTTCTTTCTTGGATTTTCCTTCCTCATATTCTGCTTCGTTTTCTCTTTTGTCCTGCTTAACCCTGGATAAATCACTAAACCTTTTGGAACTTCTGCACTTATGAAAATGGAGATAAGAAAACTTTCCGGCCTTTTCTCTAGAATACTGTTGAGATCAGCTTTCATCTATAAAGGGCTTTGTATGCTGCAAATGACAGCACAAATGTTAATTGTGATGGCTGTATTCTAGGATGATATTGCTTTTCTTGGACTTCTCTGCCCTCCCAATGCAGGGTGCACGGGTTCAATCCCTTGTCAGGGAACTTCCTGCATGCTGCATACTGCAGCCTGAAAAAAGAAAGAAATTGCTTTCCCCAACCCATAGGCTTTCCACTCCTCAGTATGGCTGTCAGAAAGCGTGCTATTAATCCAATTTCAGAATTTCCCTATACCTTAGGCCAGCAGGTAATGTTAATGAGGATTTGGAAAACAACCGCTGGGTTGACATGAAGTCTGTCCTTTCGGTGGGTTTTGTTTTCTGCTCTACGGACAGTGATCTACCTCCAGTGTTCACAACTCAGAGCTTTGCTCTCTCTTGATTCAGTTAAGCAAGTATTCCAGGATTAAGTTCCCTAGGAGCTATGGATGTCGTCTCCACATATCCATGTAGAATAAGTCTGTTTGGGCCCAGAACACCTGGACCCTATGTAAATACTGTGTGTGTGCCCGTGGAATGAATTTGAAAATGCTATGTGAATAAATCATGGAGTAGCAAGGAAGGCATTCTGTGTGATTATGGTGAGATAACCCTAAACCAATAAGAGGGGAACAGGAAAAGTGACTAAGAGAAAATAAAAGCTGATTCCTGGTAGAGACATACGACCTGAATCTGTGCAGCTAAGTGGTGACTAAGAGGGAATGAAATATGACATAAAACTCAAGAGGAGGGTTTTAGCTTGTCCAAGGAGCAAAAGGAATGTGGGAAAGAGAGACTTTAGAATCCATAGGTATCTTCTTGTTCTGCTAGGAGAGGCAGGATCTTGGTAAGATTTCAGGACTTATAAAACCTTCAGAAAAGACTTGCAGATAGCTTAAGGTCAGGTGGCATGATCACATGTTGTCTTCAATCTGTGATTTACTTGCTTGTGTGGATGCCTGGCATCTAGCTCTGATTAGAAAGGGTAATTCAAAGACAAGCTTCTTCTATTATAAGAGACTAGTTGTGTGTGAGGAGCCCCAGGGCCTGTGGCTGGATGAGGGAGGTTAGCTGTTCATGCCACGGCTTTGATAGTCTGAACGCAAGTCTGCTGTAGCGCAGATGCGGCTGATCTTTCCCAAGCCTTCTCACAGTGCAGTTAGAAAAACCTGCAGCCTTCTCTTCCAGGAAAGGACTAGATGTTGCCATGCATCACTTCTCTTGTCCGCCCACAAAGAATGAAGAAGCAGGTCAAAGCTTACCTGTCAATTATTCTGAGTTGACCTCCACTGGGGAATCTCTCCATTGCCCACAAATTAGCCCTCTGTACACCTCTCTCTGTACACCTCTCTTTGGAGAAGGCAATGGCACCCCACTCCAGTACTCTTGCCTGGAAAATCCTATGGGTGGAGGAGCCCAGTAGGCTGCAGTCCATGGGGTCGCGAAAAGTTGGACACGACTGAGCAACTTCGCTTTCACTTTTCACTTCCATGCATTGGAGAAGGAAATGGCAACCCACTCCAGTGTTCTTGCCTGGAGAATCCCAGGGACGGGGGAGCCTGGTGGGCTGCCGTCTATGGGGTCGCACAGAGTCGGACACGACTGAAGCGACTTAGCAGCAGCAGCACACCTCTCTCTAAGGAAATCAGTCTTCCCTCCACATCCACCAGGAGGAAGCAAAGAGCACGCCTGCCTGGGTGATGCCAGGGGCAACCTTGCTTCACAAGGGATTGTAAAACTACCCCCACTTCCTTCCTTCGACAGCAAATGCAGAGGTTAGGGCTTTCCCGCTGGCTCAGCAGTAAAGAATCTGCCTGCCAATGCAGGAGATGCAGGAGAGCTGGGTTTGATCCTTGGATTGGGAAGATACCCTGGAGTAGGAAGTGGCAACCCACTCCAGTATTCTTGCCTGGAAAATCCCACGGACAGGGGAGCCTGGCAGGCTACAGTCCTTAGGGTCGCAAAGAGTCAGCTTAGCGACTAGGCACAGTAAGCATCAAGTTTATTTCCCAGAGTGGGGAGAAGGGAAGTGAGGGAAGGGAGACAGCATATCAAAATGCACTTCCAAGACAAAAATCATTTCTGTGGCACATGGTGCTACCGAGGGAGAGGTGATGACAGCCTCCTCCCATTTCAGGAACAGTTCCCAGAGTTGTCCGTAGGCGGATTCACATGACACATTCTTAAACCCAGTTCCATTCTGAGCTGTGTTTGCTCCTTGTTCACATCTCCGGAACAATGCATCTCTACATCTTTGTATCTGAGTTTGATTCCCAATTGGTTGTCTAGCTGAATATCCAGGCTGGCTTGCTTATCATGCATTTGTGCCAGTATTTATCCTTTCGAATCATGAAGCTTCATCAATCCAGCCCTACTTGTGCACCAGAGCTGGAATATTGAATTGTGTGAATGTTGATACTCTAAGAGAAGTATAATTAGGAAGTTGGGTGTTCTTCACAATGTTTTGATATGAAAAAATACTAATACATGTTGCTGAAAGAGATAACAACCAATGATGCAAATTTGCCTGGAAACTATTCTAAATCCAATTTGCAACTTTCTGTGAGATAAAATTTGGGTTGTGACATTTTTTGATTGATGTCTCTATATGAGTAGGTTTTTGGCTTTTTAGTGTTGCTGATTTTCTGTTCTCACTCCTCAAAGAATCTTTGCCAACATACCACTGACATTTGAGGAAGAGAATAGAGACAGTTTGGCTTCTTGTAAATTCTTCTGTTTCCTTGGTGATGTAAATAATTATGGAACACATAAAAAGTTTTTAGCAAGTTCAAATGTGGTTTTGAAAAAGCAGGTTTGCTACCTGTGATAGGGACAACAGGAACAATCTCAGCAAGAAATTCTCTGCTCTTTAACTCGCTTTAATTTAGAAAATCTTCCTTAAAACACAGGGCCTACTCAGATGCCAATTTAATGGCAATATAAAATATGCACTTAATATGGTTCAATAAAGCTGTTCGGGTGGGTGGGTGGCTTTGGACCTCATCTCTGACAGAATAATTCTCTGCCATCTTCAGCTTTCCTGGGAGAATCCTGTTCAATGGGCAGACCCAGAACCCAGGAGCTTGAAAGGAGGGGCCGAGTCACCTAAAACTGAGGGAAGAATTAATCCATGTCCATTGTGGAGTCTTCACATGGACAGGTTCTCTCCACGGGGGAAAGATGACTGCCATTCTGGAAGAGGTCTGACTTGAATCACACCCTCAGTGGCATGCTTTTCACTTTGACTCTTCTAAACTGTTCTCATGTTCTTCAAGTCCCCAGTTTCTCTTTTTCCTTCCTTTACCACCACATCTTCTTTTAATCTTGGCAAATCACCTCACTCCCTTACTACCTCCCAGGTAGAAATATAAGCTCTGTACATTTATTACCCATGGGATCTTACTGAAGTTATTTCCCTTCTCAGTGATTTTTGCTTCCTTCACTGTAAAATGGGGATAACCACAGTACCTATCTTATGAGGTGGTTGTGAGGATTAAATAAATTAATATATAAGAACTGTTTAGGCCTATACCATGGTGAATGCTTAGTAAATATTAGCTCTTAATGTTTCTGAGAACACAGAGGCCAATGACGTGAATTCCATCATCCAAACTCCTCTTCACCTGAAAAAAAACTCTGTCACTCTCTACCACTGCCTCCCTCAGAGCAAAAACATGTCTTATTTTCTAAGTCTGTGCTCTCCACCTGTGTCTTGATTCCATCCCCTCCCATTTACTCAAGGGAACTTTGTTGAATGAATTCTTTTCTCCTTCATAGTTTAAATTGATTCCTTTTTCCTGGCTCCTGTTTCTCATTCTCAAACACACTCAGGTCTCTCCCATTTTGAAAAAGGCCTCTGTATGACCCCCATGTCTTTGAGTTACTGTCCCATTTTCCTCCTCCTTTCACTGCCAAATACTCTGTGCCTCCATGTCTTCGTGACTCACTTTCTCGTTATTCCTCTGCCATCTGGCTCCCTCTGCCACCCCCCACTCTCACATGGCTATGTCTGTGGTCACCCATCTCCAAATTCAAAGGACTTTTCTTGATTTCTGTCCTCTTTAGCCACTTTGCAATGGTCAGTATTGCTGGCTGTCATCTACTCTGTGAAATCCTCTCCTCTCTCACACTCTCCTCTGAGTGCAAGTCTGTTGTGCTGCTGCTTCTCCTTCCCTGTGTCTCCTTTGTTCAATAAATACCCTTACAGGTTCCATTTTTTTCTTTCTACTCTTTGGTTGTGGACATGGAGAGGGTTCACCATGCAACCTACTGATCTCTACTCTTACTCTTTGATCTCTTGCAGGTCTTGTGCCTTCCCATCACTCCTTTAAGTATGGCACCTGCCTCACTTTTTGTACTCACCTCTTTAGCCTCATGCCTCATGCTTTGGAGAAGGAAATGGCAACCCACTCCAGTGTTCTTGCCTGGAGAATCTCAGGGACGGAGGAGCCTGGTGGCTGCCGTCTATGGGGTCACACACAGTCGGACACGACTGAAATGACTTAGCATAGCATAGCATGCCTCATGCTTGCTCTCATTCTCTGTTTTGGCTACTCTGGCTTTCTTTTGAGTTCTTGAAGGTGCTGGAGCCTTTCTGACATGGGATTTTTGTTATTGCTGTTGTTTAATTTGCATTCATCTTCATCTTTTTTTTTTTTTAACCCTCATTGTTACTGTAATTTTTTTCTATTTTGAAGATTGAGATATAATTCACATACCACAAAATTTTATCCTCTTAAAGTATATGATTCAGTAGGCTTTAGTATATTTACGAAGTTGTGCAACAGTTACCACTATTTCATTCCAGAACATTTTCATCACCTCAAAAAGAAATCCTATACCCATTAACAGGCCCTCTCTTTCTCCCTTGTCTCCATCAGTCCCTGGCAACCACTAATCTACTTTCTGTCTCTGTGTTGTGGGTTTTTGTGCATGCTGGTCCTTTTGCCTAGAACCTCTCCTCTACTTTATTCCCTAGTCAGCTTCTGTTTTTCCTCAGTGATCAGTGCCAGTGTCCTTGAGCTGGTCAATTCCTCCTACATGCTTTCACAGGAATATGTACCTCTTTTGCAGAATTTGTTATAAATTGCAGTTTTATTCTCTGTGTGTGGAGTCATTTATAAATGCACCAAATTGTACATTTCCATTAACACCAGATTCACTTGAATGTAATAGTATGATACACAACTAACACAAAAATGCATATTTTTCTCCCCACATCAATTCCTCCTTCATACTTCCCCATTTGATGATACTTCCTCATTGTCTCAAGCACACAGGTTCAGTTTCTTGAAGAACTTTGATTCCCTTCTCTTTCGTCTTCAACATCCAGTTCTCTTCAAATCCTCAAGTTGAGTGGATTCTTTTGCAAGTCCTTGCATGCCAGCCTTTAGTAGTGTCCTTAATGCTCAGTAAACACTGCCTGATAACGAATACCTTATGGAGCTATCTGCAATAAAGGAAATGGTTGTGGCCATGATGTTGGGTGAGTCTTAGAGACTGCCAAAGGGGTGAAAGAGAGAGGTGAACGCAGAGAGTGGAGGGTGGCATTGGATGGAGACTATCCTATACTACAGAGAGCTGGAGAAAAGCAGTAAAGTACTAAGAGAAGCAAAAGGAGAACCTGGCTAATGTACCACAGTCCAATCACCATTTTTGAATATCTGTTACCTGCTTGGTGCTCAGATTATGGTGATACAAAGATGAATCAGAAGTTGTTTCTTTCCTAAAGGAAGCCAGGGTCTGGTGAAGGAAACATTTATGTAAACAAAAATTCACAATAGAATGTGGTAAGTTTTATAATAAGACTATTCACAAAGTATTCTGTGAGCAAGAAGAGGTAGTGACTAAGACTGTAGCAGCACAGAGGTGGGTAAAGGTGGGTGGGCGTCACAAGATGACTGGGACTTCAGCAGCCTGTAATCAGAAAGAGTGATATGCCAGGAAGACAGAAGAACTGTTAACAGGCCTGGGCCCATGTAGAACTGCAAATCATTTTGTTTAGCTTTAGTGTAAAGGGTAGGAGGGAATATCCTGGGAATTCAGCCTGGGGCTCCTTTGTGAGGAATCTCACAGGAGGCCAAGAATTTATTGTCTAGTTAATAGAGAGTCTTCAAAGTTTTTTTTTTTTTAATTTGGCCATACCCTGAAAGGCTTGCAGGATCTTAGTTCTCTGACCATGGATCGAACCTGCGCCCTTAGCAGTGAAAGCACAGAGTCCTGACCTCCTAACCACTATTTCAGTTCAGTTCAGTCACTCAGTCATGTCCAACACTTTGCAACCCCATGGACTGCAGCACACCAGGCTTCCCTGTCCATCACCAACTCCTGGAGCTTGCTCAAACTCATGTCCATTGAGTCGGTGATGCCATCCAACCATCTCATCCTCTGTTGTCCCCTTCTTCTCCCACCTTTGATCTTTCCCAGCATCAGGGTCTTCTCCAATGAGTCAGTTCTTCGCATCAGGTGCCAAAGGATTGGAGTTTCAGCTTCAACATCAGTCCTTCCAATGAATATTCAGGACTGATTTCTTTTAGGATGGACTGGTTGGATTTCCTTGCAGTCCAAGGGACTCTCAAGAGTCTTCTCCAACACATAGAGAGGCACAGACATAGAAAACATGTATGGATACCAGGGGTGGAAAGGGGGAGTGGGATGAATTGGGAGATTAAGATTCACATATATGTACACCTATGTATAAAACAGACAAGAAGTGAAGTCGCTCAGTCGTGTCCAACTCTTTGCAACCCCAGGGACTGTAACCTACCAGGCTCCTCTGTCCATGGGATTTTCCAGGCAAGAGTACTGGAGTGGGTTGCCATTTTCTTCTCCAGGGGATCTTCCTGACCCAGGGGTTGAACCCAGGTCTCCTACATTGCAGGCAGACGCTTTACCGTCTGAGCCATCATACCACAGTTCAAAAGCATCAATTCTTTGGTGCTCAGCTTTCTTTATAGTCCAACTCTCACATCCATGCATGACTACTGGAAAAACCATAGCTTTGACAAGATGGACCTTTGTCAGCAATGTAATGTCTCTGTTTTTTAACATGCTGTCTAGGTTGGTCATAACTTTTCTTCCTAGGAGCAAGTGTCTTTTTATTTCATGGCTGCAGTCACCATCTGCAGAGATTTTAGAGCCCCCCAAAATAAAGTCTGTCACTATTTCCATTGTTTCCTCATCTATTTGTCATGAAGTGATGGGACCAGATGCCATGATCTTAGTGTTCTGAATGTTGAGCTTTAAGCCAACTTTTCCACTCTCCTCTTTCACTTTCATCAAGAAGCTCTTTAGTTCTTCACTTTCTGCCATAAGGGTGGTGTTATCTGCATATGTGAGGTTTTTGATATTTCTCCCAGCGATCTTGATTCCAGCTTGTGCTTCATCCAGCCCGATACTTCACATGATATATTCTGCATAAAAGTTAAATAAGTAGGGTGAGAAAATACAGCCTTGACGTACTCCTTTCCCGATTTGGAACCAGTCTGTTGTTCCATGTCCAGTTCTAACTGTTGCTTCTTGACCTGCATACAGATTTCTCAGGAGGCAGGTCAGGTGGTCTGGGATTCCCATCCCTTTAAGAATTTTCCACAGTTTGTTGTGATCCACACAGTCAAAGGCTTTGGCATAGTCAATAAAGCAGAAGTAGACTGCCAGGAAATTCCCTGAAGTTTTTTTTAAATTAACTTCATTAGGTATAATTTACTTACATTCTAATATATAGATTTTAAGTCTACGGTTCTAAGTTTTGATAAATACATCCTTATAACTACTGCCCAAATCAAGATATAAAACATTTCTTTTTAAAAAATTGTCCAATAATGTTATTTATTTATATATAGTTGATTTACAATATTAGTTTCAGGTATACAGCATAGTGATTCAGTATTTTTACAGATAATATTCCATTAAAAGTTATTACAAGATAATGGCTGTAATTCCCTGTGCTATACAACAGACATATCTTATTGCTTATCTGTTTTATACACAATAGTTTGTATCTCTTAATCCCATTCCCTTATTTTGCCCCTCACCTCTTCCCTCTTCCTACTGATAAGCACCAGTTTGTTCTCTATACCTGTGAGTGTGTTTCTGTCTTGCTGTATACATTCATTTATTTTTAAAATTTCATAGATGAGTGATATCATACAGTATTTCCCTGACTTCACTAAATTTAATGCTCTCTAGGTTCATACAAGTTGTAAAGGGCAGAATTTCATTCTTTTTATGGCTGGGTAATATTCCATTATATATCTTCTTTATCCATTCATATCACATCTTCTTTATCCATTCATCTTTTGATGGACACTTGAGTTGCTTCCCTATCTTGGCTATTGTAAATAATGCTTCTGTGAACTTTGGGGTGCACATATCTTTAAAAAAATTTTTTAATTTTGTATTTATTATTTATTTTGGCTGCACTGAATCTTCACTGCTGCCATGTGGGCTTTTCCCTAGTTGCAGCGAGCAGGGTCTACTCTTCATTGTGTTGCAAGGGCTTCACATTGCAGTGGCTTCTCTTGTTGCCCAACACAGGCAGGTATCTTTTTGAATTAGTGTTTCTGTTTTTTGGCATCACTGACTCGATGGATGTGAGTCTGAGTGAACTCCGGCAGTTGGTGAGGGACAGGGAAGCCTGGTGGGGTCGCAAAGAGTCAGACACGACTGAGTGACTGAACTGAACTGAACTGATACTATTTTCCAGAGTGGCTGCCCTAAGATACATTCATACCAACAGTGTACCAGGATTCCTTTTTCTCCATATCCTCTCCAACATTGTAAACTTTTTGATGAGAGTCATTCTGACAGTGTGAGGTGTTATCTCATTGTGGTTTTGCTTTGCATTTCTCTGATGATTAGCAATGTTGAGTATCTTTTCATATGTCTGTTAACCATCTGCAGGTCTTCTTTGGAAAAATGTCTATTCAGATCTTTTGCTTTTTTTTTTGGCTTCTCCACACGGCTTGTGGGATCTTAGTTCCATGACAAAGGATAGAACCTGGGCCCCCTGCAGTGGAAGCACAGAGTCTTAATTAACTACTGGACCACCAGGAAATTCCCTCTTCTGACCATTTTTGGTAGGATTGTTTGGTTTTTTGACATTGAATTGTATGAGCTGTTTATATACCTTGAATATTGCCACTTGTGGGACATACCATTTACAAATATTTTCACTCATTCTGTAGTGCCTTTTCATTCTGTTGATGGTTCCCTTTGCTGTGCAAAAGATTTTAAGTTGAATTATGTCCCATTTGTTAAGATATAGAACCTTTTTTTTTTCACCCACCCAAGAAACTCCTCTTGTGCCCTTTGCAATTGATCCCCTCCTTTCCCCAAGGAAACGACTGATATGATTTTTATTACCACGTTTGGTTATTTATTGATATGTAAAACCACCCCAAACCTAGTGACTTAAAACAATAAAAATCATTTATTTGCTCATGACATTGCAATTGGTCAGGGTTTAGTGGAATCATTTTGTCTTTGCTCTCTGTGGCATCAGCTGAGATAGCTTGACTGAAACCGGAGAACCCACTTCCACAATGACTTGCTCAAATGGCTGGCAAGTTGGGATTGGCTCTTGGCTGGGATCTCAGCTAGGACTGCCAGTTATGGATCTCGTTTATCTTCCACGTGGCTGTCTGGGCTTCCTCACATAATGGGTTCCAAAAGGAGGAAGTGAAAGCTGCCAGTCCTTTTAAACACTAGACTCTAAACTGGCACAGTATCACTTCTGGTATATTGTGTAAGTCAAAGCAATCATAGGCCAGCCCACGGGCACACAGGCTCAGTTGCATCAAGGCATGTGGAATCTTCCTGGACCAGGGATTGTATCTGTTTACCCTGCATTGGGAAGCAGATTCTTATCCACTGTACCACCAGGGAAGTCTCCTTTTTATTGTTGAGTAATAGTCCAATGATAATCAATATGTTTATCCACTTTTTGTTGATGGACATTTGGGTTGTTTCTAGTTTTTTATGATTATGAATAAAGCTGTTATAAAAATTCTTATACAGCAGTTTTTGTAGCTATATGTTTTCATTTCTCTTGAGTAAATACCTAGAAATTTGAATTTCTGGGTCATGGGATAGGTATATGTTATAATTTATAAGAAATTGTTAAACAACTTCCAAAAGACTGTACCACTTTACACTTCCAGTAGCAATGTACAGGAGTTCTAGTTGTCTCAGATCTAGCCAACAGTTGTTATTGTCAGTGTTTCAAATTTTAAATATTCTGGAAGGCATGAAGTGTTATCTCATTGTACTTTTAATTTGTATTTCTCTAATAATTATTACATAATTTTATTTTTCATATGCTTATTACCATTTTATAGGATGTTCTTTTTAAAAAAATCTTATTTGGGTGCACTGGGTCTTCTTGTGGAATGTGGGATCTAGTTCTCTGACCCAGGATCAAACTCAGGCCCTCTGCATTGGGAGCACAGAGTCTTAACCACTGGACCACAAGTGAAGTCCCAGTAGATGTTCTTTTATTCATTTACTATAGCTGTGTTGGGTCTTTGTTGCAGTGCATGAGCTTTCTCTAGTTGCGGTGAGCGAGGGCTACTCTAGTTGCAGAGCATGGGCTTCTCACTGCAGTGGCTTCTCTTGTGGAGCACAGCTCTAGGCTATGTGGGTTCAGTAGTAGCAATGCGCAGACTCTAGAGTGTGGGATTGTAGTAGTAGTGTATGGGCTTAGCTGACCTGTGGCATGTGGGATGTTAGTACCTGGACCAGGGATCGAATCTGTGCCCCCTGCATTGGCAGGTGGATTCTTAACCACTCAGCCACCAGGGAAGCCCCCCAGTAGATATTATTTGTTAAGTGTCAGTTTAAGTCTGTTGTCCATTTAAAAAATATTGTGTTGCTGTCTTGTTATTTTTGAATACAGGTGTTCTTTATATAGTCCAGATGTTTATACTTTGTCATATACAAATATTATTACCATATGTTAATAGATTGGAAGATAATATTATTAAAATATTAATTATTCACAAATTGACCTACAGAGTTTATGTATTTCCAATTAAAACACAAGCAGGTTTTTAACAGAAAATGAAGAGCTCATTCTAAAATTTTATATAAAAATACAAAAGACTTAGAATAGTCAAAACAGTTTTGAAAAAGATAAAATTGAAGGACTTATACTACCTGACCTCAAGACTTACTACAGATTTACAGAAATCAAGGCAACATGGCATTAGTATATGGACAAATAAATAGGTCAATTTAATAGAATAGAGCCTAGATATAGACCCAAACATAAGCAAAAAATTGATTTTTGAAAAAGATGTTATAGTAGGCAGTCTCTACAATGGCCCACATTGATTCCTACCTCCTGGTATTCACACCATTATGTACTCTCTTCTGTTTGTATTTGGACTGATAGAAATGATAGGATGTGGTTTAGTCCCTAAGTTGTGTCTGACTCTTGTGATCCCATGGACTGTAGCCTGCTAGGCTCCTCTGTCCTTGGGATTTTCCAGGCAAGAATACTGGAGTGGTTTACCATTTCCTTCTCCAGGGGATCTTCCCGACCCAGGGATCAAACCTGGCTCTCCTGTACTGCAGGCAGATTCTTTATCAACTGAGCCACCAGGGAAGTTACTTCTGGGGTAAGGCTTAAAAAATGCTTAAAAAATGCTATGACTTACACTGTGGGGGCACTCTTTCTTTCTTGGATGGTTCGCTGTTGGTAAAGAACTAGTAGTCCTGTTGTAAAGCAGCCCTGTGGAAAGGCCCATGTGTCAAGGGACAAAGGTCTGCCAAGAACCACATGAGTGAGCTTGGAAGCGGACTCCCCTCCCCGCAAATCAAGCCTTTGGATGAGACCAAAGCCTTGGCCAACAGCTTCACTGCAACCTCATGAGAAACCTTATTCCAGGGCACCCGTATAAAATATGCCCAAGTTCCTTAACTATAGAAACTATGAGGTAATGAATATTGCTGTTTAAAGCTGTTGCAGACCAAAAGAAGAAGAAAAAAAAAAAAAACTGAAAAAGGGAATTCCCTAGTGGTCCAGTGTCAGGACTCTGAGCCTCCAGTGCCGCAGGGGCATAGGTTTGATCCCTGGTCAGGGAACTAAGATACTACAAGCCAAGCAGCCAAAGAAAAAAACAGCTTCTAAGTTGCTAAACTTTGGAATAACCTGTTAAACAGTGATAGATAACTAATATAGGTGCCAAAGTAGTTTGAAGAAGGAAAAATAGTCTTTAACAAATAGTGGTGAATAAATTTAATATCCTTATGGAAAAAAGTGAAACTCAACCCCTACCTCACACCATACACTGGCATTAATTTGAGCTAGATATTAGACTAAAAGCTAAATCTAGTAAACTTCTTCCCCAAAACACAGAAGACAATCTTTATAAATTGAGGTGGACAAAGATAATTTGGACAAGATACAATAGTGGCAACCATAAAAAAATGTTTGATAAGTTGGACTTTCTCAATAGTTTTAAAATAGAGGCATTATATGATGAGATCTGTATTTCAGAAAAGTTAAGATGAATGTGACAGCAGTGTGTCTGTTTTTCTCTCTCTTTCTCACACACACACAAATACTCAATACTAGTAACCATTAGAAGTAGCCAAGTTCAGTGAAGTTGAATTGATAAATACATATCAGAAATGTTTGTCTTAACTTACATATTCTTTCATTCTTTCACTCAATTAACAGATATGTTATCTTTTAAAAACTGTAGTAAATATATATATATATATATATAACATTTACAATCATAACCATTTTTTAAGTGTGCCTTTCAGTAGTGTTAAGTACATTCCCATTGATGTGCAAGCTCCAGAACTCTTTTTATCTTGC
>NW_011494831.1:3772581-3773046 GCF_000754665.1 Bison bison bison
CCCTTCCCTCCAACCCCTGGCAACTGCCATTCTATTTTCTGTCTCTATGAATTTAAGTACTCTAGATACCTCATATAAGTACAAAAGAAGTATTTGTATTTGTGTGACTGGCTTCTTTTCATGTAGCATAATATCCTCAATATTCATCCATGCTGTAGCATGTTTCAGATTTTCCATCCTTTTTCAAAGCTGAATAATATTCCATTGTATGTATATATTGTATTTTGCTTATCCATTCCTCTGTCCACAAGCACTTGGGTTGTTTCCTTTAAAAAATGGATTTTGTTATCCATTTTATAATTTCTTCCATTTCTGTATAATTCAGTGTGGCTGTTATAAGCCATAACTAATGTTCCCAATTACTTTATCAACAAAGGTCTGTCTAGTCACGGCTGTGAGAGTTGGACTATAAAGAAAGCTGAGTGCTGAAGAATTGATGCTTTTGAACTGTGGTGTTGGAGAAGA
>NW_011494831.1:3773303-3776775 GCF_000754665.1 Bison bison bison
ATGGACAGGGACGCCTGGCGTGCTGCGATTCATGGGGTCGCAAAGAGTCGGACACGACTGAGTGACTGAACTGAACTGAACATATTCACTGCCAGTTGATTAGGTGTCTCTGCTCTATGCCATCCATATTATGGGACCAAGGCTGACAGAGTAACCACCAGTTGGAACACTGTTAGCAGCTGTGGCAGAAGAAAAGAGAAAATGGCTGAATTGCATGCCGGCCTTTAAAGCTTCTTCCCAGAAGTGATACATGTCACTTTCACGCATATTTCATTACCAAAGCAAGTCATGTAGTCATTCCTAACTTTATAGGAGCAAGGAAAAGCAATTATATCATGTTCCTGGAAGTTGGGAGAACCAGAAATATTTGAGGATAGTATAACTGTGAACAACTACTTCCAAGATCACCATTAATACTCTTCAGCACTCAGTAAAGTATCTGTCCCAAACTTCAATAAACAGATACATTAAAAAATCATTTCACTCAACCTTACTAAGAGTATTCACTGTGTAGGACATTATAAACCTTTTATTAGTGTATTGTAGAACACTATAGATGACAAGTTTTGTATTCTAAAATCAACTTTAACATGCTATTATCATTATAATGAAATAACTTGTATTTGTAGGGTCTCACAGAGATAAGGTTTGAACTAATGCTGTAATAGTGGGAGAAGTTGAAAATAGGGATTTACCTTAAAAAAAAAGTTTCAACGTTTGAAGCCATAGAACTTTGTGACTAATTGAAAGTGACAAATAGATGAAAAAGACCAGTTAAGGGTAGGAAGCTTTCCTAGACTGGGAGGCTTATTGAAATGGTGGTGTTATTGCCCTTTTAAGGGAATGCAGTAGTAGCAGGTGTGTGATGCAAAGAGACAATGAGTTTGATTTTTGGAACACTGAATTTCCGATGTCTACAGGAGGCTCTGCCCTTGCTAACCGTCCCTTGCTAGGAATGGATAAGAGCAGGAGAGGATAATGAACTGCTGGAAGGAGACCGGGAAAGGAGAGTCTAAAACATTGTGTTATATAAGTGAAGGGAAGAATGAGTTTTGTGGATGTGTTTACTCTGAGGTATTTAAATGTAAGCAATTTTTAACCTTCATCAAGTGCAGGAACAAGTGCCCCCTATACCCTCTAGCCATCTCTGTATTATTAATATCATTATTTTACTTCAATAATGTCTACAGTTTAGCATCTTAAATGACAGGTTAAGAGGAAAAAAAGCCCCTTGAAATGAAGGTGGGAGATAATGTAACAGTTTGTACCAACAGATGGGCACCAGGCACCAAGGAATCTAAAAAAGATCTGCAGTGTAAGAATCTGTTGGTGTGCCTCTAGCACTGTCTAGGGGAGAAACAGAATACTGGAGGAAAAAGAATTCAAGAATATGCGGTATTGGACACAGGATGCTGGTTAAAACACAACCTTTACCACTAACTTGTATTCACAGCTATACAGTGCCTCCTATTCACCAAGGACTGTGACAGGTGTTCAAAATATTTTTATTTTGGAATCATCATGACAATCCAAAGGCTAAGTTTATTGGCCCCAAATCGAAGTTAAAGGAAGTGAGGATTAAAATGTTAAAAAAAAAAATCTGTTCAAGGTCAAAGTACAGAAAGTGGAGAATTGCAAGTTCACACAAATGGGTCTGATTTCAAGGCCAGGGCTCTTTCCACTATAGTCAATGACCCCAACCTAGTTGTGCGTCACAACTGCCTGGAGAAAACACAGAAACACATTTTTTAGTTTCCCACTCAAGACTGTCTCAGAAGGTGGTAAAATGGTAACCCACTCCAGTATTCTTCCCTGGAGAATCACATGGACGGAGGAGCCTGGTGGGCTACAGTCCACCGGGTTGCAAAGAGTCGGACATGACTGAGCGACTTCACTTCACTTACTTTTCTCTCAGGGTTGTTGTTCACATTAAATATAATGAAGTATACTGGACTGTTTGATTAACATCAAGTTTAACATTGATAGGCAATTAATTTAATAGTTTTAGTACATGTGATTGTCTAATTTCCTTTCTTTTGATTTCCTAGTCAGAACATAATCTTCTGATAAGTAATTAGGCTTATCAAGTAAGTGCTTTGAAACCAGAAAAGGGTGTGAAAACAATATATTTTGGCTTGATAACCGCATTATAAATTAACTCTTAATTTCTAGCTTATAAATCTGCATTCTTGAGTCTGAGCAGTGCTAGTCAAATTCCTCCAGTTTAATCATTCCTTTGTTAACCGAAAAAACAAAGTTTTGAAATCAGCAAAGCTGAAGAAGGGAGTTAGAGCAGAACAGATACGGATTGTTTTAATTGGGAGTAGAATATCAGTTTTTTGTTGTTGTATTTGTTCTGGAGGTCAGTTTCGTGAATATAGTACAAAATTAACTCATTTAAATGCAAGACCACCTTTTCTCATCTTAGTAGATGGTGTTTTTTTCGGCTTCAATACATCATAGCTAGATTAGGTTGAAACAGAAAATGTAGTAGGGCTACATCTCTGGCTCCTTTAAAATTCCTCCTGCTCCTCTCACCTCCACTTTCCCCAACAATAGCAGAACGTTTATCAAGAAAGGTCTGGTCTTCAGTCCCCAAAGACATTCTGAAGCATTATTTCTACTTGCTAGAGGGGTTTAAAATAAGCTGTATCTAAATTAGCATTCTTCCCCTCCCACTACCACGAACTTCTGATAGTTTGCTTGTAGGCAAATACTTTTTTCTTTTCAATATTCAAAAAGGCACTCAGCAGGAACTTACCAAATGCATTCTCCCTGGAAGAAAAGTTAAGCAGTTTCCCTAAAACCACACAGCCATCAAACAAGTGGGGGAAGGGAGACTGAAAGTGCCTGTTACACCCAGTCTCGCTCCCATAATTACCCAAACTGCCTGCATCCCCGCCGTAGGACAGGGTTTTCTACGGGACAAGAAAGGAAAACCAGGGAGGTGAGAGCCAGGAAATCGGGAGAGGTGCCTTTCCCGGCATGCTCTGCAGCACACCGAGGGGCGCCAGACATATCCCGGCGTGCATCGGGGAGCGCCCAAGGGCGATGGTTCCCGGCTCCTGGAGGGGCACGCGAAGTTAAAGCGGTAGGTGTGACCTTACTTAGTTTTGAGTCCCTGCTTTCTCGTTTCCACTTTAGGAATATAATCTCATGACGGCTGAAAAGGAGGTCTTCTAACTACCCTCCCTTTCCGCGTGCGAACGACTTTCGGCGCCGCTTCGAGAACGGTGCCAGGTGATTAGCGGTTAGGGGCGGGCCCGAGCCGATCACGTGATCAAACCTGGCCGCCAATGATTAGCCGGGTGTTCCAGCAGCGCGAGGATTCCCGGACCCGTGTGCGGAGCGGCTCGTGGGCCCGCCGCGGTCGGCCCTGGCAGGTACGCGCAGGCGCCCTGGTTGCCACGCGCCCCGTCTGTCCCCACGCGCCCAGCGGCGCTTACTTGGCGCGAGGTGTTAAGAGTCTGTC
>NW_011494831.1:3776875-3795339 GCF_000754665.1 Bison bison bison
AGCCAATCGCACTCGGAGGCGCACCCACAGCTCTCCCCGGCGCCCCGGGGTGCGACGTGTTCAGTGAGGTTCGGCTCTCCCCTGCCGGTCCCAGCACTCTTTCGAAGCGCGTGTGCAGCCTGTAAAGTCTGGCCGCGGGTTTTCGTGGCGTCCTGCTCCGCTGTGAGCACGGACGACAAGTTCTAGGCAAAATGGCTGCTGGAAAGAGTCGCCTAGTAGGGGGAGCGCTGGGGCCGCGTGAAGGTCACATGACGAGGTTGGCAGCGCGTGCTGCTGGCGCGGGGACGGGGGAGGGTGGAAGGGGAGAAGAGAGGCCAGTCATGTGCTCTCGACTGCGCCGTTCCTAGGTTTTCCAGCGCTTTTCCTATGGCCTGACTGGCTGTTTTTACTCCTCCCACCTCGAAGCGTGGCAAGCGTCGGTGAGAAGCTGTGTGGTGTGGTAGACCGAACAGGGTTCTGGGAATGAGGACACCTAGGGTGTAGGCCTTTGGCTGCTTTTGCAATTAGCAAGTCATGTTCCAGTCCTGGGGCTTCCCTGGTGGCTCAGCGGTGAAGAATCAGCCTGACAATGCAGGGGACGCAGGAGACGCGGGTTCGATCCCTTGGTCCGGAAGATCCCATAGAGGAGGAAATGGCAACCCACTCCAGTATTCTTGTCTGAAAAATTCCATGGACAGAGGAGCTTGGCAGGCTGCAGCCCACAGAATCGAACTGGGCTCAGCACGCTTTTACGTTGCCAGTCCTGGCCTCTGTTTACTCATCGTACAGCTCTGTATAGGAGGTTATTATTATTATTATTTTTAAAAGCCTTTAGAAGGTATATGACCTCTACCTTATCCCAATGTCATGCTGATAGCAAAACAATTAAAAACAATCATTGTGAGATAAGCCGGTCTCCCCATAGGAGAAAACCCACAATAGGCCCCCTCCCTCCATCCTTAAAGTGATGTGGGAAACTTGGTGGAGGTAGCTTGTTATAATATTCTGGACACGTCTGTCTGTAGTTAGCAGTAGCATATATACTCTGTACCTGGCCACTATCTCATTTGAAAAGTATTTTGTCTTAGACGTCTAGTCCCTCTGTGTTTTCTTGGAAAGAAATCAAGAGGGAAGTAGTATTGTCATAACTGTGGAGATAGGGAAACGAAAGGAGTTAGAGGGCATGTGCTAGTGCCCCAAAACTCTGACTGGAAAGAAGTGATCTTCTCCACTTGGTGGGCCGGTCTTTATAAAAATTTTGAGGCTTCCTACCACCAACCTTCGGTGTTTTTCATAGTTCTTGGCTCCTTGCGTCAGTTCTGCGTTTTACCAAGGATCAAGGTTTTAGTGAAATGAAGCAGGCATAAGTTACGTGTTTTTCATATCATTACCTGTGCTTTATGGTACATTTGGTGTATCTTGAAGAGCCTTTTGAATTTTGTGGGCGCACAATCTGGAAAACATTTATTGAACAATCATGGTAATAGTTACCACTTTTGAACAATTACACTAGTAGTTAACATCTTCCTAGCCTAGTACTTTATATGTCTTAATTCACTTAGTTCTCATAACAAACCTGTGAGTTAAGTAACTACTATCTCCATTTAACCAACGAGGGAAATAGCAACAGAGCGATTAAGTAACTGGCACAAGGTCGTATGGCTGATAATTTACAATTCCAACCAGAATTCTTTTCAAAAACTTGACAAAATGAGTCTAAATTTCATTTGGAAGAATGAGCTTATAAGTTAAAAAATTTTTGAAAGAAGAAAATTAAGTGGGGACTTGTACTAGTGAATATACAAATAAAGCCATGGTAATCAAAACAATAAGTGGTAACTGGCATAGACAGCACTGGGTCAAAATAATCTAAAAATAGATAAGGCTAGTGTTATACAGGTGACATTTCATGTTGAGAAAGAATTTTGAAATTATGTTGAAACAATTGGCTAACCATTTGGAAAAAAAAGGAATCCTACCTTAAAATGTAAATAAAATCTGGGAGTTAGTTCAGTTGCTCAGTTGTGCCTGACTCTTTGCGACCCCATGGACTGCAGCATGTCCGGCTTCCCTGTCCATCACCAACTCCCACAGCTTACTCAAACTCATGTCCCTTGAGTCGGTGATGCCCTTTAACCATCTGCCATCCAAAATCTGGGGGAATTAAATATAAAATATGAAGTCAAAATTCCTGCTTTAAGGAAGAGAGAAACAGATGATGAAGAAGATGATTAATGAGACTCCAAATAACTTGAAGGAAAAGAACTGTTCAGTATTGGTTGGACTGCTGACATGAATTTTTAGCTGTTTTTTTTTTTTAAAGGTAGCTGTGATACAAACCCCAGGACGCCCACCTACCCTGTCACCCAAATAGCCAAAGAATAGTTCGTGTAACATTCCACCTTATTCCATTTAGTCCCTCTTGGAAATCCACCACCAACCTTGGGCACTTCACCCCAACAAATTTGTAAGGGTTGTTAGGTTTTTGTGTAAGACTTGCTGTAGCGTGGATAGCTGTGATTGGTGAGTTAGCTGTCTGTGGCTGCTGGAGATTGTAACAGCCTTTTTTACTTTCTGTGCAACAAAGAAGCTTTGTAAATAAAGTCTTAATATTTAAAGAAAAATTACTGGTTTAAAAAAACGGGTAAGCAGTTTTCTAACGTTCTCATAGGATGAGCTGTTCGAAGCATGATTGCAAAGGCAATTACGATTGATAGAATTCTTATTGATAGAATTATTATGTAAAACAGCCTCTAGTTGGCAACAATACCAGCAAGTTAAAAGACAACTTTACTCATTTAGTATTCATTTGACATATTTATTGAGTGTGTTTGATGTGCCAGGCAGTTTTCCAGGTGTAGGGGAACCAGTGATGACTAAATCCAGGCAAAATGTGGGGAAAAAAATTTTTGCAGCAGGTTGGACTCAGAAGGTTACTTTAGTATCTAACAGATTGTCAAAAAAAGACCTAACTAGATAGATGGCATGCATAGAGAAAAATAACCAATAAAGATAAAAATACAGTATTTTCTACTTATAAACAACACAAAACAACTCCCCCTGCAGCAGATTGGCATATATGTGATAAAACAGTAGTATCTAGTATTGGCATAGGAGTGGGGAAATTGGCACACTCATATACTGTTGTTCATGGATATTTACTTTTGAACATCCTTTCTGGAGAATATTTTGGCCATACTTAATGAAAGCATGGGCATCCCAGGTGACTCAGTGGTAAAGAATCTACCTGCAGTGGAGGAGACACAGGAGAGTTGGGTTCTATCCCTGGATTGGGAAGAGCCCTTGGAGGAGGAAATAGCAACCCACTCCAGCATTCTTGCCGTGGACAGAGGAACCTGGTGGCTATACTCCATGGGGTCGCCAGTTGCAAAGAGTTGGTTACAACTGAGCGACTAAGCACACATTGAAGCATTAATAACCTATCACTCAGCTGCTCCTCTTCTTTATTAAGGCCCTAACTGGTAAGTTTGCAAAGATATTCGTTTAAGAGTTGTCTTTTTTTTTAATTAATTTTATTTTTAATTGAAGGATAATTGCTTAAAATATTGTGTTTCTGCCATGCATAAAAATATAGAACGCTTCATAAATTTGCATGTCATCCTTGTGTAGGGGCTATGCTAATCTTCTCTGCATCTTTCCAGTTTTAGTATATGTGCTGCTGAAGTGAGCACAATAGTTGTCTTAAACAGTAGCAAAAAAAACCCCAAGAAAAATGTAAATTTTAAATAATGGGTGTTTGGCTACGTAAATAAGATGCCCTCATAGAGGGTAATGTCTTGTAACTAGTAGGCATGATAGAGATTTCTAGTAATGACTTAGAAAGCACATCAAAGCACATTATATATATTGTTAAAGTGTAAAAAGCCAGTTTTAAAGTTATTTGTAGTGTGATCACATTTTTGTAGGAATATACCTCTATGTGTTCATTTACATAGAAATCTAAGATGGTTTATATAAAACATAAACTAATGGTGATATTATTTGAATGATAGGATTTTTGGATGAATTTAACTTAAAAAAAACTTTTTATTTTTTGGAACAGTGTTAGATATATAGAAAAATTTCAAAGACAGTATGCTGCTGCTGCTGCTGCTAAGTCACTTCAGTCGTGTCCGACTCTGTGTGACCCCCTAGACGGCAGCCCACCAGGCTCCCCTGTCCCTGGGATTCTCCAGGCAAGAACACTGGAGTGGGTTGCCATTTCCTTCTCCAAAGCATGAAAGTGAAAAGTGAAAGTGAAGTTGCTCAGCCGTGTCCGACCGTCAGTGACCCCAGGACTGCAGCCTTCCAGGCTCCTCTATCCATAGGATTTTCCAGGCAAGAGTACCGGAGTGGGGTGCCATTGCCTTCTCTGCAAAGACAGTATAGAGAGTTTCTAAATTCCAAATGCCCAGTTTTCCCTATTGTTAATGTCTTATGTTTGTGTGGTGTATATATTATAATTAATGAACCAAGATACACAATTATAGAACTGCATAGTTTAATCAGATTTTTTTTTAAAGTTTTTATCTACTGTCTTTATTTCTATTCCAGAATTTCATCTAGGATATCATAAATAACTTTTTAAAAAATTTATTAATGGTTTGTTGGCTTCCCTGGGTAGCTCAGAGGTAAAGAATTGACCTGTAGTGTAGGAGATGCTGGCGACTTGGGATCGATTCCTGGGTTGGGAGGATCCCCTGGAGTAGAAAATGGCAATCCACTCCAATATTCTTGCTGGGAAAATCACATAGACAGGAGCCTAGCAGGCTATAGGGTCACAGAGAGTCAGGCATGATTAAGTGACTGAACACATACACACACACACGCACATACAATGCTTTTTTGATGGGTGAAATTACAGGGAAGAAGGTGTGAAGGGGAAAAGAGAAGTGATGTAGGGAAAAAGTGAAAATGAACCTAAGGCATGTGTGACCCAGATGGCCATAGCTTTGTTCCAAACAAAGCTGGCTGCTTGTTCTTCCAAGTCATCTGCAGAGAGTTCATATGAAATTCTTGCCTCTGAGAACCTTCCATTATACAACCACGATACCTTTTAATCATGTCCTCTTAGGATCCTCTTGACTGTGCTAGTTTCTTGACTTTTCTTGTTTTGATGACCTTGACAGTTTTGAAGAGTACTGGTCAGATGTTCCTCAATTGGGATTTGATGATTTTTCCATGATTAGATTGGGGTTAGAGTCAGCATGACTTGTCACAATGTTGACCTTGATCACCTGCCTGTGAATTTGGTTTTTAAATGTTTTCTTTTTTGTAGTTTCTGTTTTTTAGAAAATAATCTGTGTTCCTTGTTTTTGTTATAACAAAAAGTATTTGTAATAATATTCTGGACATGTCTGTCCATCTTTAGCAATAGCATTTGTAGTAGGCCGTACATTGATAAGCTGATAATACAGACAGCTGATAATAGAAATTAGAGTCAGAGAAAAAATAACGGGCCAAGTTGCTGGAAGGACTAATTATAGAAAGGAATTAAAGGCATTAGTATAGTATAGCTTGTTTTAACAGTCCTTAAACTGTTTTAGGAAGAACAGCCTGGTAACTGAATTATGCATAACAGGGTGAAAATATAAATAAGATAGATTAGGCCAATTAGGTAAATTCATTCAACAGCAAATATTAATGAACCATACTGTATGCCAGGTATTATATAGGTCTAGGGATTGAGCAGTGAAGAAGACAGTGTCTTAATTTTTTTTTTTTTTTTTTAAGATTTTATTTGGCCATGCCACATGGAATTTGGGATAGGATCCCTGACCAGAATAGTTCCCTGACCAGGGAGACGAGGCACTGAACTTGTGCCTCTTGCAGTGGAAACTGGGCCACCAGGGAAATCCCAACAATCTTATTTATAATGGGAATTTATGTTTTAGTAGATAGACAACAAATTAATACATAATATGATTTCAGATATTGTCAAAGTGCTGTGAAGAAAATAGTACAAAAGAATAGAGCATGGTGGTGCTAGGCTTGGTGTTTCTTTTAGGTAGGTCATGCGGTAAGGATTCTCTGAGGTAGCATTTAAAGGTAAAGAAACCTGAATGATAAGGAATGAGCCATGCTAGCATGTGGAACTTTTCAAGCAGTGGGAGGGACTACTAGTGCAAAGATTCCGGGGCAAGAATCAGTTTGAGATTTTCCAGGAAGTGTAAGAAGGCTGGTGTGCTAGAGTTTGGAGATTGCTGCAGTATTAATTGGTGGCAGTGGTGGGGCAAGAATCAGTTTGAGATTTTCCAGGAAGTGTAAGAAGGCAGGTGTGCTAGAGTTTGGAGATTGCTGCAGTATTAATTGGTGGCAGTGGTGGTGGAAGTTTGGTAGTAGGAAGTGATATTGAGAAGTTGGTGGGTCTCAGATGATATAGAGCCTTATAAACCAGAAGGGCTTTGGATTTTATTCTAAGTGTGGTGGGATCCATTGGACAAGTTTTATGAAGACAAATGGTACTATCTAATTTATGTTTTTACAAGATTGTTTTGACTACTGTAGAGGCAAGAGGGGCAGCAGGAGACCATTCAGGAAGTCACTGGAATGGTATGATGAAGTATGGTGGCTTTGGGTCAGGGAGGCAGTGATGGAAGCAGTGTGAGGGGAGGTCAGATTCAGAGTCTGTTTGGAAGGTGGAATTGATAGAATTTGCTGATAGATTAGTTGTGAGATGTGAGAGAGAGGGATCAGAGATGGATCCAAGGTTAGCTAAAGCAACTAGTATCACATACAGAGATGGAAAACTGGAAGGAGTTAATTAGTTTGGGGTTTAAACTGAACAATTTAGTTGGATATGTTGAATTTGAGATGTTCACTGGAAATCCTTCCTGGTGGTTCAACTGTAAAGAATCTGCCTGCAATGCGGGAGACCTGGGTTTGATCCCTGGGCTGAGAAGATCCCTTGGGAGAAGGGAATGGTTACCCACTCCAATATTCTTGCCTGGCGAATCCTATGGACAGGAGCCTGGTGGGCTACAGTCCATGGGGTCGCAAAGAGTTGTGAGTGACTAACACACATGCTGTCTATCCAGGAATAGGTAATTGATTGTTCAGTCTGGAGCCCAAAGTCAAAGTCATGGCTGTGAATATACATTTAGGATGTCATCAATACGTAGATGGTGTTTAGAAATCTGGGTCTGGTGAGGTCAGCCAGGGAAGTAGAGAAGAGGGCCAGTGACCGAGCCCTGAAGCTAAACTGAAAGCATAGACAGAGAAATAAGTAACCCTTAGATTGTTTTGTCGGAGAAGGCAATGGCACCCCACTCCAGTACTCTTGCCTGGAAAATCCCATGGACGGAGGAGCCTAGTGGCTGCCATCTATGGGGTCGCACAGAGTCGGACACGACTGAAGGGACTTAGCAGCAGATTGTTTTGTATCCGCATAAGCACAGTATTTACTGTGTCTGTATGGTACAATATTAAACAAAGCTTTTGAGATGATTGTAATGTAACTTAGGCTCTTCCTGATATATAAATTGATTCTTCGGGTTTTTGTCTTTGCCCTACTTAAAATTTCTATTTTCTCTCCATTACCTGGGGCCATAAACTCCAAATTTCATACTTTAGCATGCCAGACCTATCACTGTTGAACTCTGCCCTACCTTTCTGTCCTCTCTCCTCTTTATCATTCCCGTCATGTCCAACATGTTCTGCTTGTGTATAACCCTCTATTTGCCTGGTATACTCTTAATACTTCTCTGCCTGCTCTTTGCCTCAAACTCTTGCTCAGTCTTCTATGTGTAGCTTACATTTGCTATGTAATTTCCCCAAATTTCCACAGATAAAAGTTTGCTCCTCAGTGCACAGTACTTCCTCAGCTCTGTTGTTGGTACTTTAATTTATAGCAGAATATAAAGTCAGTTGATACTGACTGGCTTTTTTTTTTTGGTGGGTAAATAGTGTTTATTGAAAAAAATTTTTTAAATTTTAATTGGAGACTAAGTATAATATTGTGGTGGTTTTTGCCATACATTCACATGAATCAGCCATGGGTGTACATGTGCTCCCCATCCTGACCCTTGATTGACTTTTTAAATTCGTTTGTTTCCCCAGTGTGTGGCATGTAGTAGATGCTCAAGCTAATGCTTGGAAGAAGTTTAGTTTTGGCAAAAGAGAGTAAACAACTAAAACTTTGTCTTACAGTACATGAACATATGGATCATTAGCTGAGATTTTTAGGATTTTTTTAATGGTGAGTTTTGGTTTTAATGATATTTATTGTGATGGAATTTAGCCAGTACAAAGTTTAATACTGTCAATTAGGAGCCTTAGTTCAGAGACATTTTTAGAGTGGTTTAATCTCTAGAGTTGAATAATGCTTATTCTTTGAAGGCAAGGTATTATAATAGATATCTTCTTTCATTTGCCCACTTTCACACCCACCTTCTCAGTAGTCAGGAATTCTGTTTTAGCATTACATGTGTACTTTGAGCTGTTTGCTAGAGGAGAAACCCAGTGTAATAAATCCAGTAGAATCAGCAGTACCCACCCCAGGAATGTCTTTAAACTATTGCATAGAGACAGACTTAATGGTGTGAATTGTAGGTGTGCAGGTTTCAGTCTATGAGCTCAAGTAGGGTTAATTATTCTGTCATTCAATTGTAAGCATGTATTAAGCACCACCATATATGGGCACTGTATGGGGTGCTGTGGGGGATGCACAAAAGAAAAGTTCTGGTTCCTTGCACACAAATCCCTGACAATTTAGTCAAGGAATTGAAACATAACATTAAAAAGGAGTTTAATCTTAACAAGCAGTGTATCAGTAAGTGCAAAGTACTGTGTATAAATCAAAGACTTTGCATTTCTTAAGCCCATAATTATATTTGCAGAGATATATGGTCTTATCTTGCATCAGTTTCAACATTTTGACCTGACTTGCAAGCTCTGCATTTTTTCCTGTCTTTTAACATTTTTAGTTTCAAAAAGATATTATTGATTTGACTCTTTGATGTAATGAAAGCTCTATATGGGAAGAGTGCTCTGCCAATGCATTGCTTTCCAACATTTTATTCTTGCACGCCTCTAAAGCAAATAGGTAATTTGAAAAGGTAGAATGTTATTTAACCTTTGTAAGTGTGACATAGGCGTCCTTCTATAGTTTTGCTATATGGATAGGTTTCCTTAGACACATTTTCTCCTTCTTCCTAAGGCTGAAGGGGTGGGAGCAGCTGAGGGGGAGGGGAGAAGTGTATAGAACCTAGAGGAACAAATGTTGTGTGTGTACGAATATGAGTTTAAAAGTACTTATTTTTGGATTTGAATTATAAAAGCAGTTTTCTTCTCATTTGAGAAGATATGAAAAACATAGATAAGCACAAAAAAGGAAATAAAAATTTCAAATATGCTACCTACCACTGTTAAAGAATCTGCGTACCAATGCAGGAGGCACAGGTTTGATCGCTGGTCCAGAAAGATCCCCTGGAGAAGGAAATGGCAACCAACTCCAGTATCCTTGCCTGGAAAAACCCCACGGACAGAGGAGCCTGGTGGGCTACAGTCCATGGAGTTGCAAAGAGTGAGACAGCCTACCACTCACTATTAACCGTACTGGTGTGCTTCTAGTCTTTTTTTTTTTTTAAGTGGCAAGTTTTGTTTTTTAGTAAATAAAATACTTCAGCTACCTTTAGACATGAATAAATAACTGCCTTTACATAAGGTGAATCTAGGCAGATTACTCTCAGTGCAGTTCTTCAGTAGCTTCTCATAATAAATGGAATCAAGTGGAGACCAGTTCAGATTCTTTAGCCTAGCAGATACAGCCCTTTACCTTATTTATAGCTTTGGGCTTCCCTGGTGGCTCAGTTGGTAAAGAATCCGACTGAGCCACCTGCAGTGTGGGAGACCTGGGTTAGATCCCTTGGTTGGGAGGATCCCCTGGAGAAGGGCATGGCAACCCACTGCAGTATTCTTGCCTGAAGAAGCCTCATGAACAGAGGAGCCTGGCAGACTGCAGTCCATGGGGTTGTAGAGAGTCCGACATGCCTGAGTGACTAAGCACACCCACCTTGTAGCTTATCTCATTTACTCTCTGTCTCTCTCAGACACATCTGAGAGTTAAATTCATACTAGGTATTACTTTCAGGCCTCTAGACCAGGGGTTGGGAGACTTTTTCTGTAAAAGGCCAGATAATATTTTAAGTTTTTGGGGTCTTTTTTGTCAATAACTACTCACTTGTGCTGTGGTAGCATGAAGGCAGCTATTGACAATATGTAAGTGAACGATCATGGCTCTGTTCCAGGGAAACTTTAATTATGAACATTAAAATTTTTCATGTCATTAAAATTTGATTAATTTTTTTTCAACCATTAAAGAATGTAAAAACCATTCTTAGTCTGTGGGCTATATAAAAAAAGATGGCAGAACATGGCCTCTGGGGTTGTAGTTTTCCGGTTGCTGTTATAGACTACCGTGCTTGCTATACCTCTACCTCTATTCAGTGTTCCTTCCCCCCATTTTTTTTTCCTAGGAGGACAATCTTGTTCAGAACTCATCTTAGAAGTCAGAGTCTCAGGGAAGTTAGAGTTCTGCTGTTCAGACCTCCATCATTGTATTTATTTGACTATATTAAAAAATTGTAATAGAATATAAATACACTGTTTTAACTAGTGTAAGTATCCAGTTCTTTGGCACTAAGTATGTTCACGTTGTTGTGCAGTCATCATCACCATCCATCTCTGGGGTTTCATTTCTCCAGGCTGAAACTCTGTACCTATAAAATACTATTTAATTTACCGTTTTCCTCTCACCCTAGTCCCCAGCACACCATTCTGCTTTCTGTCTCTGAATTTGACTACTGCAAATACCACACATACGTGAAATCATACAAAATATTAGGTTGGTACAAAAGTAATTGAGGTTTTGGACCGTGAATTTTAAATCATTATAACTAGGTTCAAACACATCTTTATTAATCAAAATAGGAACCATTACAATCAACACATTTTTGCCAACGAGAAATAAGTTCATTTATTCCTGTAGCGTAAAAATCCATGCTTCGGGATTTGATAATCTCTTGGAGAACATTTTCTCCCTCCTGCTGGATGTAGAAGCATTTTCCCTGCAAAGGGTTGTATAGATGCTTGAAGAAGTGTAGTTGATTGGTGAGAGGGCAGGTGAATATGGCAGAGGAGGCAAAACTTGGTAGCCCAGTTCATTCAACTTTTGAAGCATTGGTCGTGCCATGTATGGTCGTACGTTGTCATGGAGAAGAATTGGGCCCGTTCTGTTGACCAGTGCTGGCTGCAGGTATTGCAGTTTTCAGTGCATCTCATCAATTTGCTGAGCATACTACTCAGATTTAATGGTTTTGCTGGGATTCAGAAAGCTGTAGTGGATCAGACCGGCTGCCGACCACCGAACAGTGACCATGACCTTGTTTTGGTGCAAGTTTGGCTTTGGGAAGTGCTTTGGAGCTCCTTCTCAGTCTTAACAACTGAGCTGGTGATCGCCCAATGTATAAAATCCACTTTTCATTTGTTTCATGTCACAGTCTATCAAGAAATGATTTGTTGTTGTTAGGTGGAATGAAAGGTGACATGTCAAAACAACGAATTTTTTGATTTGTGGTCAGCTCATGAGGCACCTGCTTATTGAGCTTTTTCACCTTTCCCATTTGTTTCAAATGCCGAATGACTGTAGAATGGTCAATGTTGAGTTCTTCAGCAACTTCTTGTGTAGTTGTAAGAAGATCAGCTTGGATGATTGCTCTCAGTTGGTCATTGTCAACTTCCCGTTGCCTGGCCACTATGCTTCTCATCTTCAAGGCTCTCATCACTTGCAAAACGTTTGTTAGCAGTTCCTGGGCCAAATGCGTTGTTGATGTTGTGAATTGTCTCCCCTGCTTTATGACTGATTTTGAACTCAAATTAAAAAATTGCTCGAATTTGCTTTTTGTCTAACATCATTTTTATAGTCTAAAATAAATATAAATACTAAGTTATGTCATTAGCAAAAAAAAAAAAAAGTGAGAAATGTGCATTAAGATGATGTATAACATAACCACATTTAAGAATGTATTCCAATATCAAATGGGAAAGTTCAACAATGCAAAAAACCACAGTTACTTTTGTACCAACCTAGTATTTGTCTTTTTGAAACTGGCTAATTTCACTTGGGGCTTCCCTGGTGGCTCAGTGGTTAAGAATCGCCTACCAATGCAGGGGATGCAGTTTTGATCCTTGGGTTGGGAAGATCCCCTGGAGAAAGAAATAGCAACCTATTCCAGTATTCTTGCCTGGGAAATCCCATGGACAGAGGAGCCTGGTGGGTACAGTCCTTGGGGTCACAAAAAGAGTTGGACATGACTTAGGGATTAAACAGCAACAATTTCACTTAGCCTGATGCTTCATAGTTCATCTATCTTGTACCATGTGTTAGGATTGGCTGAATAATATTCTATTATATGTTGTCATTTAGTCACTGAGTCACGTCTATTATGTGTGTAAATCATGTTTTTTTGTGTATCCACTCATCTGTTGATGGATATTTGGGTGGTTTCTACCTTTTGGCTGTTGTGAATAATGTTGTTATGAACGTGGGTGTATAAACATCTCTTTGAGTCTGTGCTATCAATTCTTTTGAGTATATAGAAGTTTTGATAGAATTGCTGGATCACGTGGTAATACTGTTTTTAATTTTTTGAGGAACTGCAGTAGCTTTATCATTAAGACTTGAGTTTTTTTAAAGTAAACCTTTTGGCGAATGATCTTAGATTATAGAAAAGTTGTAAAGATTATAACAGAGATTCTGTATACTCCTCACCCAGTTTCTCCTAATGTTAATCTTACCTTACGAGGGTACCTTTGTCAAAACTGAGAAACCGACATTGATATATTACTATTAGGTAAATTCCAGGCTTAATTTGGACTTCATTAGTTTTCCCAATAATGTGCTTATTCTGTTCCTGGATAAACTTGAGGATATTACATTGTATTTATTCTGTATGTTACTTTATTTATTTTTAGTCTATTTTTTTTGTTGTTTTGTTGTTGTTTCTCTAGTACTTAGTACAGAGCATGGTATGTAATAAGAGCACAGTGTTTCTTGAATAAATTATCTCCTTTTAATTTTTCTCTCCTTTTTGGAGGCATGTTCATTAACTGTCCTTCAGGTTTGCTTGACTGATATTTATCCTTGTATCTTTATGTTCCTCTCTGTTTGTGGATAACTTTGATAAAAATAAAATTACAATTAAAGATATTTGGTAAAGAATGACAACAAAAAACTCCAATCAAACTCAGATTCTCCTTTACAAAAGCCACAAAAGTTGATCACTTTTTGCTAAATATATCTGATAACAAGGGAGCTCAGCACTTTGTGAGGAAACTTGTTTCATTGTTGAGTAGTTTTAGAGGTCAAAAGGTTATTCATTATGCTGATTTGAAAACCTTTTGTAGAAACTTCCATTCCAGAACCCTCTTGAGTATATGGAATATTCTTGCTTTCATGACAACTTTCAAGTAATTTCTTTAAATTATCTTCATAATCCATCCCTACATCTTAAATCTTCTAGGCAATGATTAAGAAAATCATCTTTGATTTTGAGACTGATTCTCACTGAATCCTTCCAGATCATGGTTCACTGGCTCCTGACTGTTCTGTGGATGTTGATTTGTTGGTTCTGCTGCAGTTGGCTGTGCTGCCCAAACCTCTACTGCCTGGTGACCTTAATTGGCTACTGATGTTCTTTTGTGATCCTCTCAAGAGCTGACCTCAGTGGTGCCTTTGGGATTATCAGTGTTGACTTTATAGCTGCCCTTATTGGCTCATTCTCTTCTCCTGATACCACTAAAGTTGCCATTAAGTTTCCTAAAGGTTAGCCTCATGCTTTTAATTTCTTACAGCAGATTTACAAGAGATTTGAGAGCAGTTTCTCTGCACTCCGTAGTGTACCCTCACTTAGTGCCAGAGGATTCCTTCCTTGCCAGTAGTCCACTGGAGTGTTTTGATACAGCTCATGTACCTCTACTCTTCTGTCTCTCACCACATTAAGAATTCTCTTTTTTAGCTGAGGTTTTGCCTGGAGTGATTGGATATGACCTGCTTCCTTATTATTTAAGCATGTTAGTTCTCATTCTGGGATCCTACCGTCAGCTTTAAAGTACTCCTGCAGAGAATTCCCTGGTGGTTCAGTGGTTAGGACTCAGCACTTTCATACTAGCTTGGCACAGCTTAAAAAAAAAAAAAAGCCCTCCTGCAAACTTAACAGCTTATTGCCTACCTTGCCCAAATTCCTCTGGAGAGGGAATTCACTCCCAGCCTAGTCCTTTGTTGCATTTACAGCAAAGGCTGGACATAACATGTGTTGGAAGAATGGAGGAATATTAAGTAAATTGTGATGTTAAAAGTGAAAAACACGTATTAAAGTTTGGAGCAACTTGCAAAGTATGTTTTCAAAAATAATGTTAAATGAAGAGTAGAACCAAAAGTGCAGAGATCCTGCTTTAAAGGAGGATCTTTATTTATTTATTTATTTTTTCATCTTTCTATCTTCTTTTTTTTTTAATTTTATTTTTAAACTTTACAATATTGTATTAGTTTTGCCAAATACTGAAATGAATCTGCCACAGGTATATACCTGTGTTCCCCATCCTGAACCCTCCTCCCTCCTCCCTCCCCATACCCTCCCTCTGGGTCGTCCCAGTGCACCAGCCCCAAGCATCCAGTATCGTGCATCGAACCTGGACTGGCGACTCGTTTCATACATGATATTATACATGTTTCAATGCCATTCTTCCAAATCTCCCCACCCTCTCCCTCTCCCACAGAGTCCATAAGACTGATCTATACATCAGTGTCTCTTTTGCTGTCTCGTACACAGGGTTATTGTTACCATCTTTCTAAATTCCATATATATGCGTTAGTATACTGTATTGGTGTTTTTCTTTCTGGCTTACTTCACTCTGTATAATAGGTTCCAGTTTCATCCATCTCATTAGAACTGATTCAAATGTATTCTTTTTAATGGCTGAGTAATACTAAAGGAGGATCTTTAAAAAAAGATGCCTTAAAAAAAACCCCAAACCCTATAAAAATATATACACATGAATATAGAAATTCAGAGTAATACAAAGTCATGGTGAGTCGTAAGACTGTAGGTATCAGAAATTATTTATTGATTTTTTTGTGTTTTCCATTAGAATGCAAGCTCTAAGAAGTCAAGAGTCTAGACTGGTCTGTCCTAGAACAGTGCCTGGCCTGTAGTAATTTTCAATAAATAATGTTGATTGTTTAATGAATTAAAATTTGAAATTTCTTTTTGATTGTTTTATTGTTTAGTGCTATAGTAATGCTTGTGTGTGTGTGAGTCATCTGTCACGTCTGACTCTCTCTCCATGGAATTCTCCAGGCAAGAATACTGGAGTGGGTTGCCATTCCTTTCTCCAGGGGCTCTCTCAACCCAGGGATTGAACCTTGGTTTCCCGCATTACGGGTAGATTCTTTACCATCTGAGCCATGAGGGAAGCCCTATAGTAATGTTCGCTGCTACACGCTTCAGTTGTGTCCGACTCTGTGCGACCCCATAGACAGCAGTCCACCAGGCTCCCCCGTTCCTGGGATTCTCCAGGCAAGAACACTGGAGTGGGTTTCCATTTCCTTCTCCAATGCATGAAAGTGAAAAGTGAAAGTGAAGTCGCTGAGTCTTGTCCGACTCTTAGCGACCCCATGGACTGCGGCCCACCAGGCTCCTCTGTCCATGGGATTTTCCAGGCAAGAGTGCTGGCGTGGGGTGCCATTGCCTTCTCCGATAGTAATGTTTATTAAAGTTAAAACAAAAACAAAAATTAAAAAGAGAATTCTCAATGATTTCAACCTTTTAAAAATACATTATAGTATCTGAATATTCTTCCCACCCTTGTTGGCCTTCTTTGGTCCTCTTAAAAAAAGTGGTGCTCCAAACAGGATATACTAGTACAGATTTTGACAAGCCAGCCCAGCGAATAGAGGAATATTTTCTTCTCAGGTTCTGGTAGAAAGTATACACAGAAGAACTGTACAAAAAGGATCTTATTGACCAAGATAACCATGATGGTGTGATCACTTACCTAGACCCAGACATCATGGAGTGCAAAGGCAAGTAGGCCTTAGGAAGCATCACTACAAACAAAGCTAATGGGAGGTAATGGAATTCCAGCTGAACTTTTTGAAATCCTAAAACATGATGCTGTGAAAGTGCTACACTCAATATGCCAGCAAATTTGGAAAGCTCAGCAGTGGCCACAGGACTGGAAAAGGTTCTTTTTTATTCCAATCCCAAAGAAAGACAGTGCCAAAGAATGTTCAAACTACCGCACAATTGCACTCATCCCACACACTAGCAAAGTGATGCTCAAAATTCTCCAAGGTAGGCTTCAACAGTATGTGAACTGAGAACTACCAGATGTTCAAGCTGGATTTAGAAAAGGCAGAGGAACCAGAGGTCCAATTGCCAACATCCAGTTGATCATAGAAAAAGCAAGAGAATTCCAGAAAAACATGTGGTTTATTGACTACGCCAAAGCCTTTGACTGTGTGGATCACAACAAACTGTGGAAATTTCTTCAAGAGATGAGACTACCAGACCACCTTACCTGCCTCCTGAGAAATCTGTATGCAGGTCAAGAAGCAACAGGTAGAACCAGACATGGAACAATGGACTGGTTCCAAATTGGAAAAGGAGCCCATTAAGGCTGTATATTGTTACCTTGCTTATTTAACTTATATGCAGAGTACATCATGTGAAATGCCAGGCTGGATGAAGCACAAGCTGGAATCAAGATTGCAGGGAGAAATGTCAGTAACTTCAGATATGTAGGTGACAACACCCTTATGGCAGAAAGTGAAGAGGAACTAAAGAGCCTCTTGATGAAAGTGAAAGAGAAGAGTGAAAAGCTGGTTTAAATCTCAGCGTTCAGAAAACTAAGATCATGGCATCCGGTCCCATCACTTCATGGCAAATAGATGGGGAAACAATGGAAACAGTGACAGATTTTATTTTCTTGGGCTCCCAATCTCTTCAGATGGTGACTGCAGCCATGAAGTTAAAAAACCCTTGCTCCTTGGAAGAAAAGCTATGACAAAAATAGGAAGCATATTAAAAAGTAGACATCCTTTGCCGACAAAGGTCTGTCTAGTCAAAGCTATGGTTTTTCCAGTAGTCATGTATGGATGTGAGAGTTGGACCATAAAGAAAGCTGAGCACCGAAGAATTGATGCTTTTGAACTGTGGTGTTGGAGAAGACTCTTGAGATTCCCTTGGACTGCAAGGAGATCCAACCAGTCCATCCTAAAGGAGATTAGTCCTGAATATTCATTGGAAGGACTGATGCTGAAGCTGAAGCTCCAGTTCTTTGGCCACCTGATGCGAAGAACTGACACATTGGAAAAGACACTGATGCTGGGAAAGATTGAGGGCAGAAGGAGAAGGGGATGACAGAGGATGCGATGGTTCGATAGTATCACCGACTCAATGGATATGAGTTAGAGCAAGCTCCAGGAGTTGGTAATGGATAGGGAAGCCTAGCATGCTGCAGTCCATGGGGTTGCAAAGAGTTGGACACGACTGAATGACTGAACTGAATGGCAGGAGTATGGTTTATTAAGTGAAAGTGAAAATCTCCCAATCGTGTCCGACTCTTTGTGACCCCATGGGCTATACAGTCCATGGACTTCTCCAGGCCAGCATACTGGAGTGGGTAGCCTTTCTCTTCTCCAGAGGGTCTTCCCAACCCAGGGATTGAACCCAGGTCTCCTGCATTGCAGGCGGATTCTTTACCAGCTGAACCACAAGGGAAGCATGGTTGAATAAGTTGTGTCTTAATATAGGTGCTAGGGCTTGCCCATGGTGTTGTTAATGTATAAAACCCAGATGTTCTGCCTATTTTTCTTGAGCAGTGACTCCAGGAAGTTGACAACTAAGTGGATGTTGTACACAAGCTCATAATCTGTCATCTTCATCAACAGCCACTGCCACACATAGCACCTTCTTCATCTGGAGCTTGATCATGGACTTTACTTCATTAACTTGGCCATCATATTCTCATTTTGAGTCAGCAAGGAATGAAATTTGCCAGCCTTATTCAGGCCTGGGCCCAGAATTTGTGGGGTCTGCTGAAGACTGAATCATAAAGGCATCATGCTTCTTGGCCAGCTTCTTGACCGGTTTCTTATTGTTGAGTTGCTTTAGCACCGAAATGACCACATGAGGGGATATCTGCAGCTTTGGCTTATTCACAGTGCTGTCTGTCTCCTAGAACACATATAGAGACCATGGAGCAGGGAGTGGGCTTAAGCCTGACTGTGCCAGAGAAGCATTTGTCCTTCTGAGGGTCATAGTTCTTCAGGCTGACCTGAAGCTTCACCACTCCAAAAACTTCCAGTGTTTGCACTGGTTCCTGTGCAAGACTTCCCACGCTAACTCCTAGAGGCTGTATGGGGAGACTTTGCTGCTCAGGGTCCTTTGTGTTGAAATAACTAGAAGAGAGCCACACCTCCCTTT
>NW_011494831.1:3795439-3809563 GCF_000754665.1 Bison bison bison
ATTTTTAGAGTTTTTTTTTTTTTTTTTTTCAGATGTGTCCCACTGTTGATTGACTTAGGTTGAATTTACTTTGTTGGTATTTAAAACTTTAGTTTTGTTAACACATTGTAACAATTTCCAGGTCTTTCCCAGTGAGTATTTACCTGCTGATAGAACTGACCAGCTTGCCTCTCATATATTTTTATTTTCCCTGTCTAGCTGTGCTGGAAGTGCTAAGTAGCAAAACATTCAAAAATTGGGCAGCCAGAGAATAAAAGAAGTAAAACCTCTACAAAGTCTGCACACTTTCTAATTATCCTCCAGATAATTTAGTGATTATTTTCCATTTACTAGGTGTGTTCTTCAGAATTCCTGAAGTGGCAGGAGGTTAAGTACTTAGATAAAAATCAGAAACTGACCTCTTGGCTTTGTCTTCAAATAGTATTAAAAATCTGTTTTTTTCCAGGAAGGTGTGCCATTGCAGTCTTACCATTATTTTCCAGATGCTTATCAACTGCCAAGAGCCCTTCATTTTTCATGGTCTTCATTGGCTCTTATATTCATGGGCCAGGAGTTGGCAAATTTTTTCTGTAAAGGTTCAGATAGTAAATATTTTATACTTTGTGGGCCTGAGGGTCTCTGCCTTAACTCATCTATGCTGTAGTATCATAAAACCAGCCATAGACAATTCATAAGTGAATGCATGTGATGGTATTCCAGTAAAACTATTTACAAAAGTAGACATCAGGCCTAGTAGAGTGATGACCCCTATCATACACCCACCACATTCACCATCATTAAGAAGATAGAATAGTAGAACTCTATGGTGGAACTCATTTTCTTTTGAAAGGCCTGGAATCTTTGAAGAACTTGAAGGGCTTCTAACTTCCAATATTCATTTTTTGAAAAATCCTTTGCTTTTCTAATTTATTGATCCTTTATTTAAAAACTAATCATTTCCTGGCTTCCCGCCCCCGCCAGTCTTCTCCTGGTTCACACTACTTTCTGTGTGCCTCTTAAAAGTTACTTAACTTCTTCCACATCAGTACAATGGAGATAATAATATCTACTTTAGACTTGCTGTGAGAATTGATTAGATAAGAATGTAAAGTGCTGGAGACAATGCTTGGCATATAATAGGCAGTTAGTATTTGCTGCAATTATTGTCAACATTATCATCATTTTACAAACTGAAATGCCCTTCTCAGTGTTTTTGACAACCTGTTACTACCTCCTGGTACAACCCTTATGGCAGAAAGTGAAGAGGAACTAAAGAGCCTCTTGATGAAAGTGGAAGAGGAGAGTGAAAAAGTTGGCTAAATCTCAACATTCAAAAAACTAAGATCATGGCATCCGGACCTATCATGGCATCCGGTCCTATCACGGCATGGCAAATAAATGGGGAAACAGTGGAAACAGTGACAGACTTTTATTTTCTTGGGCTCCAGAATCACTACAGATGGTGACTGCTGCAGCCATGAAATTAAAAGACGCTTGCTCCTTGGAAGAAAAGCTGTGACAAACCTAGATGTTACTTTGCCGACAAAGGTCCGTCTAGTCAAAGCTATGGTTTTTTCCAGTGGTCATGTATGGATGTGAGAGTTGGACTATAAGGGAAGCTGAGTGCCAAAGAATTGATGCTTTTGAACTGTGGTGTTGGAGAAGACTCTTGAGAGTCCCTTGGACTGCAAGGACATCCAACCAGTCCATCCTAAAAGAAGTCAGTCCTGAATATTCATTGGAAGGACTGATGCTGAAGCTGAAGCTCCAGTCCTTTGACCACCTGATGCGAAGAACTGACACATTGGAGAAGACCCTGATGCTGGGAAAGATTGAAGGCAGGAGGAGAAGGGGACGACAGGAAGATGAGAAGGTTGGATAGCATCACTGACTTGATGGACATGAGTTTGAGCAAGGTCCGGAAATTGGTGATGGACAGGGAAGCCTGGCGTGCTGCAGACCATGGGGTTGCAAAGAGTTGGATACGACTGAGCAACTGAACTGAACTTCTATCTCCTGGAACTGTGGGGTACCTATGGTGTGAAGTCTTGATTTCATAGAGAATGTGTAGGATAGCTTGAGGTGATACTCAGGGCTTTAGGATTAAGGAGTGGGAATGGAATAGTCTGTATCCCTGAGCCTAAGATAGAGGTTGAAGCCCATAAGAATTTCATCCCAAATTGCATTCACTAAGTTTGGATGGAGAGGTCAGAGTCCATATGTACCTTTCTTCACCTAGGTGACTCCTTATCAGGATTATGCATGTTAGTATCAATCAGCTTGTTTTCCAAGCTGTTAACTGTATTTATATTTTCAAAATGAAAGCTTTTCAGCACTGAAGATTACTTTTCAGTTCTTTTTAAAGTGTTATAACTGCCTTTTTAATTTTAAATAGTTCTAGTTCTTGGAAACCAGCATTTTATATTGCCAGTAAGAATTTAAGATAATTAGATCAATAGAGCTAACCAGTATTGATATCATTTTGAAGTAGTAATAGATTTGATAACAGATTTTTCCAGATTGAAATGTTCATGCAGAAGCATACTTTATTTTCTCAAATTCTCCTTAATTTCATCTTTAGAGAATACTCTGCCTTCTGAGTGGCATGCTAGTAAAGATGTGGCTAGCAACAGACATTCTTGTGTCATCTTTATGGGAAATAGGGAATCATTGTAAAAGTCATCAATTATTATTTGTTTAAGCATTTTTATTTTTGATGAGCCTAAAAATTGCATGAGATATACTTGCTTTTCCTCAGAAAATCAGCCTTAATTTAGCTGTTTATTTTACTAGTGTATGGTCCAACATGATAGGAATTCATTCTTACTCTGTGAAAAATAGCTTACCCCTAAGGCTTACTTCGGAGAAGGCAATGGGACCCCACTCCAGTACTCTTGCCTGGAAAATCCTATGGACGGAGGAGCCTGGTAGGCTGCAGTCCATGGGGTTGCTGAGGGTCGGATACGACTGAGTGACTTGACTTTCACTTTTCACTTTCATGCATTGGAGAAGGAAATGGCAACCCACTCCAGTGTTCTTGCCTGGAGAATCCCAGGGACAGGGGAGCCTGGTGGGCTGCCGTCTATGGGGTCGCACAGAGTCGGACACGACTGAAGTGACTTAGCAGCAAGGGTTACTTATATGCCACACATTGTGTTAGGTACCATTATCTAATTTAAGCTCCTAGGTGGTCTCTTCCTCTTGACTTTGTTCTCTTACAGTATATTCTTAATATAACAGCTAGAGGGATGGTGTTAAATCAGAGATGCTGTTAAAGTCAGATCACGTCATGCTTAGAACTCTATAGTGGCTTCCTTTTTTTGCAGAATAAAATCTTTATAGTGGCCTATAAGGTTCTATATGATCTGATCCCCTCTTAGTTCTCTGACTTCATCTTTTACCACTTACCCCATTCTCTGCTCCATTTCCTTAGCTTCCTTGCTTTTCCTTTATCAAGGCTTCCCTGATTGCTCACATGGTAAAGAATCTGCCTCCAATGCAGGAAACCTGGGTTTGATCCCTGGGTTGGGAAGATCCCCTGGAGAAAGCAATGGCAACCCACTCCAATATTTTTGCCTGGAGAATTCCATGGACAGAGGAGCCTGGTGGGCTATAGTACATAGGGTTGCAAAGAGTTGGGCACGACTGAGCGACTAACACTTTCACACTTTGTAAGTCCAAGGTTTTCAGCTTAAATATCTACCAGTCATTGAAATAGAAAAATCTGGAGGGACTTTGGTTTTTGAAGGCAAGATGAAGTCTGAGGTGGGGACAAGATATCCAGATGGTATTGTCCAGTAGGCAATGGGAGATGCATAACTGCATCCTATGAAAATGGTTAGGACTGGAACTGTAATCCTTTTTTGTTTTTTTTTAAACCTATGGGGTAACATACATATAGAAAAATGCACATATCATAAATACAGAACTGTTGAATTTTTACAAAATGAATGTACCCTTGATGTAGCACCTAAATCAAGAAAGAATTATTACCATCATTCTTGAAGGCCCCTGGTGATGAACTATAATGTTTTAATTGGCATTTGTTCTGTGTCTTCTTTGATTGTAAACACTTTGAGACAAGGACCATACCTGTTTCACATATCATGGTAGTTTAGTAAGGTGATTTTTGTTGATGATTGCTCAGAGGAGTCTTACTTTCATTAGTCATCCCAGGGTGAGGAAAGTGTTTTCTCTAGAACTGTACTCATAGGACTTTCTGTTGATTCCAGCCAGTCTTTGTTGTTTTCCATGTCTCTGAACTCCTACAGTATTAAATGTCTACACTTCATTTAATACTTCATCTGTGCTATCCGTGGTTCTTTAGTTTTTACCATGTGTTCAGTTCATATCTCTATTAGAAAATAAGTTCCTTGAGGTTGGGAGCCTTGTCATATACTCCTCCCTCCCTCCTGTCCTTAAAATAGGATTTACTGTGGCTCTGATTGTACACATGTGAGGTGTGCCTGGCCAGGCCAGCCTGGCTCACATGGCTTGTATAATACATACATCTCTGGGGCCTGCTCTCTGTAACTGGGAAGTGCCCACCCCAAGGGTTCAGTCCAGCTTCACAAGGTCCTTGGCCACCTTTTTCTCAGTGTGGTTGGCCTCCACCTCCTGCTGATATTCCTTGTGATTCTTCTAGGCTAGCTCAGTCTTTGCCTATCGGCTCTCAGTCTCTAGGTCCTCCCAGTTGTCATCAATACCAAGAGTCTGGTCTTGGCTGGGCACCAGCTCTTGATGTGCTGACAGGGCAGCAAAGGGATCACCTTTGTCTCTAAGCTCTGGTCTACCCCAGTTATACTCACTGGCCAGCTGTGCATCCTCAGGGACAGCTCTGGGAGATGTGCTCCTGCCAACTTTGCTCCCATGAGCCCTCAGCTTCCCAACTGTTTCAGTCTGACTCTGGGGATCTGTGGCTGGATTGTTGCTCTGCCCAGCCCAGGCAGAGTACTGTACTGTACTTGGTACTCAGTACTGTAGCAGTCTTGCTTGGTCGACACACATTTGATCTCCTACTCGAAGCCGCCCCAGGCTTCGTCCTCCCAGCACTGCTGTCCTCTTCTGTATCCTTGCCCTCCTCTTTTGTGTCTCCCAGTGGCCTGAGGTCGTGGGTATGGCAGGCACGGGGTGGGGTCTGGGGCAGGATGTCCCTCAGGCACAAGTCTCTGGGGGAGGTTGGTCTTGGCTTAAGCCATGGGGTATGCGTAGATCAGTATAGAAGTGAGCGACGTGACTCCTGTCATGGCCCAGCCTGCCCAGCTGGCTATGTGAGAAATCCACTTTGGCCAGCTGTGTGGGGTCCTCTGACACAGATTCCAGTTTGGACAGGCAGCTTTGAATGGCCTTGAAGGCCTCATCCTGCGTGGATTTCTCAGAACCCACAGTGAGGCTGCAGAGCACAGGCAGGGAGGATCTTGTGGGCTTAATTGTTCATCGAGTGAAAGTTATGGGTGGCAGTGAAGCCCAAAACACCTGTGACCTGAGATGATGCAAATAGGTCCTTAGTGGCCACCTAGAGGCAGAGGTGAGGCCCCTGTGTCTTGTGCTGGTATTGAAATAGGAGCTGATTTTGCCCAGGCAGATGGTGTTGCAGCTGATGGGGCCCTGTTTGTCCTTGGCCTGCAGCTGCGCAAAGAGCTTCATCAGCTCCACAGTGAGGTTGTCCTTGTTCAGCTTTGGGGCCAGGAGCAGCATGGACTTGACCATCTGCTCCTAGGGATCATGGAGAGTCTATTCCTACAAGGTTGCCACGTAGAAGTATCATAACCAGGGAGAAGCAAACATGCTGTGTCTTATTTCAGGGACTGTTCCTTTCGTTGAAAATGATTTTTAAAAAAAATTTATTTTACTTTGTTGTTGTGTGCAGACTTTCTCTAGTTGCAGCGAGCAGGGGCTACTCTTTGTTGCGGTGTGATTGCAGAGGCTTCACTGCCCCACCGGCTGCACCGCCACCACTGGCTTCTCATCGCAGTGGCTTCTCTTGTTGCAGAGCTCAGGCTCTAGGTGCGAGGGCCTCAGTAGTTGCAGCTCATAGGCTTAGTTACTCTGTGGCATGTGGAATCTTCCTGGGCCAGAGATCAAACCTATGTCCCCTGCATTGGCAGGTGGATTCCCATCCACCATACCACCAGGGAAGTGCTTCACTAAAACTGGCTTATCAAATGTATAATTAAATGCAATTTAGCTTTTATGAGATTTTCTACATTCGTTTTTTTTTTTTTTTTAATTCTTCATCAGAGAGTTCCCTGGTGGTCTAGTGGTTAGGAGTTCAGGCTTTCACTGCCATGGCCTGGGTTCAGTCACTGGTATGGGGACTGAGATCCTGCAAGCTGTGTGGTGGACCAAAAAAAGAGTGTTTCAGACAGGGTTGCTGATAAAAATTTTAGTGCATAAAACCTTTTCTAAATTTCAGGTTGTTTCCCTAAAAGCAATACTTAAGATACATCTTTCTGAGGCAGAGGCTATGAACATTTAAAAGCTATTGATTATAAAAGCTACACATGTTCATTTTAGAACATATGAAGAATACAGAAATAGATGATAATTAAAGTCAGCTGTAATCTTGCAATGCTGTGATAACCAGCGCTTTAACATTTTGGTGAATTCCTTTCTAGAGATATCTATCTATCTGTGTATCTTATGCATTTAAAAAACCAATTGGAGTGGGTAGTGGGTCTTTTCCAAAGAGATTATACTGTTTTATAAATATTTCCATAGGCAAAGTATGCTAATTTTCTGCACACTTGACAGGATTAGGGATGCATTCATTCATCATTCACTGACTAAATGAATGCTTGTTTAGAGTGAAACTCTCATGGGATCACACAGAGGCCAGGCCTGAGAGACTAACACTTTCATTTTCATTTGTCTCCATACCTACAGTTAATCTCCTATCATTTTTTTCCTTGAATTTAATTAGGTTTTTGACCCATTAGTCCTCTAGAATTATACCTGTGACTGTCTGTCTCCACATTGTTAGTCTAGTGGTCATTCCTCATTTCACATGATCTGTCAGCAGTTTTGCCACAGTTGATTACTTCCCTGTTCTTGAAACCATTTTTCCATTTGCTTCCAGGACATCACATTCTCCTAGTTCTCTTCCTATATCAGGGTCTGTCCTCCTTGGTGTTTCCTAGTTCCTCCTAATCTTCCTACCTCTCGGTGTTAGAATGCTCCAGGGCTCATATCTTGGTCATTCCCTTTAAAAAAAACTTTGTGGGAGTTCCGTGGTGGCTTTAGGATTCCAGGCTTTTATTGCCATAGCCTGGATTCAGTCAGGAAACTGAATACTATAAGTCCTGTGGCACAGCCAAAAAACCCAACTTTATTTCCTGGTTTCATTTAGTCTCTTACACTGCTGCTGCTGCTAAGTCGCTGCAGTCGTGTCCATCTCTGTGCGACCCCATAGACGGCAGCCCACCAGGCTCCTCCATCCATGGGATTTTCCAGGCAAGAACACTGGAGTGGGGTGCCATCGCCTTCTCCGAGTCTCTTACACTGATGACTTCCAAATTTATACGTCTAGCTTTTGCCTTTTCTCTGAAATATACACTCATATTCAGTTGTCTACCCAACTGTTAGATATCTAACAGGATTTCAAACTTGACCTGCCCAAAACTGAGCCCTGATCTCCTACTGCCCCCAAATCTCCAACTCCCCTGTCTGCGCTCACCTTCCTCCCAGGAGTGAGCAGTTGTATAGTGGTTATGTTGTGGTTGTCTTGCCTTGGCTTCCTTAATTGCCTATGTGATTAGCTGTAGAAGTGGCTCAGAATCAGACAACAGTTAGGCCTTGGGTTTTGGCATACTCAGCAAAGATGAGTGGAGATACTTAGGGACTTTGGTGGACATTAAGAATCCTCCTCCCTCATTAAACTCTCTGACTTCATTTTCTATTATTGTTCCTCTATATCCCTTCTCTTCAGTCCTAATGTCTCCTTGCTATCCCTTTATCCCCCAAACTCCCCGGGAAAGCTCCTGTCTGAGGACCTTCTCCTTTTGCCCTCAATCTTTCCCAGCATCAGGGTCTTTTCCAGTGAATTGGCTCTTTGAATCAGGGGCCAAAGTATTGAAGTTTCAGCATCAGTCCTTCTAATGAATATTCAGGGTTGATTTCCTTTAGGATTCACCTGTTTGATCTCCTTGCAGTCCAAGGGACTCCCAATAGTTTTCTCCAGCATCACAATTCAAAAGCATCAATTATTAGGTGCTCAGCCTTCTTTATGGTCCAACTCACGTCTGTACATGACTACTGGAAAAACCATAGCTTTCTCTTGTGGCTCAGTTGGTAAAGAATCCACCTGCAATGCGGGAGACCTGGGTTTGATCCCTGGGTTGGGAAGATCTCCTGGAGAAGGGAAAGGCTACCCACTCCTGTTTTCTGGCCTAGAGAATTCCATGGACTATAGAGTCTATGGGGTCACAAAGAGTCAGACACGACTGAGTGACTTTCACTTTGACTAGCCGGACTTTTATTGGCAAAGTTCCTGCTTTTTGATACTCTGTCTAGGTTTGTCATAGCTTTCCTTCAAAGGAGCAGTTCAGTTCAGCTGAGTTGCTCAGTCGTGTCTGACTCTTGGCGACTCAATGGATTGCAGCACGCCAGGCCTCCCTATTCATCACCAACTCCTGCAGTTTACTCAAACTCATGTCCATTGTGTTGGTGATATCATCCAACCATCTCATCCTCTGTCATCCCCTTCTCCTCCCGCCTTCAATCTTTCCCAGCATAAGGGTCGAAAACAAAGACTGTGTAGAGACCATAGAGTTTAGGAAATCATAGGCATATGGTTCGTTCCTTAGGACTTGGGAATGGAAGAGACCTCACAAAGTGTGTTTAGCTGAAGAGATAAAAGGAGAGGGGGAATGCTGCAGAGGATCAACATGTAGGTAATTTGCAAAAGATGAGAATTAAGTAAAGGAGATTAAGAAGGAAGTCAATGGTAGAAGAATAAGGAGAGGGGGACACAGTAGAGCCCAGGGGTGAAGCAAGTTTTAGGAAGGGTTAAGTGGTCAGTGGTGTCAGATACCTTAGGTTAAAAGCCAAAAACTGAAGGATAAGAACTGAAGAGTGGTTATTGAGTTTGGCCACTAGGAATTCATTGGTGACCTTTAATAAGAAACGTTTTAGTGGAGTGATGAAAGTGTAGTACAGGTGCCTTCAGTTGTAGACTCTAAATGTTTATTAGTGAAAGGATGAGGGAAAGTGGGTCACAGCTTGTGGGACAAATAGAGTTGAGAGAAAAAAGATTTTTTTTTTTAAGAAGGGAAGACTTGAACATATTTATAGAATGAGGAGATGGAGTTAGAGGAAAGGCAGATATTGTGGGTGAGAAAAAGGAGTTAACTGAAGATTCTACAGAAGGTTGGGGGTTTTAGTCTTAAGAGTTTCAGTGGGGATTAGTTTTAGAAAGAAGAAATACATTTTCGTTTATGATGGATAGGAAGGAGATAAGAATGGTTGAAGACAAAGGAGTAGGAGAGAGAGGAGAAAATTTGTAGGCGATGGTACCTGATCGTCGCTTTTAGCTATGGGATTTATAATGAGAACAGCTTAGGTTTTTCATGATGTAAAAGAGCATAAATGCTTACCTTGCTTGTTTCATAGACTTGGTGTGAGTTAAAAATGAAATGAATATATGTTAAAATGCTTTAGAAACTTAAAATGCTGTACAAATCTGTAGCCTATTGTTAGTAGTCAAGTGTTGGAGAAAGCCATTTGCTTTGTATAGACTATATAGTTTACTATATCAAAATACTCCAGATAGCAAGAAGGTATAGAGGATTCTGGTGTGTTTGGACCATAATGTTTGGTTCCTGTGTCTTTATCTTGTAAAGAAACCTTTCCAAATATAAATCAGGCATGTATTTTATTAAGTACTGCTGCTGACATTAGCACCTGAAATCATTTAAAATGCTGACAGTGGGAATAATTAAGGGAAAATGTGTGGGAAGAGATCTGCTTAGAAACAAAGTGAATTTTCTGTAGTTTAAGTTTGGCTTGAGATGGCAGTAATTCTACATTCTCATGTGTATCTTCAGCTAGTTCACTTCTCATAACTTTTGAAAAACTAAACTTCAAGTTTATTTATGAATTTTTAATAATTTAGTGCTGCAGACTGATGAATGTTTAGCTCTTTTCTTTTCCATGTGTCCTCATGACACATAGGCATAGTCCTTTTTAAAATCATGTATAGGGAGTTTATCATATGGTACTTAGTAAAAAAAAAAATACAAAAGTTTTTCTTTTTGTAAAAAAAAAGTGTTTTCTTAGCACTCTAGATTCTTTTAGAATTTTCATTACTTTGCCCTTGCTTATCATCAGTCCTAGTTTTCTGTTTATGATTTATGGTGTTGAGGACGACTGGAGAAAATCATGTAATTGAACTAATTGTTTCATTACTCATACATGCTGCTTAGTCTAATTTGGTCCTTGAGTTTTGGTTAATTACCATGAATGTTTCATGGGCTATTGACTCATACTCATTCTCTCTAGAGAAGTGCATGATGATGTTTCATTTTGTACCCTTATGCATTTATTCAAATATATTTGAGTGTATGCTGTGTGCTGGCCAGCGTGTTAAAGAGTAGAAAAATTCAGGAGGGAGACAGTAACAGTGTCAAATACAGTACATTGGTATATAAGAAAAAAAAAATAAAAGACAGGAAATATACTCATTTGGTGACTAAGAAGTCATGGTGACCTTAAAAGCAGTTTCAGTAGGGGGCTAAGGGTGGAATCCCCCTCACAGTTGGTGGAAGAGTAAATGGCAGGTGATAAAAGAGGCGGGGAAGAAGAGGATAGAGAGAGGCAAAGGGGAAGGAGCAAGAGGTTGTGGACCTGGAACTGTGGTGTTGTGGTCAGGTTCAGAGAATGGGTACAAATCTGAAGTTGCTGCTGAGATATTTAAACGTCCAACCATAGGCTCTGGGTTGGAGGAATCAGGATTTGAGGGACAAGAGGTTTCTGTAAAGTAAGTAAATTAAATAGAGTAAGTAAAGTCTGAGTAAGATTTTTGTGAGCTCTTGGAGTAATTGAGGGAGAGCAGTTTCAAATGATGGTGTGATTCAGGATAAAGAGCCGAAAATAGATGGTTAATATAGAGTTGAGCTAAGAATCCTTGGAACTGAAGAGGTCTGTGCATTCTAGTGGACATTAATTGGATGGGTAATCTTCATGGACACTGAAATCTCCCAAAATTGTAATAGGAAACTTAGTAGAGAAGATTACTTGGAACTGGGCTCCTACGTTTTCAGTGAAGGAGGTATAACTAAGGGATCAGAAGATGCTAGTGATGAGGAGAAGATATATCTTGAATGTGGGGCCATGACGGAGGGTGATCATGATCTGGAAGCTTCAGTAGAAAGGCAAGTGAATGGCAATCACTTCTGGCTGTGTGGAGATACAGATCACAGTGAAAAGAGAGAACTGTGAGAAAATCTTTATATTCCATTTATAGTTATCATAAAATATTGACTTTATTCCCTGTGCCATACCATATATCCTTCTAGTTTAATTATTTTATACATAGTAGTTTATACCTCTTAATTCTCAACCCCTACTTTATTCCTTCACATAGATAAGCACTAGTTTGTGCTCTGTATCTATGAGACTGTTTTTTTTTTGTTGTTGTTGTTGTTATATTCACTAGTTTTATTTTTTAGATTCCACATATAAGTGAATATAAGTATTTGTCTTTCTGTGTCTGCTTTACTTAGCATAATCCTCTCCAAAGTCCATCAATATTGCTGTAAATGGCAAAGTTTCATTCTTTTTTTATGGCTGAGTAGTATTGTGTGTATGTGTGTGTGTATAACTTTTTCAGCATGTATGTATGTGTGTGTTTGTGTGAAGATATATCACATCTTCTTTATCCATTCATTCCATATTTTGGCAATTGTTAATAATGCTGCTGTGAACATGGGGGTGCATGTTATCTTTTTGAATTAGTGTTGTTTTGTTTTTTTTTTGTTTTTGGATATATTCCCAGGAGTGGAATTGCTGGGTCATATGAAAGTTCTGTTTTTTAAATTATTTGAGGAACTTGCATTATCAAGTCTGTGTGTGCGTGCATGTATAGTTGCTCAGTCATGTATGACTCTGTGATCCCATGGACTGTGTCCCGCCAGGTTCCTCTGTCCATGGGCTTTCCCAAGCAAGAATACCAGAGTGGGTTGCCATTTCCTTCTCTAGGGGATCTTCCCGACCCAGAGATTGAACCCACATCTCTTGTGTCTCCTAATTGCAAGCAGATTCTTTACCACTGCACCACCTGGGAAGCCCCTATGGGGTCTGTAGGAAAAGCTAATTTACAAGGCTATTCACTGTTCATTAATAGTTGTTTAGGGCAGTTCTTCTCATTCACAAAAATTTTAGCTCAGAAAATTACAGTAAAATGTTACCACTGCTAAGCCTACTACTTAGTGGTAGGGCAAATCAGGATATTCGTCTTCTATTTCTGACAAAAATTCCTGAAATCAAAGATAGTAAAGTCCATGAGAGGGAAGTTAATCACTGACACTACTGGTTGAATAAAATAAGATATTCAGTTATTTTCTGCAAAGTACCTTCTCATGAATAATGCAGTGAATAACTATAGGCTTTAAACTTCCTAAATTTTCATAAACTTTGTAAATTTGTCCAATTAAGCCCTTTTCTGCCCACGTGTATTTTTACCCTATTGGTTGTAATGCATCCTAGCAGATTCTACTTCAGTTCCGTTCAGTCGCTCAGTCGTGTCTGACTCTTTGCGACCCCATGAATCGCAGCACGCCAGGCCTCCCTGTCCATCACCAACTCCCGGAGTTCACTCAAACTCACGTCCACCGAGTCGGTGATGCCATCCAGCCATCTCATCCTCTGTCGTCCTCTTTTCCTCCTGCCCCCAATCCCTCCCAGCATCAGTCTTTTCCAATGAGTCAACTCTTCGCATGAGGTGGCCAAAGTACTGGAGTTTCAGCTTTCGCATCATTCCTTCCAAAGAACACCTAGGGCTGATCTCCTTTAGAATGGACTGGTTGGATCTCCTTGCAGTCCAAGGGACTCTCAAGAGTCTTCTCCAACACCACAGTTCAAATGCATCTATTCTTTGGTGTTCAGCTTTCTTCACAGTCCAGCTCTCACATCCATACATGACCACAGGAAAAACCATAGCCTTGACTAGACGGACCTTTGTTGGCAAAGTAATGTCTCTCCTTTTCAATATGCTGTCTAGGTTGGTCATAATTTTCCTTCCAAGGAGTAAGTCGGAGAAGGCAATGGCACCCCACTCTAGTACTTTTGCCTAGAAAACCCCATGGACGGAGAAGCCTGGTAGGCTGCAGTCCATGGGGTCCCTAAGAGTCGGACACGGACATGGCTGAGCAACTTCACTTTCACTTTTCACTTTCATGCATTGGAGAAGGAAATGGCAACCCACTCCAGTGTTCTTGCCTGGAGAATCCCAGGGACGGGAAGCCTGGTGGGCTGCCGGCTATGGGGTCGCACAGAGTCGGACACGACTGAAGCGACTTAGCAGCAGCAGCAAGGAGTAAGTGTCTTTTAATTTCATGGCTGCAGTCACCATCTGCAGTGATTTTGGAGCCCAAAAAAATAAAGTCTGACACTGTTTCCACTGTTTCCCCATCTATTTGGCATGAAGTGATGGGACCAGATGCCATGATCTTAGTTTTGTGAATGTTGAGCTTTAAGCCAACCTTTTCACTCTCCTCTTTCACTTTCATTAAGAGGCTTTTTAGGTCCTCTTCACTTTCTGCCATAAGGGTGGTGTCATCTGCATATCTGAGGTTATTGATATATTTCTCACAGCAAGCTTGATTCCAGCTGTGCTTCTTCCAGCCCAGTGTTTCTCATGATGTACTCTGCATAGAAGTTAAATAAGCAGGGTGACAATATACAGCCTCAACGTACTCCTTTCCTATTTGAAACCAGTCTGTTGTTCCATGTCCAGTTCTAACTTGCTTCCTGACCTGCATATAGGTTTCTCAAGAGGCAGGTCAGGTGGTCTGGTATTCCCATCTCTTTCAGAATTTTCCACAGTTTATCGTGATCCACAGAGTCAAAGGCTTTGGCATAGTCAATAAGGCAGAAATAGATGTTTTTCTGGAACTCTCTTGCTTTTTTCCATGATCCAGCGGATGTTGG
>NW_011494831.1:3809663-3813464 GCF_000754665.1 Bison bison bison
AGCGGATGTTGGCAATTTGATCTCTGGTTCCTCTGCCTTTTCTAAAACCAGCTCGAACATCTGGAAGTTCACGGTTCACGTATTGCTGAAGCCTGGCTTGGAGAATTTTGAGCATTACTTTACTAGCGTGTGAGATGAGTGCAATTGTGCGGTAGTCTGAGCATTCTTTGGCATTGCCTTTCTTTGGGATTGGAATGAAAAACTGACCTTTTCCAGTCCTGTGGCCACTGCTGAGTTTCCCAAATTTGCTGGCATATTGAGTGCAGCACTTTCACAGCAGCATCTTCCAGGATTTGAAATAGCTCAACTGGAATTCCATCACCTCCACTAGCTTTGTTTGTAGTGATGTTTTCTAAGGCCCACTTGACTTCCTATTCCAGGATGTCTGGCTCTAGGTGGGTGATCACACCATCGTCATTATCTTGGTCGTGAAGCTCTTGTTTTGTACAGTTCTTCTGTGTATTCTTGCCACCTCTTCTTAATATCTTCTGCTTCTGTTAGGTCCATACCATTTCTGTCCTTTATCGACCCCATCTTTGCATGAAATGTTCCCTTGGTATCTCTAATTTTCTTGAAGAGATCTCTCGTGTTTCCCATTCTGTTGTTTTCCTCTATTTCTTTGCATTGATCGCTGAGGAGGGCTTTCTTATCTCTTCTTGCTATTTTTTGGAACTCTGCATTCAGATGCTTATACCTTTCCTTTTCTCCTTTGCTTTTCGCTTCTCTTCTTTTCACAGCTATTTGTAAGGCCTCCCCAGACAGCCATTTTGCTTTTTTGCATTTCTTTTCCATGGGGATGGTCTTGATCCCTGTCTCCTATACAATGTTCCAAACCTCAGTCCATAGTTCATCAGGCACTCTATCAGATCTAGTCCCTTAAATCTATTTCTCTTCAGGTTGCACTAAATTAGTGTTTGGGAAGTTTCTTTGAAAATATTCTTGTCTATATGCAGATTATTCATACAGGCTAATTATCTGACTCATCAAGAGCCAAGGAAAGGACTCAAAATCATTTGCCTTGATATTGTATGGTTGTTTTTTAATTAATGAATGAAATAGTTTTTTGTTGATGTTGAAATCAAATGTCTTCAGCTCCTTGAACTACTATTTTTGCCAAAAGGTTTATAATCTCAAATTTATTTTCTATAGACACATTTCTTTGACTGCTATAGTTATAAGTTGATTTAATTAACTCACCATTGAAAAGGCTTTCCTTGTGGCTAACAAATGAGCCACTCACAAGCTTATTTTGGTTCCATCCTCATTTTTATTTTTGTGAAGAAAATCAGCTGTGAAGAGATCCTCTTTTTAAGTTTTCTAATTTTTCTGATTGTGTTTTCCCATGAGTTGGAAATACTGTGATGACTGCTTATTCTGGTTCTATTGATGTATTTTGTATTCTTTCAGCACAGCTGTAGTATCATTGCATAATCAACCTAATGCTTTGTTAATCTAGTTTGATAACAAAATTATCTAGACTTCATTGTATCTTAAAAGTATGATATTTGAAGCTCAGTTTTATCTTCTTGTTTTGACTTAGGGTATGCACTGGTAATATAAAATACAACACATACGGATAAATGTAGTGCCTGAAAAGCTGTTGTCATTATTGCTTTATTGTAATTTGTGGTGCTCTGAGCAGCATTGCAAAACCATTAGACTGCCTTATGTGATCTCTTAGAAATGCTGAAGTCTTGCATGCTGTCTTAGGGTTTTGCATATTGTCTTACAGTGTTCCTTCATGAACTTCTTAAAAGTCTGTGGTCTTGTAATTAAGAAGTTGAGATCTAAGATGTTCCTGCTGCTGCTAAGTCAACTTCAGTCGTGTCTGACTCTGTGTGACCCCATAGATGGCAGCCCATCAGGCTCCCCCGTCCCTGGGATTCTCCAGGCAAGAACACTGGAGTGGGTTGCCATTTCCTCCTCCAATGCATGAAAGTGAAAAAATGAAAGTGAAGTGGCTCAGTCCTATCCGACTCTTAGCGACCCCATGGACTGCAGCCCACCGGGCTCCTCCACCCATGGGATTTTCCAGGCAAGAGTCCTGGAGTGGGGTGCCATTGCCATGTTCCTGAGCTATGTTTAATTCTACATGTCCAAAATCAATGCTGTTGTCATTGACTCTATCCCACTTTATTCTTATCCCTTTCACTATGCCTCCAAATCCAATCATCTGTCTCTTGTTTATTAATCCATTGATTTTGCAAATATGTGAATGCCTGATTTATATTTAGCACCAGGCCTAAGTATGTAATGATATACAAAGCAAACACAGTTACTCTGTTCTTTTAAAGGTTATTCAGTAGTATAGCAATTTAAAAGTGTGAACTTTGGGTTCAAATTTTTCTCGTTACTGCTTTATGACCTAGAGCAAATTACTTAACCTCTCTGTACCTCAGTTTCATCTTTGAAGTTGAGAGAATTTTTGCTTCATTGGTTATTGGAATTAAATGAGTTAATATACGTAAAATGCTCAGTAAATGTTAGCTTTTATTATTTGTGGAGGAAATAGACATTATATGGTCACAAGTAAGTGATCACACATATTGATAAGTGTTATGAAGTAACAGAACAAGATATTTTGAGAGAATTTAGAGTTGGCAGTAGGGATACCATTGAGATAGTGGCATTTACACAGACTTGAAAGATGAATAAATGTTAACTGAGGGTTTGTGAGGACTAGAAGCATTTCAGGCAAAAAGAAAAGGTGATGCAAAGGCCTCAGAAAGGGTTAGGGTTAGGAGCATTTGATGAACAGAAGGTTGTTTTGTCTGGAGTATGGTACATTATATGGAGACTGCTGCTACTGCTACTGCTAAGTCGCTTCAGTGGTGTCTCTGTGCGACCCCATAGATGGCAGCCCATCAGGCTCCCCCGTCCCTGGGATTCTCCAGGCAAGAACACTGGAGTTGGTTGCCATTTCCTTCTCCAGTGCATGAAAGTGAAAAGTCAAAGTGAAGTCGTTCAGGCGTGTCTGACTCTTAGGAGCCTACCAGGCTCCTCTGTCCATGAGATTTTCCAGGCAAGAGTCCTGAAGTGGGGTCCCATCGCCTTCTCTGTGGGGAGACTGACGTGAATGCAAAGATCTGTAGGTCATATTAAGGAGTTTGGATTTTATTCTGACTGAAATGAAAAGCTAATGGAAGATCATAAATGGCAGAGTTGACATGAACTGATTTATGTTTAGAAAGTGCCGCTTGCTGCTGTGTGGAGAGTAGACTAGGGAAGAGCTAGAATGAGCACCTAGAGATCAGTCTATTGAAAAAAAGAAGCCATTGCAGTGGCTCTGGGAAGAGCTGTTGTTATTTAGGACTAGGGTGGCAGTAGCGGAGGTGGAATGAATGTGTGGATTTAAAGTGTTTTAAATTGAGTGCCTGTACCACCCTTATGGCAGAAAGTGAAGAAGAAACTAAAAAGCCTCTTGATGAAAGTGAAAGTGGAGAGTGAAAAAGTTGGCTTAGAGCTCAACATTCAGAAAACAAAGATAAAAAAAAAAAAAACAAAGATCATGGCATCCGGTCCCATCACTTCATGGCAAATAGATGGGGAAACAATGGAAACAGTGACAGATTTTATTTTCTTGGGCTCCCAATCTCTTCAGATGGTGACTGCAGCCATGAAGTTAAAAGACGCTTGAACCTTGGAAGAAAAGCTATGACCAACCTAGACAGCATGTTCAAAAGGAGAGACATTACTTTGCTGACAAAGGTCTGTCAAAGCTGTGGTTTTTCCAGTGGTCATGTATGGATGTGAGAGTTGGACCATAAAGAAAGCTGAGCACCGAAGAATTGATGCTTTTGA
>NW_011494831.1:3813564-3813855 GCF_000754665.1 Bison bison bison
CTCAACATTCAGAAAACAAAGATAAAAAAAAAAAAAACAAAGATCATGGCATCCGGTCCCACCACTTCATCAGAAATAGATGGGGAAACAGTGGAAACAGTGTCAGACTTTATTTTTCTGGGCTCCAAAATCACTACAAATGGTGACTGCAGCCATGAAATAAAAAGACGCGTACTCCTTGGAAGGAAAGTTATGACCAACCTAGATAGCATATTCAAAAGCAGAGACATTACTTTGCCAACAAAGGTTCGTCTAGTCAAGGCTATGGTTTTTCCTGTGGTCATGTATGGA
>NW_011494831.1:3813955-3825650 GCF_000754665.1 Bison bison bison
CCTTGAGTCCCTTGGACTGCAAGGAGATCCAACCAGTCCATTCTAAAGGAGATCAGCCCTGGGTGTTTTTTGGAAGGAATGATGCTAAAGCTGAAACTCCAGTACATTGACTACCTCATGGGAAGAGTTGACTCATTGGAAAAAACTCTGATGTTGGGAGGGATTGGGGGGAGGAGGAGAAGGGGATGACAGAGGATGAGATGGCTGGATGGCATCACTGACTAGATGGACGTGAGTCTGGGTGAACTCCAGGAGTTGGTGATGGACAGGGAGGCCTGGCGTGCTGTGATTCATGGGGTCGCAAAGAGTCGGACACCACTGAGCGACTGATCTGAACTGAACAACTAGGCTTGCCTAGTAGCTCAGATGGTAGGAGCATCCACTTGCAGTGCAGGAGACCCGAGTTCAATCCTTGGGTTGGGAAGATCCCCTGGAGAAGGAAATTGCAACTCACTCCAGTAATCTTGCCTGGAGAATTCCATGGACAGAGGAGCCTGGCTGGCTACAGTCCATGGGGTGGCAAAGAGTTGGACATGACTGGGCGACTAACACACACTCAAAAGTGCTAGGCACTGTAATTGAAACTGAGGGTACAATGTTGAGGTTAAAAAGGATACAATTTCTAATTTAGTCAGTTTGTGGGGGTGGTGGGATAGGGGAAGAAATAAGACAATGAAATAATTATACAATTAAGTATAAAAATTAGAACTGTGGTAAGTTCTAGTAAGGGCAGTTATGTGGTGCTTTTTGAGATCATATCATGATCAGTAAGTCAGGGATGTTGAAACAACAGGAAAATTTGGTGATTGGCTAGACCTTTGGGCAGGTAAGGAAGAGGCAAGTGTCAAGAATTGAGTTTCTGATGTGAGCAAGTATGTAGGTGTATATAGAGAGAAGTCTGATTAGCTTCTAGTCTTGTCATCTTCCACATGGTCTTAACCAGTGGCCAGAAGTAGTTTTCTTAAAACATGTGAATTTGAGTATTTCATATATCTTCTTATAATCCCTTGAATGACAGTTTTTAGGTTCTCAGTTTCTTTAGTAGAGCATTTTAACATTGAATAGCAACAGGCAGAATCCCACATTATACATTTTTGTCTTTTGTTTCTTACAAGATGAATTTCCACCTCTTATTTGCTAGGTAATATGAAATATGGCCCCTTTGCTTTTTCTAGACCTATAATTACGCTTCTCCATAGATCACAGACTTTTTTAATTGTAGCCATATTACAGTACTTGTGCCCCCTGAAATGTATTCCCTCTTCTGTCTTTACACAGGCTGCTTTCTGTCTGAAGTACTATTCTTCTGTACCCACTATGCCTGCTGCTCTTTCATACCTTGTTAATTTCTAGTCATTCTTCACTTTTTCTGGGAGTTCTTTTCTAACCTCCGTCGTCTGGTTTTGTTGTTCAGTTGCTCAGTCATGTCCGACTCTTTGTAACCCCATGGACTGCAGCATGCCAGGTTTCCCTGCTTTAACTATCTCCCTGAGTTTGCTCAAACTCAGTGTCCGTTGAGTTGATGATGTCATCCAGCCATCTCATCCTCTGTCGGCCCCTTCTCTCCTGCCCTCAACCTTTCCCAGTATTAGGGTCTTTTCCAATAAGTAGTTCTTCGCATCAGGTGGCCAAAGTATGGAGTTTCAGCTTTAACATCAGTCCTTCCAATGAAATATTCAGGACTGATTTCCTTTAGGATTGACTGGTTTGATCTCCTTGCAGTCCAGGGAACTCTCAAGGGTCTTCTCCAGCACCACAGTTCGAAAGCATAATTCTTCTGCACTCAGCCTTCTTTACCGTCTAACTCTCACATCCATACATGACCACTGGAAAAACCATAGCTTTGATTTAGTCTGATTTAGCTATCGTTCATTTGTGCTTCTGTTTTCTCCCTGGACAGAAAGGCATAAAACAATAGCTTTATTTTTTGCTGTCATTATTGATTATCTGATAATTGATTGCAAGCTCTTAAGAGCAGAAATCACGTCTTGTTTTTGTGATCTGTGTATGGTAAATACACAAAAAATGTTTGACTGGAGGAGTTAATGAATTCTATTTTATGTCAGGTACCTTTGCACAAACTATTTTCTAATTAGGATACGTTTCCTCCTTTGCTTTGTCGACTTCTAGACATCCTTTATTTAACCCTAAGTCTTCCATGATACTTCAGTGACAGTTTCTTCATTCCCTGTGCTTCTCTAGTTTTTCTTTTGTACACCCCTGATAAATGTTTGGCAGTACAGAGTAGGGATCTAAATGTTTGAATGAGTGAATCATGAGCATCGTGGAGTTATAGACTGGATAAATATTTCCCCGGTGTCCAATCCATTTCTTGGGGTAGGTTACGTCTACACGGTACTAATTGTACTTGTTGCATTGATCTTCATTATTTTATAAAGACATCCCTATCTCCAAATTCTAAATAGTTTATTGTAGTTCTCTTTACTGACTATATAGCTACTGCCTTCATTGTTTTTCTTTTCTCTCCCATTAATTTTATTTTTCCTTCAGGAACGAGCTCAAAAGTCCTCTCTTCTTTGTAACCTTTTAGAATCCCTAGACTGTGTGCATTCCTATGGTGTTCCTAGAAGGATTTTTCCAAACTGCCAAAAATAACTTTGCAATATTATTATCCTGTCTTTTCATCTAGAACTCCAGGGGACTTATTTTTATTCATTCTTCTATCCCTGGTTCGGTGCCTTGCACATAGTTGGTGCTTAACACATATTTCTTAACCGATTATATTCTTATTTAGAGACTGTTGGGTGGCAATAATCTGGAATGAAAAATATCAGGTCTGTGTGTGATCTCTACAATCTATATATAGATAATTTGGATAATGTACTGTGTTCAGCTTGCTTGAATAATCTTTATATTCTGTATTTCAATACATCCTTTTCCTTTCATTTAATAGGTATTCCCTGCCCTCCAGTGGTTAGATCACAGCTAACATTCTTAGTAAGGGTAAAGATTATACAATCCTTTTTCAATGTTTGTTTTAAAGTTATATTTAAAATCTCAGATTTACTTCTCAGATAAACAAGTTTTTGTTTTTTTTTTTTTTAACCCCACTGTTTTTCCCTTGGATCATCGAAAAAACAAGAGAGTTCCAGAAAAACATCTATTTTTGTTTTATTGACTATGCCAAAACCTTTTGACTGTGTGGATCACAATAAACTGTGGAAAACTCTGAAAGAGATGGGAATACCAGACCACCTGACCTGCCTCTTGAGAAACCTATATGCAGGTCAGGAAGCAACAATTAGAACTGGCCATGGAACAACAGACTGGTTTCAAATAGGAAAGGAGTACGTCAAGGCTGTATATTGTCACCCTTATTTAACTTCTATGCAGGGTACATAATGAGAAACGCTGGGCTGGAAGAACCACAAGCTGGAATCAAGATTGCTGTGAGAAATATCAATAACCTCAGATATGCAGATGACACCACCCTTATGGCAGAAAGTGAAGAACTAAAGATCCTCTTGATGAAAGTGAAAGAGGAGAGTGAAAGAGTTGGTGCTCAGCATTGAGAACACTAAGATCATGGCATCTAGTTCCATCACTTCATGGCAGATAGATGGGGAAACAGTGTCAGACTTTATATTTTTGGGCTCCAAAATCACTGCAGATGGTGACTGCAGCCATGAAATTAAAAGACACTCCTTGGAAGGAAAGTTATGACCAACTAGACAGCATATTAAAAAGCAGAGACATTAATTTGCTGACAAAGGTCCGTCTAGCCAAGGCTATGGCTTTTCCAGTAGTCATGTACAGATGTGAGAGTTGGACTGTGAAGAAAGCTGAGCACCAAAGAATTGATGCTTTTGAACTGTGGTGTTGGAGAAGACTCTTGAGAGTCCCTTGGACTGCAAGGAGATCCAACCAGTCCATCCTAAAGGAGATCAGTCCTGGGTGTTTATTGGAAGGACTAATGTTGAAGCTGAAACTCCAATCCTTTGGCCACCTGATGCGAAGAATTGACTCATTTGAAAAGACCCTGATGCTGGCAAAGGTTGAGGGCAGGAGTAGAAGGGGATGACAGAGGATTCGATGGTTGGATGGCATCACCGACTCAATGGACATGAGTTTGGGTGGACTCCGGGAGTTGGTGATGAACAGGGAGGCCTGGTGTGCTGCAATCCATGGGGTCGCAGAGAGTCGGACATGACTGAGCAACTGAACTGTTTTTCCCTTATGTCTGATAATGCTTGAAGTGTAGCTTGACCTACCTCTTCTTTTGTTACCATGAGCCACTATGTATCCCACAGTGTTTCTTAAGTATGCATTGATTGAGTGGGTGGCTCACTCAGTCTGACCTTGGTGCTTGGTTTCACTGCATTGTTCTCACATATCTCTATCAAGGGTGTAGGATCTTGCCACAGTGGTAAAGGTATCTTGTTTTCAGTAATACTCTCTGTACCCCACTAACACATACACTCAGAGTAGCCTGCTAATCATGTGCTTGTCCTTTAGTCTGGATTGGGGTGTCTCCTGGCTCTAACATCTTCCCTTCCACTGTTTCTGATGAGGAAAGGCTGACTCTTGACTTCTTGGCAAGGTGATTTATTAACCTGGCCCAGGCCTCTTTTATGTTATTTTTTTCCCCAGAAGACCAAATCTTAGCTATCCAGGGAGCTTGGTATATGGCTAGCAGTCATTTCTAAACACCTGCTGCAAATTTTCAGTGGTATATCATGAAATAAGGACAGTGGAGTACATTTTTTTCTATCTAAATGTATTAAAAATAAATGACTATTATTCCTCATGAGATACGGTCTCCTTGATTTTTGGTCTTAAAATACCCATTATTTTGGGAATTCCCTGGCAGTCCAGTGGTTAGGACTCTGCACTTCCATTACAGGAGGCCCAGGTTTAATCACTGGTTGGGAAACTAAGATCCCACAAGCCATGAGGAATGGCCCCCTGCAAAAAATAAAAAAAGTCCATTCTTTAAGAAAGAATGGTTAATAGTAGGTGGTATACTTTGTAAGATAAAAATCTGCTTACCTTGTGATAGTCATTTAAATCTTTTGGGGAAATTTTACTGTTTTGTGGTGTACTAGTAGTCTCGGACGGAGAAGGCAATGGCACCCCACTCCAGTACTCTTGCCTGGAAAATCCCATGGACGGAGAAGACTGGTAGGCTGCAGTCCACGGGGTTGCGAAGAGTTGGACACGACTGAGCGACTTCACTTTCACTTTTCACTTTCATGCATTGGAGAAGGAAATGGTAACTCACTACAGTGTTCTTGCCTGGAGAATCCCAGGGACGGGGGAGCCTGGTGGGCTGCCGTCTGTGGGGTCACACACAGTCGGACACGACTGAAGTGACTTAGCAGCAGCAGCAGCAGTAATCTCGGAACCACTATGTTGATCACCATAGCTCATTTCCATGAGGCAGTGTGCCCTTCTTGCAAAGTAAGCATGATTTCTTTCATATGCATTTGCAGACAAATTTTCAGTGTATTTTTCTGTCATAGATTTCTTGATTTTTGCTTGATTCCAGTCTTGCAGTTTACTGTCTCTCGGTCATCTTCTTTGGCCAGTAGTTCTAGTTTTTGTTTTTGTATGCTCCCATGTGTGTTTTAAATCCCTGTGCTGCTGTAGGCTATAAACTTTTTCCTGTTCTTCTTTTTATGCTTTCCTGGATAAGATGTTTCTTCTGAGGGCTCAATACTACATTGAAAATATTTATTGTTTACTTTTCTTTTAGACCTATTCTGTTTTTGCTTTGTAATCCTTCTGAAACTAGTTTTCTTTTTTTCTTTTTCTTTTTTTTTGAAACTAGTTTTCTGAACTTCATTTATTTTTTACTGATTTCTGACATCTCCCTCTTTAAATATTACTAAAGCAAATTCACTGTTATCCTTTCATCTTGAAGATATTTACTGATTTTTTGGTATATGCAGATGGCAGTCTCTGTTATGACTTTTGCTTTTGTTACCAGATGATAAATTATGGAATCACAGTATTTCTCCCAATGCAAAGAATCTGCTTGCCTTTGGTGATTTCCCAGGTAATAGTCAATTAAAAGTCATGCATGCAAAGGCAGTCAACAACTAGTTGGATTTTCCTTCAAAACTGTTCTTACCTCTTGAAGCATCTGCCCTGTCAATAATATTTATCCATTCCTCTCAGGAGAAATTAATTTAAGAGTCAGTGGTACTACAACAAAAACTGTACACTTTTGGAAAATGTTGGCCAAAGTAGGATGTTTGTTTGTTACTATTAATGTGAATATGGTTTAAAGTAGTATGATCCTGTTTTCCAAATCCCAAATTTTTACACAGTAATTCAATATTTGATATTTAGACTTGCCTAGAAAACTGGGACCTATAGTTTCATATTCATTTGTTCAACAAATATGTGTCTGGTCTGTTCCAGGGATTGTGCTAGGCGCTAGAATAAAGCAAACAGTCTAGTGGGCAAAACGTTCATTAATGCATAATTTAAAAAATAATTACAGTTGTGGCAGGTGTTGTAAGAAATACATGGTAGTGTGAGAGCACAAAATAGGGAGATATCTGATACTGATGGTTAAGGAAAGTTTCTTGAAGAAGGAGATTTAAATCTAGGCATGAAGGATAAGTAAGTTAGGTTTGAGGGATCTGAGAAGATCTTAGGCAAAGGGTAAGAAATATGATTGTGCAGGCTTAAGATATGGGGCAGCAAGAGGAAATGGTGTTTCTTCATGAACTTTGATAACATTCCACCACATTTGTTTCTCTTTTCCATTCTTACTTTTATTAATAGATATTAAGAGATATTTTCTAAAATATGCTTTTAATCATATTACTGTACTGATTAAGAAAGTTATTTTTTTAGGAGTTTTTTTGGTGTGGACCATTTTTAAAAAGTATTTATTGAATTTGTTACAATATTGGTTCTACTTTCTGTTTTGGTTTTGGCTGTGAGGCATGTGGGATCTTAGCTCCCTGACTGGGGATCGAACCTGCACCCCCTGCATTGGAAGGCAAAGTCTTAACCACTGGACCACCGGGGAAGTCCCTGATTAAGAAACTTTTAAAGCTATTCATTGGATAGATTATTAGAGCTGCTTCAGGGCAGGAGTCCTGCCACTTTTAAGACCCGACACTTTTAAGTTATACATGTTGAGCCAGTTGTACTTTATCTATATGAGTTGGTTTTAGTTGCAATAATAAATAGTAGGCAAAGATGGAGTTGTATATAAGCTGATATGATCCCTTCTTTTTTTTCTGCCTAGCACATAAGTTTTTAGTGAAACGTGGCTAGTAAAAGTTGTTGTTGTTGTTGTTGTTTTTTGGTTAAAAAACAAAAACAAGCCGCTTTTGCGACCTAGTCTGTATGTAGCTCATATTCTAAGAATAGTCTTTATTGTATTGAAATAAGATACTGTACTGTTCATGGAGTTCTCGAGGCAAGAATAGACCTTGGAAAAGACCTTGCTCCTGGGAGGGATTGAGGGCAGGAGAAGAGGGAACGAGAGGATGTGATGGTTGGATGACATCACTGATTGAATGGACATGAGTTTGAGCAAACCCCGGGAGATCGTGAAGGATAGGGAAGCCTGGCGTGGTGCAGTCCATGGGATTGCAAAGAGTTGGATGCGACTTAGCAACTGAACAACAAGAGAGTATAAACGGGATAGCAACCCAGGAGTTATGAGGGGTGGTGCTGGTCTCATCTGAAGAGTGTCATCATTTTCTCTTTTAGTCATTTGAGGGAGGTATGTCTTCAGTAGAAATTGGAACTGGGAAGGTGGGATCTGAATAGACTGGATAAGGAGTATAGTTTGTCTTGCTGGTGGATTCTGTTTAAGTTGTGCCAACTCTTTGGAGTTCTAGTGCAGACATCTTAACAGTACATGAGTTGCCTGTCTTCTCTCAGCATATACAAGGCACTCAAATATTTGTTGAGTAGGAAAAATGTTCATGTAAATTGATAGGGTTTATGTGTTTATAAAGAATCTTGGTTCAAAACTGTACTTTTTAGCCAGATTTAGCATGCATTCTTTATCCCCACCCCCCTAATACTTGGTAAAATCTCTTTGAAAGCCCAGCAAAGGAAATCCAAGGGAAAGCTTTTGTTTCAGGCTAGATGAATAAAGTGAGTTTAGAGCTCATTTCTCTAACTGAAATGAGAGAACTCCAATAGAAAGGAGCAGGATCTCCTGGCACTTGAAGCTCGGCCCCAGTGATTCAACCACTCGGTCCCAATGATTTAAGTGGATTCAACTTAAACAGAATCCACCAGCAAACCAATGTCACGTGGAAACTCCTGGAATATTCCAGAACTGGGCAGAGATGTAGTCACTGAGTGTTCTTCAACTGAACCACTGAGGTCTGCCTGTGAAACTCACAAGCATCAATTCTTGCAGTTAGTTTGGAATTTTAAAAAGTTGGATTATGTAAGCCTTTTAAAGGAAGTCATTCTTATATATGCAAAGAATACACCAAGGATCCCAGTCTGAGAAACACTGCATTAAACACTGAATGTAAACACAGAGGTTACTTGAAGAAGCCAAAAGAAAAAAGTGGTACTAGCATGATACGATGTTGGGCTTCCCTTGTAGCTCATTTGCTAAAGAATCTGCCTGCAGTGCAGGAAACCTGGGTTTGATCCCTGAGTTGGGAAGATCTTCTGGAGAAGGAAATGGCAACCCACTCCAGTATTCTTGCCTGGAGAATCCCATGGACAGAGGAGTCTGGCAGGCTACAGTCCATGGAGTTAGAAGAGTCAGACACGACATAGTGACTAAAGAGAGAGAGAATGATGTTAAATCAAAAACAGGCCACTAAAATGGTGTGGCAATGTTATTTTTAGATTACATATAAAAACATTTTAATAAGTTCTCAGATTCTTGATAGTACATCTCTAGCTCTTTATAGGTTAGGCAGATTCCACTCTGAAAAAATACAAGTAGTCTACCTCTCCCACCAGGAGATCCAGTGCTGAATCTTGAATTTTTTTAAGTGCCTGGCATTTCATAATGTTTTCTTGGTGTAGGGAGAGAGAAGCAAAAGAAAAACTCCATTCTCCCTCACCACCAAGGTGTCCTCACAGATTCTCCAATGTTAATTTGTTCTTCTGGGGATGCATCTCTGGCTAGACATGGTTGTTAACCAGTCATCGTTCATTTAGACTTTAGGATTAGATGCTTAAATAATAAGTCAACACAAATTTTATTTTTGCTTCAGAAAATGCAAATTTTATAAGAGGAAACCTTAGACTTTTGAGAGGAAGGCATTCTTGGATAAGGTGGGAGATTCTGAAAAGGTGGCTTCCAGGAAAGAGGTTCTTGGAGTCAGGGAAGAGGAGGAAGGTGTGGAAAACTTACTTTTCAGTTTTGCCTAGGATCTTGCATATTATTCTTTTGTTGCACTGGTAATGCTGTGGTTGACAGTGCTTGAATGCGGGGCTTCAGAGCAACTTAAGAAGTCCGTCAACGTTAGCCTGCATGTTTTCCATTCCATACTTATTTCAGCAGTTTCTCCTCATGGTGTGGCGTATCCTCTCAGGAAGAGCAGAAGGAAGAGAAAGAAGACCCTTCCTAATATGCCTGGAGTCCAGCACAGATTAATAAGTCTTGTTGGATAAGCCTCTTCTTCTTGGCTGTTTTCTTGTAATCGCCTCTTTCTCCTTCACAGCGTTTTATATTAAGTCACCTAGCCGGTAATAGGTTCTCAGTATTTGCCAATTCTTCTAAGAGAGTGACAGGAAAGTGGAAACATGGACCACAGTTTATGCTCTCTTACTTCCTACTTCTCTTTTGCCTCTTTTCTCCCACTTTAAACGATTGTCTTTTTACTGGATGTTAGCAGAGAAGAAAGAATGGCTTGTAAGGGGGGTAGGTAAGGGGTATGGAAGAAGATATTTTTGATATTTGGTTGGGAGAAATATCATACCATCAAGTTAATTCAGCAGTTGCTTGAAACATCATACTTTTTTGTTTGTGCCTCATAGCTTAAATATCTCGAACAAACAAAAATTAAAAACGCAGGATCAGGGCATTAACCTTGGATAATACACTCTATCGTGCAAAATTCTCATTTTCACGTTTTACTGTTTTTTATCGACATCTTTCTATCAGGTGAGCTAGTAGCAATTCTTCTTCCCTTCTCACTTGGCACTGAGGTTTTCGGACTCCTCCCTACTTTACTAGTGGTCTTCGGTCGTGGATGTTGCTAAATTGATCACCCGTCTCACAGGATCTTTTCTTCAAGGTTTCCCGACGTCGTGGTCCTCTCCAAGACCACAGCACATTGGGGAGGAAGATCTCAGATTCTTTTGACGGGCTAGTAAAGCCTTGGAGGCTGCGGAATCTCACGTGGGTGGGGCTGGGCGCAGCAGGGGCGGGGCCAGCGAGGAGCCCAAGGGAAAAGGTGGCAGGCACAGATGAGAAAACCCGCGGGCAAAGGTTTCACAGTTTTCACGAAGGCTTCGTGTGCGAGGCTGAGGGAATTGGGATGCCTCCCTCCTGCCTCGCCATTCTTGATTCTGGAAGCTTCAGTAGGCTTTTCTCGGTTGGTGGTACCCGGAAAGGCAGCCGCTTCAGCTCCAGGGGCGGGTCCCAAGGGTCTTGTCGCAGCTCCCGGGCCGTTTGGCCTCCTGGCGTTGGGGGAGGGGCGAGGGAGGTGCTGCTCGCGCCTCCTTTTGCGCTTGCGCGACGGGCTCCGAGCGGGTAGGAGCGCGTGCGCGATGACGTGTACGTCCTATGCGCGCGCAGGCTCTTCAGCTGGAGCGGACACACGGTGTGCGAACCGAACAGAATAACCCGCCCCCAGCGGGATGTGAAGGACTCCGGGTGAGGCCGGCCACGCCCCGCACGGTAACTCTCGGGCCCGGGTGGAGGGCGTCTCCTTAGTACTGGCCGGATTGGAGTTTTCCGAGAGTTTGAAGCTCTTGTGTATTTTTTACGGTGTGAGGAGCGTTCCACTGAGCGATCTTCGCACGCCCCGGCCAGGCCGGGCCTTGCGCGGGGCCGCCTTTGGCGCGCGCCTATGGTCTTCTGAGCGAGGCTGCGCATGTCACCTCGCGCGCGTCCCCGGCCTCACTTCCGCGTCGCGCGGCGAACTCGGAACATCGACGCCAGCCAGAGCGGCCACGAGGCGGGCGGGGTGAGAAGCGCCTATGGCGCAGCCCTGCCCTCGCGTGTGTGGGGTGCTGCACCGCATGGTACGATCCGCGTGACGCCTTCCAGCCAGTCGTGGGGCTTTAGGTCGAGAGCCGTGCTTGTGCGCTTTGCCTTTTAGAGCTCAGGTCTCGGCGTTCCAAAACTCCGAAGGAAACGGTGCTGACCTCGCTTTTCTAAGGAGCTGTGTGCAGCATATTGACACCTGTATAAACCTTTGGTCTAGCATGTAATTTCCTGACAAGTTGTTTGAAGCAAGACCGCGAGTTTAATAAAGAAGGAGGTCGAGGAAGTGAGCTGTATAGGACTGGGAACTTGGTAAACAAAGGACCGGTGGTTCGTAAGTGCAGAAATGAGGGCGGGGAAAACAGGTGGGAAGAGCAGGTGATATTTTCTTTTCCCCTCTGTGGGGCACCCTTTGGCCAGTTCTCTGTGTGGCTTCCCGCCCCTGTTAAATGGTCAAGCTCTGTGCCCTCAGCAGTAGGTGGGTCTGGGATAGAAATACACCGCTCCGAGTACTAGCAATCAAAGTTAAGGAATCTGCTTGCGAGGAGTATAGAAAATTTAGGGATTATTTCA
>NW_011494831.1:3825750-3849046 GCF_000754665.1 Bison bison bison
GCCATGCCTCCTCTGGCGACGATGGACGCAGGGAAGGTGAAGGAGTTCTGAAAAGAAGAGTTACTGATGGCAGAACAATGTGAATAACCAAAGCGCTCTTCCTTCTGAGGGAAGACCACTCTCCCAGAGTTCGCGTCGCAGGGGCAGACACGTGGATCAAGAGATCTCTCGAGCCCACCCGCGCGCTGCCTTATGTGTTTTAAAGCACACCAGGCTTCTGCGGCAGAGTCCCTGGCAAATGCTGCCTGCTCTGCCTCTTTTTGGGCACGACGCCGCGGCTAAGGCTGCAGGGAAAGTGCTTGGAGGTGGCGTGACGGCTGCTGGGAAAGAGGGCCGGCCTGGGAGGGCCGGACGGCTGGTTCTGTAGTCGCCACGGTAACCGAATGCGACTGGATCCCGCCGAGTGATCCGCGGGTTCCCGCTGGCGGCACGTGATTTGTCGGTCTCCCCTTCCCCAGAAGTGCTTTCCTTGAGGCATTTTTTCACGTGGTTCTTGGCTAGCTAGCCTCTGTAGTTGAAAAGCGGTGATGTGGGCCCTGGTAGTCGACGGCGACTGCGGTTCTCTGAGACTGGCAGGAGGGCTCTTCGCGCTAGTCCTTGATGCCAGAGAGCTATGTTTCCAGCTGTTGTGTGAGTTGAGTGGGTTGGATGCACCTTCCAGAAAACACATGTTTAGGATTTGAGAAAACTTAGTGCCCTGGGTACCTTGACATACTTAATCCAAGGCAAGGTGGCTATTTGATTGCTGTCCATTTCTGCCATAAAAATTAGTTCTTTAAATTCTACTTAGGCAAGTATTAGGGACTTGCCAGCTTGCTAACCCTGAGTTGTGGTAAAGGGATCATTCCTAGGAATAGAAAATACTTATGAAGCCTGTATTAACGAATGGTATTTGGTGAAAGAAAGGGGTGGGGATGGGCTACTATCTTAGGTAAATGCAACTTCTTGCCTTAAAACCTAAAAGCATTTCAGATGTATTTTGAAATTTACCTTTCATATTTAGGGTTGTAGTCATGATAAAATGCCCAGGGTATAGTTTCTGGTCCAGAGTAAGTGCTTACTATAGATAGTGAGTACAATGGCAACCCACTCCAGTGTTCTTACCTGGAAAATAAGGACAGAGGATCCTGGCGGGCTACAGTTCATAGGGTCGCAGAGTCAGGCACGACGGAAGCGACTTAGCACGCACGCACATCATTCATTTAATTATGAAAGTTAACCTAATGACGATTAAGAACGGATAGTTGGCGATTGTCTTTGCATCCCTTGCTGTCTTGTTTTCTGATTACTTTTGTATGTAAATTGTGCTTTTTAAAATCTTTTTCAAATTTCTGGGCCCATTGTATATTGATGAATACTGAAATTCAAGTGAATCTATTCTCTTACAAATTTGAGCTTCAGAAATGTAATTTAACCGCACTCTTGTAGTGAATAATTACGTTAAGGAACAAACTAACATCTCCATGCCTGCTGCTGCTGCTGCTGCTGCTGCTGCTGCTGCTGCTAAGCTAAGACTCTTCAGTCGTGTCCGACTCTGTGCGACCCCACAGACGGCAGCCCACCAGGCTCCCCCGTCCCTGGGATTCTCCAGGCAAGAACAATGGAGTGGGTTGCCATTTCCTTCTCCAGTACATGAAAGTGAAAAGGGAAAGTGAAGTCGCTCAGTCGTGTCCGACTCTTCGCTACCCCATGGACTGTAGCCCACCAGGCTCCTCCGTCCATGGGATTTTCCAGGCAAGAGTACTGGAGTGGGGTGCCATTGCCTTCTCCGATCTCCATGCCTACCTTACAGTAATGCATTTACTGTATGAAAAGTTATGGTTATTTTTAGCAACTTTGAAAATACTCGGTTTAGGTTGAGTATCATCTGAATGTTTTGTAATGTTTTGTGTTTTTAAAGTAATAGTATTGGTTTGGAATTTTGGTGTACTTTGTTGCCGGGGTTGATTGGGGGTAGGGTGGGGGGAGGGGAGACTGATACTAGTATCTGAATTAGGTAACTAGCTAGTAAACTAACTAATGTATTTTGTAAGTTGTATGAAGATCGTGGCTTTAGTAGTTACTAAACATTTCCCAAAGAGGTCATTGGTGAAAAGATGCTCAGAATAGGTACTCTGTAATTGTAACAGTTTTCTTATGGAACTTGACACATTACTGGAAAACATTCTCTGTGAAATCGCATTTGTGTGTTGATGTGAGTGCCTGCACCTTCTGATGTTGACAGTTTCAGAATGTTACTTAGAATATTTCCCAGCCACAACTGAATTTATCTCTGTAGGTCATTATTATAGTAATTCTATGTGGGTAACTGCTGGATCTTGAAAAGCTGAACTGAGATTTTTTTGAATGCTGAGTTATACCTGTATACCCAAAACTGTGGTCTTCCTTAATGCTTTCAGAGAATTTTTAGAATCTTTCTGGAAGGAGATTTATGGCTTCATGAGTAGCCTAAGTAATTTGATTTTTGCAATTGGTTAAAGTTATCTTAGACTTTAGAGTGGTATTTGTGTGTCTGACACAGCTGAATTTGCTGAATTGACTATCCTTTCTTTAGAAAATCCAATATTGTATTCCAAAAGCATAGGCATATTCCTTATAATGAAGTGAAATCCATGTTAAGAATTGTTGTGTTTTATTTGTCTGTAAACCTTTAGCAATGTATGGCTTAAGATAGATACTATTTTGTTTGTAAATTATGTTTTTGGTTTTACACATTTTGATCAATTTATGGAATAAACTTGACAGGAAGATTAAAAAAAAGACTATACAAATCAAAAGTCTGAAAGTTCAAACTTTTTTTGGACTTAATACACACATATTTACATTTATTAGATACTTGTGTACAGAGTGGAAATGAAGCAGTCTGACTCTTCTGAACTTAAATTTTGTGTTTCAATGAAAGGAAAATTTTGAAATGTGTATATATAATGTAAGTTTAAAATTTATTATAGTACAGTCTTTAAACTGGATTCCCATCAGTAGAATATTTGATATTTCATAGATTAATTTTTAAAAGATAATGATTTTTAAAGCATTGGTTAAAACTTCCTTGCCCACTTTTACCTGTAAAAATGATCTGAAAAATCAAGATTTTATTATTATAGAAGACAGTGTTTAAGAAATTCTTAACTCTTTAATGTCTTCGTAGGTTTGGGATAGCTAAACAATTTTTTCAAGTAGTTCTTTGCTGCCTGTCTTAAACGCATTTCATAAGTGTGTTTTTGCATAATTGCTTACAAAAATACTTGATTTGTAACAAAATTGAGCTTTATGGACTAAGTACAAGATTAGGAGTTTATGTTATTTGATTTATATACAGTTTTATGTTTTTAGCTTTGTTTTATTTAACTGGAGGATAATTGCCTTACAATGTTGTGTTGATTTCTGTCATATAATAACCCGAATCAGCCATAGATGTATATATATCTTCTCCCTCTTGAGCATCTCCCCCGAATCTCAGTCCTGTAGGTTGATGCAGAACTTTGGGCTGGTTTCCCTGTGTTTTATAGCAGCTTCCCCTTAGCTATGTTATTTCACACATGGTAGTGTATATATGTCAGTGGTTCGCTCTCACCTCTTGCCCCCATCCCAGCATAAGTCCATTCTCCATATCTGCGTCTCTATTCATATTCCTGTCCTGCAAATAGGTTCATCAGTGCCATTTTCTAGATTCTGTATATATGCATTAAAATACGATATTTTCTCCTTCTGACTTACTTTACTCTGTTTGACAGGCTCTAGGTTCATCCCCCTGATTTTGTTACTTTTTATGGCTGAGTAATATTCCATTGAATGTGTATGTACCACAACTTCTTTATCTGTTTGACAGACTCTAGGTTCATCTGCATTAGTTCAAATGACCTTGATTCCTTTTTATGTCAGAGTAATATTCCACTGTATGTATGCATCACAACTTCTTTATCTGTTTTTCTGTTGATGGACATCTAGGTTGCTTCCATGTCTTCTCTGTTGTAAATAGTGCTGCAGTGAACATTGGGGTACATGTGTCTTTTTGAATTACAGTTTTCTAAGGGTATATGCCCCCTAGTGGGATTGCTAGGTCATAATGGTTGGATAGCAGGGAGATCAAACCAGTCAATCTTAAGGGAAATCAACCCTGAATACTCATTGGAAGGACTGATACTGAAGCTGAATATCTAGTATTTTGGTCACCTGATGCGAACAGCCGACTCACTGGAAAAGGCCCTGATGCTGAGAGAGATTGAGGGCAGAAGATGGCGTTAGAGGATGAGGTGACTGGATGGCATCACTGATGGAATGGACATGAACTTGGGCAAACTTCTGGAGATGTTAAGGGACAGAGAAGCCTTGAGTGCTGCAGTCCATGGGGTTGCAACGAATCAGATATGACTAGGTGACTGAACAACAACAATGGTAGTTTTATTCCTGGTTTTTTAAGGAATCTCCATACTGTTCTCCATAGTGGCTGTATCAGTTTACATTCCCACCGACAGTGCAAGAGGGTTCCCTTTTCTCCACATGCTTTCCAGTATTTATTGTTTGTAGATATTTTGATGATGGCTTTTTTTGACCAGTTATACACCATTTTAGAGGTATTGGTTTTTATGAACTTTCTGAACTTTACTATTTTTATAAAAGTCACTGTATATTTGTGACTTATAAGTCTGTTTAAATTTTGTCTTATCAGTCTCTGATAGATGTTACTTAAACTAGTTTTAGGAAATCAATAAACTTAATTGCCTTAAGCCTGAGGAAACTTTTGAAAAGAATCATTCTAAATTTTATCTATCTCTTAAACTCCAAATCAGAGGAGAGAGCTTTTTTTTTTTAACCTTTCCTAGGTATTAGTGCTTTAGTGTTAGAAAGTAGGGTTTCTATTTTCATATCTAGCCATTATCAGAAACAATAACCAACCTTTTTTGAAGTGTTGATCTTTAAAGTATTATCCTGAAGATAATGAATATTTTAAGTTTTGGAGCTTCCCCCCACTTTTCGGGGGGATCAAGTGGCCAGTCCTGAAAGATGTAAAATTCAGATCAGGTGATTTTATTATTGCTTGTCAATAGCTCTGACGAAAAGTAAAATTAGACTTTTAATTAAAAAGAGGAATACCAGTAAGTGGCTCAGTTTGATTGGTCAAAAATTACTGATCCAGTTAAACAAGTGTGTGTGTGTGCGCTAAATTGCTTCAGTTGTGTCTGACTCTTTGTGACCCTATGAACTGTAGCCCACCAGGCTCCTTTGTTGATGGGATTCTCCAACAGGTAAGAACACTGGAGTGAGTTGCCATGCCCTTCTCTAGGGGATCTTCCCAGCCCAGGGATTGAACCTGTGTCTCTTATGTCTCCTACATTGGTAGGTGGATTCCCTAGTGCCACCTGGGAAGCCTAGTGATGTAATATTTTTCTTTTTTGTATAAAAGCTAACTGAAGGTGATAGCTTTATATTTTGGAGAATATTTAGGTAATTTATTTTAGCACATCACTTCAGTTGAATGTAACAACCTGAGATTTCTTTATAATGGCTTATGGAGATATAATTCACATAAAATTCATGATTTAAAACATTTATATATTTATTTGATATATATATACCAGGTCTTAGTTGCAGCATGCGGGGTCTTCAGTTGCTGGCATGTGGGCTCTTGATTGCAGCATGTGGGCTCTTGATTGTAGCATGTGGGCTGTAGTTCCCTGACCAGGGATTGAGCCCAGGCCCTCTGCATTGGAAATGTGGTGTCTTAACCACTGGACCAGCAAGGAGTCCCAAAATTCAGCATTTTAAAGGATACATTAACTGGTTTTTAGTTCTGAACATTTCCGTCACTCTTACAGAAGACCCCAAGCTGTTAACAATTGTCCTCATTAATCCTCTCCCTTTTCACTGTCAGCCACTGATCTACTTTATAGATTTGCCTATTCTGGACATTTCTTATAAATGGAGTCATACAGTATATGTGTTTTTGTGTGTGTGTAACTTTTATGAATTAACTAATTTAGGCTTTTTTTTTTTAAATTTTTGGGTGGGGGGATAGGTTGTATGGTCACAAGGTAAAAAATTTGGAAAGTGTCAGAGTATTTTTCCAGCCACCCTGTTTTGCCTTGATAAAGCCAATACTACCAGTTCCTCTTCTGTCTTTGCAGGTAGTCTGTGTCAGGAAAATACATACATATTCTTTTCTTTCTTTGGCTTTTTCTTTGTTTAAACTTATAGAAGTATATAGCATAATCTATAATTCTTTTGAACTTTATGCTTTGTATATCTTTTAGATAATATTAATGAGTCTATAAGATTTATAATTCTCTTTTGTAGCTGCAGAATATTCCACTCTTTCATAGTACCACCATTTATTACAGGTGTGTATGTGTGTGTTTGCACATATGTATGTAAGATAAAGTCCTAGAAGAACCATTGTTTCCTGGAATGTGTGCGTTTCTACTTTTGATATTTTCATACTACCCTCTGAGATTCTGTCATCTTACACTCTTAAGTGGCTAATTAGATGAGAATGCTGGTTGACATACACCTTTTCCAGCACCTTTGACAGACTTTGATTTTTGCCAAAAATTCTGCTAGGGTAAAAAGCAGTATCTTAGGGTGACTTTAATTCCTTCTGTTCTGTGACTGTGTACATTTTCTTAACTATTTGCAGTTCCTATCCTTTGTCCGTTTTTCTATTAGATTTTTTGTTTTTCCAATTTGTATAAAATTCCTTTTTATATTAGGGAAATGAGATCTTTATGATATGTTTCAGGTACTGTTTTCCAGTTAGTCATTTTTTTAATCTTACATGGATAGTTTTTGTCATATTAAAAACAAATTTATATGATTTTGAATTTATCAAAAATTTTATTTTATTAACTTCTAGGTTTTGTGTACTACTTATTATCAAAAAGCTTTTTTTCAAGATTTCTTTAAGAATTAAAAAAAATTACACTGAGTTGGGAATAGGGGGTGGGATTTAAGTGTTCGGTTTATTGGAATTTTTTTCAGTGTAAGGTCTGAGTTGTGGAGCCAACTATTTCTTTTTCCAGTAAGTTCTGGTGTTTTGTCATGTTTTCTTTAAATGTATGTACTAACAGGGCTTCCTTGATGGCTCAGTTCATAAAGAAACCACCTGCAGTGCAGGAGACCCAGGTTCCATCCCTAGGTTGGGAAGATCCCCTAGAGAAGGGAATGGCAACCCATTCCAGTATTCTTGCCTAGAGAATCCCATGGACAGAGGTGCCTGGTGGGCCACAGTCCAAGGGGTCCCAAAGAGGTGGACACAACTGAGTAACTAACACTTTCACTTTCATGTACTAATTAAGTTAAATAGCATTTTACTTATGTATGAACTCATGCCAGTACTCTAATAAAAGAGGTGATTCTCTATACAGTGATAACATGGAAATTTGTTAATTTTTACTCAGGAGAATGTACTTGTAACAGAATCCTCTCAAATTAATTCATAAATTATTGGGATTCTTTTGGAATGTGGATAACTTTACAATTTAATCTTCTTTTAAGTCTATACTTTTATATTTTCATATAATTTTTCTAAAATGAATACTTTTTTTATGTGAGATTGTTGCATGTATAGTGAATTATTGAAGGATTGGGGTATGAGTAACTTAATTAGATTAAAATGAACTTTAAAAAGGTAATCAAATATTCCAGAATGAATATCCTTACAGTGATTGAGAGAAAAGTAGAAGCAAAATCTTAGAAGAATTTAGGAATGTATTTTGGGATAACAATCATTCTTACATTTTTGTTAATAAAATAAATGTTCACTTGATTAAAGTGTTGTTTTGTTTTTTTAGGCTGGGAAGGCCATTGTGATTATGTGGTAACTACAATTATCTTACTACTGATTTTCCCACTGGAATCATGGAGGAGAAACAACAGATTATATTGGCTAATCAAGATGGTGGGACAGTGCCAGGAGCAGCACCTACTTTCTTTGTCATCCTGAAACAGCCAGGAAATGGCAAAACTGATCAAGGAATTTTGGTTACTAATCGGGATGCCTGTGCTTTGGCTAGCAGTGTGTCATCACCAGGAAAATCTAAAGGAAAGATTTGCCTTCCAGCTGATTGTACTGTAGGAGGAATCACTGTCACCTTGGATAACAATAATATGTGGAACGAATTCTATCATCGAAGCACAGAGATGATTCTGACGAAGCAGGGGAGACGCATGTTTCCTTACTGTCGTTATTGGATAACAGGTTTAGATTCAAATATGAAATATATCCTTGTCATGGATATATCTCCTGTGGATAATCACCGTTACAAATGGAACGGTCGCTGGTGGGAGCCCAGTGGGAAGGCTGAGCCCCATGTTTTGGGGAGGGTTTTTATTCATCCAGAATCTCCTTCCACAGGTCATTATTGGATGCATCAACCAGTGTCTTTCTACAAACTCAAACTTACAAACAATACACTGGACCAAGAAGGGCATATTATCTTGCACTCTATGCATCGCTACTTGCCACGGCTTCACTTGGTGCCTGCAGAAAAGGCTACTGAAGTGATACAATTAAATGGCCCTGGTGTCCACACTTTTACCTTCCCACAGACTGAATTCTTTGCAGTAACAGCTTATCAAAACATTCAGATTACCCAGTTGAAAATAGATTACAATCCATTTGCTAAAGGCTTCCGGGATGATGGGCTGAATAGTAAGCCCCAGAGAGATGGAAAGCAAAAGAACAGCTCTGACCAAGAAGGGAACAGTGTTCCCAGTTCTCCTGGTCAACGGGTCCGTCTTACAGAAGGTGAGGGGTCAGAGGTGCAGCTAACAGATTTGGATCCTTTATCAAGGGGTCAGGAAACTTCAGGCAAGGGTTTGGAGAAGCCTTCCCTTAATATAAAGCGAGATTTTCTTGGTTTCATGGATATTGATTCAGCCCTTGGTGAAGTCCCTCAGTTGAAGCAAGAGGTTTCTGAAAGGTAGGTAACAATTTTCTGTTCTTAGAGATAAAAGGAGGATTTGAATTTAAAATATTGGTTATGTGGATTCCTGACTTTAGGTATTAATAATGCAAGCCGCTATAAAATACCCCACATTTGTGAAATAATAGTTGCTTTTCTATTCTGCAAAATGATAGTTCATTTTTCTGTAATGAATATCAGTTGGGTTCACAATCTAGAATTGTAGGCAAATTAGATGACTTATCCCAGTGGGAACCTTAGATTTTTAGATTTAGACTTTTGTTAATCATGCATGTTTGTCTATTCCTTGTTAATATATAGACAGCTTTTAAAAAGTATTAAAATATAGTTCATATATAGTATATATAGACAACTCTTGATTAATTGGAGAAGGGAAAAGAATGACCCCCAAATCATAATTGAAATAAGACTTATCCAATGAGGCTCAGAAGAAATTGAAAGTAAACTAATTTATGTCTAGTACGTAAGAATTTCCTGGGACTTACCTGGTGGTTCAGTGGCTAAGACTCCATGCTTCCAGTGCAGAAGGTCCATGTTCAATCCCTTGTCAGGGAACTGGATCCCACATGCTGCAACTAAGGGCCCTGCATGCTGCATCTAAGACCCAGCACAGCTAAATAAATACGAATTTTTTGTCCTGTGGACATCCTGATCCATAAATTTCCTGACTAAAAACAAGCTGAAGGTTATTACATGTTAAAATAACATGATACACTGTTGCACTTTTAAAATTTGAACTTGTGTTATTTATTTTTATTGAAGGCTTTATTTTTTTAAGAGCAATTTTAGGTTTGCAGCAAAATCGAGATCAAAGTTAGATATTTCCCATTACAGCTTCTGTCCCCACACATACATAGCCATTCCCATTATCAACATCCACCACCAGAATGGTGCATTTGTTTATAATTGATGAACCTATATTGGTGCGTCATAATCACTCAAAGTCCATAGATTGCATTAAGGTTCACTCTTGGTGGGTTTGGACAAATAATGTAAAGACATGTATCCACCGTAATAGTGTCATACAGAGTACTTTCATTGCCTTAAAAATCCTCCATGTTATACCTGTTAATCTCCTGTTCCCCTCGCCTCTGGCAACCTCTGATCTTTTTGTTGTCTCATAGCTTTGTCTTGTCCAGAATGTCCTATGTCTGGAATCATACAGTGATGTAGCCATTTCAACTTGGCTTCTTTCACTTAGTAATACGTATATAAAGTTTCTTCATGTCTATTCATGACTTGATAGCACATTTTTTTTGTTTGGTCGTATCAGTTCATTTATTCAGTCATCTCTTGAAGGACATCTTAGTTGCATCTCAGTTTTGGCAGTTACGAATAAAGCGGCCATGAACATCTGTGTCCAAGTCTAATGTCCATTTGGATAGATACCAAGGAGCATGGTTCCAAGACTGGATGGTAACAGCATGTTTGTTTATTTATTTGTTTGTTTTTTATTTATTTGGCTGCCTCAGGTCTTAGTTATGGCACACGGGATCTTCCATCTTCATTGTGGCATGCCTGATCTTTAGTTGTGGTATGTGAACTCTTCAGTTACAGTATGTGGGATCTGGTTCCCTGACCAGGGATCGAACCTGATCCCCCTGTGTTGGAAACGTGGAGTCTTAGCCACTGGACCACCAGGGAAGTCCTGGTGACAGTGTATTTAGGTTTATGAGAAATTGCCAAACTCTTCTGTGAATGAGAGTTCTTGCTGCTCTACATCCTTGTCAGCATTGTCAGTTTTCTGGATTTTGGCCTTTCTAATAGGTGTGTAGTAATATCTTGTTTAAATTTGCCTTTCCCTGATGACATGATGTGGTGCATCTTTTCATATGCTTATTTGCCATCTGTGTATCTTCTTTGGTATCTGTTAAGGTCTTTGGCTTATTTTCTAATCAGATTGTTTTACTGTTGTCTTCAGACTTCTTTGTATATTTTGGATAACATGCTTTTGCAAATATTTTTTCCCAGTTTGTGGTCTGTCTGCTCCTTCTCTTGATGTTGTCTTTCACAAAGCAGAAGTTTATTATCTTAATGAAGTTCAGCCTATCAGTGATTTCTTTCATGGATCATGCCTTTGATTTTGTATCTTAAGAAGTCATTGCCATATTGAAGGTCATGTAGGTTTTCTCTTAGGTTATCTTTTAGGATTCTTAAAATTTTGTGTTTTACATTTTGGTTTATGATCCATTTCAAATTAATTTATGTGAAAGTTGGAAGGTCTGTGTCTAGTCATTTATTTTTGCATGTGGATGTCCTGCTATTTCAGCAGTGAGAAGACTCTCTGCTCTGATACTGTCCTTGCTTCTTTGTCAAAGATCAGTTGGCTCTATTTGAGTCTATTTGTGGGCTCTCTAGTCTGTTCCCTTGACCTATTAGTCTCTTCTTGTAACAGTACTACACCGTTTTGATTACTGTAGCTTTTTAAGAAAGTCTTGAACTTGGGCAGTGTCAGCTCTCCAACTTTGTTCATTTTCAATACATGTTGCTATTCTGGGTCTTTTTCGTCTCTATATAGTCTTGAGAATCAGTTCAACCATATTCACAAAATAACTTGCAGGGATTTTGATTATGCTTGCATTGAATCTATAGATCGAGTTGGGAAGAACTGACATCTTAACTGTATTGAGTCTTCCTGTTCATGAACATTGACTACCTCTCCATTTATTTAGTTCTTTAATTTTTTTCATCAGCGTGTTTTCATTTTCCCCATATAGATCTTGTATATATTAGATTTATAACTAAGTATTCACTTTTGGGGAGTGATAATGTAAATGGTATTGTGTTTTCCACTTGTTCTTTGTTGATACATAGGAAAACTATTGAATTTTGTACTTTACCCTCATAATCTGCAGCTTGTTTATTAGTTCCAGAAGTTTTTTGGGGATTCTTTGACATTTTCTACCTAGAGGATCATGTCATTTGTGAACAAAGATAGTTTTATTTCTTTCTCTCAAATCTGTATTATTTTTATTTCCTTTTATTGCATTCACTAGGACTTCCAGTAAGATGCCGAGAAGGATTGATGAGAGCAGACATCTTTTCCTTCTTTCTTATCTTAGTGGGAAAGTTTCTAATTTAAGTTGAGAAAGTTCCCTTTTATTTGCTAGTTCACTGAGAGTTTTTATCATGAATGGGTGGTGGTGTTCAGTCACTAAGTCATGTCCAACCCTTTTCAACTCCATGAACTGCAGCACGCCAGGCTTCCCTGTGCTTCACTATTTGCTGGAGTTTGCTCAGATTCATGTACATTGAGTTGGTGCTGTTATCTAACCATCTCATCCTCTGCTTCCCCCTTCTTTTGCCCAGCATCAGTGGCTTTTCCATCTTCAGCTCTTCACATCAGGTGGCCAAAGTTTTGAAGCTTCATCATCAGTCCTTCCAATGAATATTCAGGGTTGATTTCCTTTAGGATTGACTGGTTTGATCTTGATGTCCAAGGGACTCTGAAGAGTCTTCTCCAGCACCAAAAATAGAAATCATCAATTCTTTGGCACTCAGCCTCCTTTATGGTCCAACTCTCACATCTGTACATGACTACTGGAAAAACTAAAACTTTGACGTTACGGACCTTTGTTGGCAAAGTGATGTCTCTGCTTTTTAGTATGCTGTCTAGGTTTGTCACAGCTTTTCTTCCAACGAGCAAGTTTAATTTCATAGCTGCAGTCACTGTCCACAGTGATTTTGGAGCCCAAGAAAATCTGTCACTGTTTCCACTTTTCCCCATCTATTTACCACAAAGTGATGGGACCGGATGCCATGATCTTAGTTTTTTGAATATTGAGTTTTAAGCCAGCTTTTCACTCTCCTCTTTCACCCTCAGCAAGAGGCTCTTTAGTTCCTCTGCTTTCTGCCATTAGAATGGTATCATCTTCTTAACTGAGGTTATTGATATTTCTCCTGGCAGTCTTGATGCCAGTTTGTGATTCATCCAGCCTAGCATTTCACTTGATGTACTGTGCATAAAAATTAAATAAGCAGGGTGATAGTATACAGCCTCGACGTGCTCCTTTCCCAATTTTGAACCAGTCCATTGTATCATGTCTGATTCTAATTGTTTCTTGACCTGCTTACAGGTTTCTCAGGAGGCAGGTAAGGTGGTCTGGTATTCTCATTTCTTTAATTTTCCACAGTTTGTTGTGATCCACACAGTCAAAGGCTTTATTGTAGTCAGTGAAGCAGAAGTACATGTTTTTCCAGAATTCTTTTGATTTTTCTAAGATCTAAAGGATGCTGGCAATTTGATGTCTAGTTCCTCTGCCTTTTCTAAATCTAGCTTCCATCTGGAAGCTTTTGGTTTACGTACTTTTGAAGCCTAGCTTGGAAGGATTTTGAGCATTACCTTGCTACATGCGGTCCTTCCTTGTGGCTCAGATGGTAAAGAATCTGCCTGTAGTGCAGAAGACCTGGGTTCAATCCCTGGGTCGGGAAGATCCCCTGGAGAGGGGAATGGCTACCCACTCCAGTGTTCTTGCCTGGAGAATTCCATGGACAGAGGAGCCTGGTGGGCTATATAGTCCTCGGGGTCTCAAAGAGTCAGATTAACACTTTTCATACTTTTTGCTAGTATGTGAAATGAGCACAGTTGTATGATAGTTTGAACATTCTTTGGCATTGCCTTTCTTTGGGATTGGAATGAAAACTGACCTTTTCCAGTCCAGTAGCCACTGCTGAATTTTCCAAATTTGCTGACCTATTAAGAGCAGCACTTGGACAGCATCATCTTGTAGGAATTTAAATAACTCAGCTGGAATTCCATTACCTCCACTAGATTTGTTCCTAGTAATACTTCCTAAAGCCCACTTGACTTTACACTCTAGGATGTCTGGCTCTCGGTGCGTGACCACACCATTGTGGTTATCTAGGTCATTAAGACCTTTTTTGTATAGTTCTTATGTATATTCTTGTCACCTCTTCTTAACTTCTGTTAGGTCCTTGCCATTTCTTGCCCATTTCTGGTTTTGATCTTTAGACAAAACCAGAATGATCAAAGATATTTCTGGTTTTGTCTCTTTTTGCTTCTTTATTACGATTTTCATTTCTGTGCTTACATTGCACATCTGTTCTTAGCATAGCCTGCCAGGCTCCTCTGTCCATGGAATTCTCCAGGCAAGAATACTGGAGTGAGTTTCCATTTCCTCCTCCAGGAGATCTTCCCAATCCAGGGGTTGAACCTGAGTCACCTGTACTGCAGGCAGATTCTTTACCACTGAGCCAACGAAGCCCACATGTGGTCTACTTTATTTATTAGAATTCTTAGCATGTTAATCATAATTTTAAATTCCTGATCAGTTAATTTCAACATTCCAGTTTGATAATTTTGATGGTTGCTCTGTCTTCAAGTTCGGGTTTTTTTTTTGCCTTTTAGTATGTGTTGTAATTTTTTATGGCTAGTTAGACAGGATGTGTTAGGTAAAAGGAAGTGTTTTATATAATAAGCTTTTAATAATGTTGTGTTAAGGCATGGATGTGAGGGAAAGGGAAGTGTTCTAGTTCTGTGATTAGTTCTCAGTTTTTAAATGAGTCTGTGCCTCTGGACTGTGAACTTCACAGGCGCTCCTCATATCCCTTCTTGCCCCCTTAAGTTGGACAGGATTGGCTCTGGTAGGCTGGAGTTGGGTAATTTCCCTTTCCTTAGGTCAGTTAGGTTCTGATAAAACCCCACGAAGTTAGACTCTGGTTAACTCATTTCTCTCTAGAGATTAGGCTTTGTTGTTAAAAGTAACAGAGACCACCCCTCCGAGCCACCTGCACTCCAGGATTTTTCTCATGATTTGAAATTTACTGTGAGATCTGGTCTAGCTCCTAGAGGAAAACTTACAGAAATGTGGGAGCCCCCCTATAACTGGGCATCCCTGGAGTTTTAAACTCAGGCTGTCTAACACTGAGCATCCAGCAATTTGTCAGTTACAGTTCAGGTTTTTCTACCCTGGCACTGATTCCCAAGGTGGAGTCTGTTGTCAGTTACTGCTCCATTAAACCACGATCCCCTGTATTTACCTGTCTGTTTCAGCAGTTTGTACTGTCTCTTATGGATTCAAAATAATTATTGATTTTTCAGTCTATTTAACTCTTTCTTTGTTAGGACCTAGTGGCTGTTTCTAATCTCCTTACATTTGCTACTGAAAATTTGCCTTATTTCAATGTTAAAATCCAAGTTTGGCAGAAGTACATCCCAGCCCAATACTTCTACTTTATTTTTCTCAATTCATATTCCACTAATAGCTACTATGGAATCCCCACATTCATGAGCTCCCCTTGACTTGTTTATGGGCAAGTTAGTTCTTTGCTATTTTCTAAGGGTTATTAGCAGGTGGAGTGGATGCTACTCAGGCAGCATACAGGTTTTTCTTTCTTCCTATCGAGAGAAAGTGTTTTTCAGTTTATACTTTTTACTGTGGTGTGTGTATCTATATATATTGCAGTTGCAACTAGTGGATGCCATCTATAATATTTGATTCTCCAGTCTCTGTCTAATCATCTTGATTACCCAATATAAGTTTTAAACATTTCAACACCAATATTTAAAAAAATTTATTTTATTGAAGTACAGTTGGCTTACAGTATCTTACTAATTTCTGCTGTACAGCAAAGCAGTTCAGTTACAAATATATTCTTTTTCATCGTGTTTTATCACAGGACATTAATACAGTGCTTTATAGCGGTACTGTGAGGTTTATCCATGCTGTATATAATAGTTTGCTTCTGCTAATCTCAAACTGCCAGTCCATCCCTCCAATATCCCACTGTCCCCTTGGCAACCACAGTCTGTTTTATATGTCTGTGAGTCTGTTTCTGTTTTGTGAATAAGCTGATTTGTGTCATATTTTAGATTCCTTATGTGAACATGAAAGTGAAAGTCACTTAGTTGTGTCCGACTCTTTGCAACCCCATGCACTGCATAGTCCGTGGAATTCTCCAGGCCAGAATACTGGAGTGGGTAGCCTTTCCCTTCTCCAGGGTATCTTCCCAACCCGGGGATCGAACCCAGGTCTCCTGTGTTGCAGGTGGATTATTTACCAGCTGAGCCACCAGGGAAGCCCAATCATATTTTAGATTCCTTAATGTAAGTGATATCTTATGGTATTTGTCTTTCTCTTTCTGACTTCACTTAGTGTGGTAATCTTTAGGTCCATTCATGTTGTGGTAGATGGCATTATTGTTCTTTTTTTTAATGGCTGAGTAGTATTCCATTTATATATGTACCACATTTTCTTTATCCATTCTTCTGTCATTCAGATGTTTAGATTGTTTCCATATCTTGGCTATTATGAATAGTGCTACTATGATGATCTTAGGGTGCATGTATCTTTCTGGATTATAGTTCTGTATAGATATATACTCAGGAGTGGGATTGCTGGATCTTGTGGAAATTCTATTTTTAGCTTTTTTGAGGAACCTCCATGTTGTTTTTCATGGTGGCTGCACTAATTTACATTCCCACCAATAGCATAGGAGGGTTCTCTTTTCTCCCACATTGTTTCCAGCATTTGTTGTTTGTAGACCTTTTATTGATGGCTGTTCTGACCAGTGTAAGGTGGTATCTCACTGTGGTTTTGATTTGCATTTCTCTAATAATTAGTGATGCTGAGTATCTTTTCATGTCCCTCTTGGCCATCTGTATGTTGTCTTTGGAGAAATGTCTGTTTAGATCTACTGCCTGTCTTTTGATTGGGTTGCTTGTTTTTGTTACTGAGTTGTATGAGCTGTTTGTATGTTTTGGAAATTAAGCCCTTTTTGGTCACATCATTTGCAAATATTTTCTGTATTTGTCTTTTCATTTTATTTATAGTTTGCTTTGCTGTACAAAAGCTTATAAGTTTGATTAGGTCCCATTTGTTTATTTTTGCTTTTCTTTCTATTGCTTTAGACTGACATAATAAAACACTGATAGGATTTATGTCAGAGAATGTAATGCCTGTGTTCTCTTCTAGGAGTTTTATGGCAGCACCACTATTTTCACCCTCATAATCCAAAAACAGTTTAATCTATCCTTGAGTGATAGAGAATTTACTTTTAAAATTACTTTGGAGGCCGAGGTGAGAAGGAGTTTGTTAGCTGAAGGAATCGTGTATTTCTTCAGACAGTAGTTTTTGGTGTCACGTGTTGTTCAGTTGCTCTTTTGTGTCCAACTCTTTGCGACCCTATGGACTGCAGCATGCCAGGCTTGCCTGTACTTCGTCTCTTGGAGTTTGCTCAAACTCATGTCCACTGAGTCAGTGATGCCATCTAATCACCTCATCCTCTGTCATCCTGTTTTCCTCTTGCCTTCAACCTTTCCCAGCATTAGGATCTTTTTCCAGTGAGTCAGTTCTTCATATCAGGTGAACAAAATATTGGAGCTTCAGCTTCAGTATCAGTCCTTCCAATGAATATTCAGGATTGATTTCCTTTAGGATTGACTGGTTTGATCTCCTTGCTATTTAAGGGACCCTAAAGAGTCTTCTCCAGCACCACAGTTTGAAGGTATCAGTTCAAACTGATACTTGAAGGTATCAGTTCTTTGGTGTTCAGCCTTTTTTATTGTCCAGCTCTCACATCTGTACATGACTACTAGAAAAACCATAGCTTTGACTATGTGGACCTTTGTAGGCAAAGTAGTGTCTCTGCTTTTTAATACACTGTCTAGGTTGGTCATAGCTTTTCTTCCAAGGAGCAAGCGTCTTTTAAGTTCATGGCTGCAGTCACCATCAGCAATGATTTTGGAGCCCAAGAAAATAAATCTGTCAATGTTTCCCTATCTAAATCTTAAGATTCTGATCTTAAGAGTTAAGAAAATGGTTCCGATTTATGAATGCATAAATATCTGTTACTGAAGAGGAAAAAAACCAACTTGATGTGCATGCTCCAAGAAATAGTATTATCGTCTACCTGAAAATGGTTTTTAGCTATATGCAGACTTTGTCTTTAGATGCTTGGTTTGGGAGCTGAGATTATTTTGAGGCAGGGCTTGTGGTGAGAACTCTTAGGATTTACTCTCTCAGTGACTTTAATATATAACATATAGCAGTGTTAATTATATCAATCATGTTGTGCATTATAAACCTAGTACTTATTTTATATCGGAAGTTTATGCCTTTCCACCACCATCATCCAGTTTCCATTCCCCTGCCCCCAGTAACCACAAATCTGATCTCTCTTTCTGAGTGTATATTGAAGTATAATCGACCTACAGTACTGTTCATTCTGGTGTGTAGCATAGGGTGATTTGGTATTTGTGTACATTACAAAGTGATCACCATGAAATCTGTTATCATTTGTCATAATGTAATTTTACATTTTGTATATATTGCATTAATAGTGTATTAATATATATTACATTATTATTGGCAGTATTTCCTGCACTGTACGTTTTATTCCTGTGATTCATTTACTTTGTGACTAGAAGTTTGTACCTCTTAATTTTCCTCACCTATTTCATTTATTACCTTTACTTCTCCTCTGGTAGCCATGTAGTTCTCTAGATCTATGACTCTTGTTTCCATTTTGTTATTTTTGTTCATTTCTTTTTTTTTAAGATTCTACATGTAAGTGAAATCATAAAATATTTGTCTTTTTATGTCTTGACTTCTTTCACTTAACACAGTATCCTCTACGTCCATCCATGTTGTTGCAAATGGCAAAATTTCATTCTTTTTTTTTTTTGTGGCTAATATTCATCTATCATCTTTTTTATCCATTCACCTATTGATGGACACTTAGATTGTTTCCATATCTTAGTTATTGTGAATAATGCTGCTGTGAACATAGATGTGCATATGTCTTTTTGAATTAGTGTTTTTAGTTTCTTTGAAAAAGTACCCAGAAGTGGAATTGCTTGGCAGTTTCTATGGCAGTTTTATTTTTAATTTCATGAAGAACCTCGATACTGTTTTCCATAGTGGCTGCACCAGCTTACATACCTACCAACAATGCCTGAGGGTTCCCTTTTCTCCACTTTCTCTCCAGCACTGATTATCTGTTGTCTTTTTGATAGTACCATTTTGACAGGTGAGGTGATAGCTCATTGTCTCTCTCTCTCTTTAGTCGCTAACTCGTGTCTGACTCTTGCAACCCCATGGACTGTAGCCTGCCAGGCTCCTCTGTCCTTGGGATTCTCCAGGCAAGAATACTGGAGTGGGTTGCCATTGTCTTCTTTTGGGGATCTTCCCAACCTGGGAATTGAACCTGGGTCTCCTAAATTGCAGGCAGATTCTTTACCACCTGAGCTTTGAGGGAAGCTCTTAGCTCGTTGTGGTTTTATTTGTTTATGGTCGCACTGGGTCTTTGTTGCTGTATGTGGGCTTTCTCTAGATGCAGTGAGTGGGGGTTACTTGTTGGTTGTGGTGCACAGGCTTTTCATTGCTATGCCTTCTTGTTGCAGAGCTCGAGCCCTAGGGCCCGTGGGCCTTCAGTAGTTGTCTCACGCAAACTCAGTAGTTGTGGCACATGGGTTTAGCTGTTCAGCGGCATGTGGACTCTTCTGGGAACAGGGATTGAACCTGTGTCCCCTGCATTGGCAAGTAGATTCTTAACCACTGGACCAACAGAGACGTCCTCATTAGGGTTTTGATTTGCATTTCCCTGATGATGAGTGATGTTGAGCATCTTTTCATGTACCTGTTGCCCATTTGTGTGTCTTTCTGGAGAAATGTCTGTTTAGGTTCTCTGTCCATTTCATGATAAGATTGTTTTTTTGGTGTTGAGTTAAATGGATTTGTATATATTTTGTATATTAACACTTTGTTAGATAATTGTTTGCATATATCTTCATTCAGTAAGCAGTCTTTTCTTTTGTTGGTGTTTTCCTTCCTTGTGCACAAGCTTTTTAGTTTGGTTATTCCCATTTGTCTGTTTTTGTTTTCCTTGCCTTAGGAGACATACTCAAAATATTGCTAAGACTGATAAAAGCATTGTTAATACTACTTACATTTTCTTCTAGGAGTTTTATGATGTCAAGTCTTACTTTTAAATTGTCAATCCACTTTGAGTTTATTTTTGTATATTATGTGAAAAAGTCCAGTTTGATTTTTTTTGCATGTAATTGTCCAGTTTTCCCAACACTATTTATTGAGAAGGCTGTCTTTTTCTCATTGTATATTCTTATCTCCTATGTTGTAGATTAAATGCCCATGTAAGCGTGGGTTCATTTCTGGGCTATTCTGTTTCATCCTTCTCTGTCTACTTTTGTGCAAGTATTATATTATTTTGGTGACTATAGCTTTGTAGTCTGTTTGAAATCAGGGAGCATGGTGCCTCTAGTTTGTTCTTCTTTCTCAGTATTGTTTTGGGTAGTTAAGTTAGGCTGTTTTGGATTTTCATACAAATTTAGAGTAGTTTGTTTTGGTTCTGTAAAAAATGCCATTGGTATTTTGGTAGGGATTGCAGTTAATCTATAGATTATCTTGAGTAGTATAGTCATTTTAACAATATTAATTTTTCCAGTCTGGGCAAAGTATATATTTTCATCTCGTGTTGTCTCAGTTCTTTTCATCATTGTCTTACAGTTTTCTGAGTAGAGATCTTTTTCTTCCTAGATTTATTCCTGGGTATCTTATTTCTTTTTGATGCAGTTGTAAATGAGATTGATTCCTTAGTTTCTCTTTCTGATAGCTTGTTGTTAGTGTATAGAAGTGCAACAGATTTCTGTGTTTTAATTTTGTATCCTGCAGCTTAACAGAATCATTCATTTGTTCTAATAGTGTTATGGTGGTGTCTTTTGGATTTTCTGTATATAGCAGTAGTATGTCACCTGCAAACAGTGAGTTTTACTTCCTACCCAGTTTGGATTCCCTTCTTTTTTTCCTTCTTTTATTCAGTTAATATTGGAAGTCCTAGCCAAAGGAATCAGATGAAAAAGTGGTGAGAGTGGGCATCTTGTCTTATTCCTAATCTTAGAGGCAGTGCTTTCAGCTTTTTACCATTGAGTATGGTGTGTTTGTCATAATCAGCTTTATTATGTTGAGTTATGTTCCTTCTGTACCTATTTCGTTGATAGGTTTTATGATAAGTGGAATTTGAATTTTGTCATAAGCTTTTTCTGCATTGATTGAGATGATGTGATTTTTATTCTTCAGTTTGGTAACATGGTATTGCCAGATTGATTTGTAGATATTGAACCATCTTTGCATCTCTGGGATAAAATCCCATTTTATCAAGGCTTATGATACTTTTAATGTATTGTTGAATATGTTTTGCTTGTATTTTGTTGAGGATTTTTTCATTTATGTTCATAAGTGATACTGGTCTGTAGTTTTTTTTTTTTTTTTTTACAGTCCAGGTCTTTATTTTTACACCCATCAGGCCATGAATTGATAAGGAATGGGCTCCATCACTTCGAATTCCTTTTCATTGGTCCTCACGAAGTATGCTTCTCTGGGTGGAGCAGGCTGGCGCTTCAGCTGAACCCAAGTCTCTTTCTCTTTGGCTTCCTTCTTTTTCTGATCATTTTCCTTCACATGTTTCAGGAAACTATCTTGGCTCTTAGAGTGCTTAATATGCTCGATATGCACGTTAATTCTCTTGGCAAGAATCTTGCCCTTAACTTGTTTGTTTACAATGATGCCGACAGCATGCTGGGTAACATTGTAGACTCTCACAGTTTTGCCATGGTAACATTTGTGGGGCATTCCATTTTGAACAGTACCCATTCCCTTGATATCTACAATATCACCCTCCTTGTAGATTCTCATGTATGTGGCCAAAGGAACAATTCCATGTTTTCTAAAAGACCTAGAGGACATATTGCAGGTGCCCCTCCTTGTTCCCTTTGTGTCGGTCATTTTGGCGAATTACTGGAAGATGGCGGGTTCTGGCTGAAAAGTGGTCTTTGTTTTTTCTTTTTTGGAGGTGGTGATGTCTTTGATTTTGGTATCAGGGTAATGCTGATGTAGTAGAAGTTCAGATGCATTCTTTTCTCATAGATGTTTTGGAATGTTTTGAGAGAAATAGTTGTTAATTGTCTAAATATTTGGTAGTATTCACCTGTGAAGCCATCTGGTCATGGACTTTAATTTCTTGGGAGTCTTCTAAATTACTGATTCAGTTTTATCATTGGTACAGTAAGTCCCCTACATACAAACCAGTAAGTTGTAAACTTTCAAAGATGCAAATGTGTATTCTCTCAGTATCTGATGTGAATGAAGTTGCAGCTTACCCTCCATCTTATGTTGCTGAAAACCTTTCAGCTTTACCATCCTACACCTCTTTCCCTCCTCTCGTCAGTAACTCTTCTTGCCTGTTCACTCGATGTCAGCCCCTGTATGCCAGCTGTTTTACTGTTCAGTTCAGTTCAGCTGCTCAGTCGTGCCCGACTCTGCAACCCCATGAATTGCAGCACGCCAGGCCTCCCTGTCCATCACCAACTCCCAGAGTTCACCCAAACTCATGTCCATCGAGTCGTTGATGCCATCCAGCCATCATCTGGATGGTGATGCCATCTATCTCATCCTCTGTCGTCCCCTTCTCCTCCTGCCCCCAATCCCTCCCAGCATCAGAGTCTTTTCCAGTGAGTCAGCTCTCCGCATGAGGTAGCCAAAGTACTGGAGTTTCAGCTTTAGCATCATTCCTTCCAAAGAAATCCCAGGACTGATCTCCTTTAGAATGGACTGGTTGGATCTCCTTGCAGTCCAAGGGACTCTCAAGAGTCTTCTCCAACACCACAGTTCAAAAGCATCAATGCTTCGGCGCTCAGCTTTCTTCACAGTCCAACTTTCACAACCATACATGACCACAGGAAAAACCATAGCCTTGACTAGACGGACCTTTGTTGGCAAAGTAATGTCTCTGCTTTTGAATATGCTATCTAGGTTGGTCATAACTTTTCTTCCATGGAGTAAGCGTCTTTTAATTTTATGGCTGCAGTCACCATCTGCAGTGATTTGGGAACCCAAAAAAATAAAGTCTGACATTGCTTCCACTCTTTCCCCATCTATTTCCCATGAAGTGATGGGACCAGATGCCATAATCTTCGTTTTCTGAATGTTGAGCTTTAAGCCAACTTTTCACTCTCCTCTTTGACTTTCATCAAGAGGCTTTTTAGTTCTTCTTCACTTTCTGCCATAAGGGTGGTGTCATCTGCATATCTGAGGTTATTGGTATTTCTCCCAGCAATCTTGATTCCAGCTGTGCTTCCTCCAGCCCAGCATTTCCCGTAATGTACTCTGCATATATAAGTTAAATAAGCAGGGTGACAATATATAGCTTTGACGTACTCCTTTTCCTATTTGGAACCAGTCTGTTGTTCCATGTCCAGTTCTAACTGTTGCTTCCTGACCTGCATATAGGTTTCTCAAGAGGCAGGTGAGGTGGTCTGGTATTCCCATCTCTTTCAGAATTTCCCACAGTTTATTGTGATCCACACAGTCAAAAGCTTTGGCACAGTCAATAAAGCAGAA
>NW_011494831.1:3849347-3873718 GCF_000754665.1 Bison bison bison
TGTGTATTCTTGCCAGGTCTTCTTAATATCTTCTGCTTCTGTTAGGTCCATACCATTTCTGTCCTTTATCGACCCCATCTTTGCATGAAATGTTCCCTTGGTATCTCTAATTTTCTTGAAGAGATCTCTAGTCTTTCCCATTCTGTTGTTTTCCTCTATTTCTTTGCATTGATCGCTGAGGAAGGCTTTCGTATCTCTTCTTGCTGTTCTTTGGAACTCTGCATTCAGATGCTTATATCTTACCTTTTCGCTTCTCTTCTTTTCACAGCTATTTGTAAGGCCTCCCCAGACAGCCATTTTGCTTTTTTGCATTTCTTTTCCATGGAGATGATCTTGATCTCTGTCTCCTGTACAATGTCACGAACCTCCATCCATAGTTCATCAGGCACTCTATCAGATCTAGTCCCTTAAATCTGTAGTGTAACATTCAAAGTGTTTTACTTTTTTGTTTTTTAATGTGTTCAGTCCAGTTCAGTCGCTCAGTTGTGTCCGACTCTTTGCGACCCCATGGACTGTATAGCTGTGCCAGGCTTCCCTGTCCATCACCAGCTCCCGAAGCTTGCTTAAACTCATGTCCATAGAGTCAGTGATGCCATACAACCATCTCATCCTTTGTCATCCCCTTCTCCTCCTGCCCTCAATCTTTCCCAGCATCAGGGTCTTTTCATATGAGTCAGTTCTTTGCATCAGGTGGCCAAAGTATTGGAGCTTCAGCTTCAGCATCAGTCCTTCCAGTGAATATTCAGGACTGATTTCCTTTAGGATTAACTGGTTTGATTGCAGTTAAAGGGACTCTCGAGTCTTCTCCAACACCACAGTTCAAAAGCATCAGATCTTCAGTCTTCATCTTTCTTTATAGTCCAGCTCTCACATCCATACATGACTACTGGGAAAACCATAGTTTTGATTAGACGGATCTTTGTTGGCAAAGGAACGTCTCTGATTTTTAATATGCTCTCTAGGTTTGTCATTGCTTTTTTTCCAAGGAGCAAGCATCTTTTGACTTCATGGCTGCAGTCACCATCTACAGTGATTTTGGAGCTCAAGAGAATAAAGTCTGTCACTGTTTCCATTGTTTCCCCATCTGTTTGCCGTAAAGTGATGGGACATGAAAAGTATTATAAACCTATTACAGTACAGTACTATACAGCCACTTGTGTTAGTTGGATACCTAGGCTAGTTTTGTTGAATGAATTGGACTTAAGAACATGCTCTTAGAACAGAACTGGTTTGTATATAGGGGACTTACTGTAATTGGTCTCTGTTTATATTTTGTATTTCTTCCTGATTCAGTCTTGGGAGGTTATACTAGGTGATTATTTCTAGGAGATTATCGAATTCTCCTACGTTGCCCATTTTATTGCCGTATAATTGTGTTATGTAATTTCTTTATGGTCCTTTATATTTCTCTGGTGTCAGGTATTGTGTCTCTTTAATTTTTTTTTTTTTGGATCCTCTCTTTTTCTTGATGAGTCTGGCTAAGGGTTTGTTGATTTGGTTTATCTTTTCAAAGAATCAGCTCTTCGTTTTCATCCTTATTTTGTTTTCAAAAAGGAAATTGCATATTTCATGTACGTTGTTTATTGTACAATGTACGGAAATATAGCTGGCCCTTTATATTGATTTTGTATCCTGTATCCTTGCTTAATTTGTTAACTGTTTCTCTTTGTGTGTGTTTGTATGTGTGTGTATTATTTAGAATTTTCTGCATATAAGATCATGTCATCTTCAATAGAGATACCTTTACTTTTTCTTTCCCAGTTTGAATTGATATTTTTTTCTTACCTAATTGTTTTAGTTACAACTTGCAGTACAATGTTAAATATACATGGTGAAAGTGGGAGCATTTAAGTTTTAATTTGCACTTTTTCAAGTGCATTTTCATAATTTCCTCAGGATGTATGGGATGTAGAATTTTAGAATGTTTAAATAAAATCACTTCGGAGGAAGGTAGTAATCTCCTTTACCGCTCAACAATTTCCTTCTTACGTGTTGAATAATAGCTTTATTAGTATTTTTAATAGCTTTCTTATGCCTTCATACTTTATAAGTATTTCACAATGATGAGCCTCTGTATTGGTGTGGTTCTTCTCATCATTGTGAGAAAACATTTTTTTCAAAACAAGAAATTCATGTTCTTTGGTCCTAGAAACATTGAAGTATATTTCTCTGAAAACGTTTTCACTTTCATGTTTTTCCTTTTTTAAAAAAAACCTTGATAGTTGACATATTATCTTATATAATCAGTCTTTTATCTTTTTGCTCTGTGTTATATGAGATTTCCTTGATTTAGCTTGTAACTTACTGATGTTTTTATTGTAGATATCATATTTCAGTTTCCAGGAGCTCTTTTGTTTTCCACTCTACATTCCCTTTTCCAGTGGTTTTCTTTTTCCTTTTATTCTAATTACCAGTTTCATGGGAGGCATTATCTTATGGGTTTATCTAATGTGCACCTTTATATGTCTTAGTATCTATTAAGTTAAATGACATAATATTGTCTATTTGTCTGTCTTGTGCATTTGATTCATGAGCTCCTTGAATGTGTGGACTGTGCTTTATTTATTTTGGTAAATCCCTGTGCCCCACAAAATGCATCTGGCACATGATAGGAGCTCAGTAAGTGTTGCCTGAATGAGTTTATCCATAGCACTAAAAAGCTTTTTTAGTGTGTTTCAGAATGGCTGGTATACATCATATTTATTTGTTAGATTGATTGTATATGCCAACAAAAAAGTAATTCTTTAGATAATTGATGTGTACAAATCAGTTGTTTTGCTGTAGTGTTGATTAGATAATCTTGTAGCAAATTTTTTTGTATAGTACCTTCTTAGAAGTATGAAACTTCAGGATTGTGTACAAAATCCTTCTGCCAAAGAAAAAATTCATGCTTTAGGTATAAAGGTTTTATTGGAAGATAAGGAGAGATTCTTCCTGACAACTTCTGTAATTTACCAGATTTAATATCCTGGGAAGATGTGAAAGCAGTTATTTTGGTAGCAGCCAAGATTTAGCTTCACAAGGTTCTTAGTTACTGCAAATATAATTGAAGTCATATGGCTAAATGAAAAAAGATAGAGATTATTTACTGCATGTTGGAAGTTCATTCTGTGAAATAGGAAGATAATGAAAGAACTGTCATTAAGTGTGAATCCTAAATTACTTGATAGTGAATGACATTTATATATGTAAATATACATAAAAACTGAGATTAATAGGGAAAGGGCAAAAGAGACATCATGGTTTGCCTAACCTTTAAAAACAGGTAAAGTAGGGAATTCCCTGGCAGTTGAGTGGTTAGGACTCCGTGCTTCCATCTCTGAGGGCCTGGGTTCAATCCCTGGTTGGGGAACTAAGATCCACAAGCTGTGCAGTGTGGTCAAAAAATAAAAAAATAGGTAAATGGGATTGTGGTGATGGCAAAACTATAAATTTAGTAAAAATAAGTGAGTTGTCACATAAAATGGGTGGGATTTATGTTATGTAACTTACATAATAAAGCCATTAAAAAAAAAACAGATAAAGAAATAGCTGTTTTTTCCAGTTAAGTGAAAATTTTGAAAAGGGGAAGCTATTTTAGCTTTTACATTTAAATCTAGCCTATCTTGGCTTTTTGTGTATGGCATGAAGTTGGGGGGTCAAGGCTCATATTTTTCCATGCAGATACCTGTGTGTTCTAACATACTGAAAATATTCCCATTAAAATGCACTGGTGCCTTGGAAAATGAGGTGACTATATATATGAGTGAGTCTATTTTTGGACTATTTTTATTCCATTTTTTGGTCTGTTCTTTTGCCAGTAGTACACAGTCTTGATGACACTGTAATAAATGTTTGGTAGTGTAAACTTCAAAACTACCATAGTATGTAGAAATACAGTTGATTTTTGTGCTTTGATCTTATATTTGATGACCTTGCTGAATTCACTTATTGTTTTGTAGTGTTTAGGATTTTCTGCATACACAATTATGATGTCTGTGAAATGGTGTCTGTGAACAAAGTTAGTTTTACTTCTTCCTTTACAGTCTTTATTATTATTCTCTTTCTTTATTACTTTACTGCACAGTTTAACTTCCAGTACTCTATTGAAACTGAATTTTGAGAATGGTCATTCATGTCTCCTAATTTTAAAGAATATCATTCAGTATTTTTTAATTGGCTGTTATCCTGCTGGCTTTAGCTGTTTTTGTAATGCTTTGTATCACATTGAGAAGTTTCCTTCCAGTCCTAATTTCTTAAGTGTTGTTAAGAATAAATGTTGAATGTTTATCAAATGACTTTCTTGTATCCATTGAGATTTTGTTTTTCTCCCTATTTTTTGTTAATATGGATAGTTACTATTATTATTATTTTTTAATGGTGGGGTAGGGACTGTGTGGGAATGCGGACTAGAAGTGTTCTAACATCTTTGCATTCCTGGGATAAATACTACTTGGTTTAAAGAACATTGTTTTTAATATTGAATTCAATTTACTGATACTTCACTAAGGATTTCCCTCTGAATTCATGAAGGATATTTTTATTTCTGATACTTAGGGTTCAGGAATTTGTTTTCTTCAAAATTGTAAAGTGTTGAATTCTCGGGTATTTTCTGAGTTTGTGCAAGATTGGAATTTTTTTCACTATGTGTTTGCTAGACTTGAGTGAAGCCAAGGAGTTTTTCTTTGTTGGCAGGTTTCAACTCATAAATGCAATTTCTCTGTTCTCTATTTCATTGAACTTTTTCCTCTTAGCACTTGTCCCTTCTTTGTGCTTGCTTTTGTTTTTATTTATTTATTTGACTGCTCTGGGCCTTAGTTGTGGCATGCAGGATATAGTTCCCTGAGCAGGGATTGAACCAAGCCCCCCTGCATTGCAAGTCTGGAGTCTTAGCCACTGGACCACCAGGGAGTTCCCTTGCTTTTGTTTTAATTTGCCTACTTCAATTTAGTGGTTGGCAGACTTAAGACCTGTGGATGACACCTAGCCTGCCATTTTTTTTGTGGTGGTGTTATGGCCTGCAAACTAAAAATATGGTTATTATATTTTTTAATGATTGTGAGGGAAAAACAAGAGTATTATTTGTCATGTGAAAATTCTGTAAAGTTCAAATTTCGATGTCCATTTGTTGGGACACAACTATGTTCACTTCTTTATGTATTGTCTTGTGGCTTCTTTTATGCTATGACGGTAGAGTTGAGTAAAGGTTATACAGACTTTAGAGACTAAAATTTTTACGTCTAGCCCTTTGTAAACAGTTTATCAATCCCCAAGATACTGATTTTTTGAAAAATTTGTGCACAACATTTCGTTTTGGTATTTTCTGTCATCTATTCTTTGATTATCTTCCCCTGTTTTCATTTGGATTGAATTTAAAAAATTCCATCCATGTGGCCTGTTGGTTTTTTTTAGCTACGCCTCTGTGTTTTTTTTTTTAGTGTTTATATTAGTCTGCTTAGGTTGACGTAATACCATAGACTGAGTGACTTAAACAATGAAAATTTATTTTCTCACGTTTCTGGAGTCTAGAAAGTCCAAGTAATGGTTTTGATAAGGTTCAGTTTTGTTGGGAGCTCTTATCCTGACCTGTAGACAGCTGCTTTCTAGCTTTGTCCTCATATAGAAGAGAGGTGACCTTTATGACCTCACTTAACCTTAATGACTTCCTCAGACCCTATCTCTGTGTATAGTCACTTGGGGGTTAGGGCTTCAGTTTATGAATTTGGGAGGGGACACAGTGCATTCTGTAGCAGTGGTTATGGAGATAAGTATGTACATTCTTAATTTATCAAGTAGAATCAGATTAATATAACAGTTCATGACCAGCTAATGTCCTTGTTGTTCATGTCCTTAGATATATGTTATAAACCGCCCCCAATAGTTAACTGTATTTGCTTTAAACAGTAGTCATTTAAATAAATGTAGGAAAAATAGTCTTATATTTAGTGACATGTTTATTTTTTCTGGATCTTTTCATTCATTCCTGGATTCATTTTCATACTAGTTCATTTCCTATCAGTCTGAAGAACTTCCTTTAGTATTTTTTTTAAACTTGGTTTTTAAAAAAAGATGTAATTCACTGCTATATAATTCACCCTTTAAAAGTGTTAAGTTCAGTGACTTTTATATATTTGCAAAATTATATAGCCATGACTAGAGTCATTTTAAGAACATTCATCACCACAAAGAAAGAAACCCTGTGTCCTTGACTGATCACTCTCCATTTTCCTTCAGCTGCTGTTCCACCCACCCAACCATATGCAGCCACCAGTCTCTCTTTTAAAAGTCTCTGGATTTGCCCATTCCGGATATTACATATAAATGGGATCATGTAATATGTGGTCTGTTGTGCCTTACTTAGCATAAGGTTTTCAAGGTTCATGTTGTAGTGTGTATCTGTACTTAATTTCTTTTATTACTGAATTATATTGTTACGTGGATATACTACTTTTTATTTATCCATTTATTAGTTGACAGACATTAGGTTGTTTCTTTTTGACTATTATGAATAACGTTGCCATGAACATTTGTGAAGTGTTGGTGTTGAATAAGTTTTGATTGTTGATAAGCCCATTCTTCCCTCACTAAATTGTCTTGGCATCCATGATTTGAATTCAGTTGAAAATCAATTGAGGGACTTCCTGGTGGTCTAGTGGTTAAAATTCCTCACTGTCAATGAAGGGGGCACTGGTTCGATCCCTGGTGTGAGAACTAAAATCCTACATGACGCATGGTGTGGCCCTTAAAAAAGAAAAGAAAAAACCAGTTGTTACAAATGTGGGCATTTATTACTGGACTCTAAATTCTGTTTAGGTGATTGGTATGTTTAGCTTTATGCTGAGTACGGTAGCTTTATATAAGTTTTGAAATTGGGAAGTATGTGTCCCCATTTGTTTCTGTTTTTTAAGATACTTTGAGTTATTTTGTGGTTCCTTGCATTTCCATGTGAATTATATAAGATCAGCTTGTCTATTTTACAAAAATCCCAGGTGGGGCGTTGATAGGGATTGTGTTGAATCTGCATTTCAGTTTTGGGGAGTATTGCTGCCTCACCAATACTAAGTTGTCTAAGTATGTAACTGTGGAGTATTTATCCTTTTTTTAAAGGCTGGCTATAATTCTATTTTTTTCCCCCAACAGTTTTGTAGTTTTCTGTGTATGAGTCTTACAGTGTTTTGGTTCAGTTTATTAAGTAGTTTATTCTTGCTGCTGCTGCTGCTGCTTCTGCTAAGTCGCTTCAATTGTGTCCAACTCTGTGCGACCCCATTGACTGCAGTCCACCAGGCTCCCGCATCCCTGGGATTCTCCAGGCAAGAACACTGGAGTGGGTTGCCATTTCCTTTTCCAATGCATGAAAGTGAAAAGTGAAAGTCAAGTCGCTCAGTTGTATCCTACTCCTAGCAACCCCATGGACCGCAGCCCACCAGGCTCCTCCGTCCATGGGATTTTCCAGGCAAGAGTACTGGAGTGGGGTGCCATCGGCTCTATTGTAAATAGGGTTGTCTTCTCAATTTCATTTTTGATGTTTATTCCTAGTGTGTAGAAATACAATTATTTTGGTATGTGTTGATCTTGGATCCTTCGATCTTGTCAAACTCATTTATTCCCTTTGTGTGTGTGTGTGTGTGTGTGTATTTCTTAGGATTTTCTGCTTTATATCCACAGAGTTTAGTATCTGTGGTGAGTCCTGGAACCAGTCTCCCTCAGATACTGGAGGTGACTGTATACAAGATCATGTCATCCACAAATAGAGGTGTTTTTTTTTTTAACTTCTTTTTCAATTTGGATCTCTTTTGTTTCTTTTTCTTGACTGATCACCCTGGCAGAACCTCTAGTATGGTGGTGGTGCTTTAGTTGCTATGTCCTACTCTTGAGACCCTGTGGACTGTAACTCACCAGGCTGTAACTCACTCCTCTGTCCATGGTATTTCCCAGACAAGAATACTGGAGTGGGTTGCCATTTTCTTTTCCAGGGGATCTTTCGGACCCTGGATCTTTCGGATTGAAACCAGGTCTCCTGCGTTGCAGGTGGATTCTTTACCACTGAGCCACCAGGGAAGCCTGAACCTCTAGTATAAAATTACATAAATAGAAGTGGTGAAAACTAATATCCTTGTGTTGTTTTGGTCTAAGGAGGTAGTATTTTTTGTGACGTGTGAATTCTTTCAGATGTCTGAAAATGTGTTTAGCTTTGAAGGCTTCTTTTAAACCTATAGCATTACATCGATTCTTTAAATGCTTTATGACAGGTGTCATTCCCTTGTCTTCTGTTTTACATTCTTTCCCATGAGTAGTCTGCTGTTCCATCCTTTTTCCTCTGATCTGTTCTTTTTTCCTTCCCTGCTTGTAAGGTTTTTCTCTTCATCTTTTTTCAGTACCTGGTCTTTATGTGCCTAGGTATGACTTTTTTTTTTTTTAATGTTGCTGAGCTTCTTGGATCTGTGGATGAAAATCTTTCCCTTTGGGAATACTTTTGTTCAATTTCTCTTCAAATGTTTCTCCTTTCTTTCTCCTGCCATTTTGGAAGTGCTGCTACTAGTATGTTAGATCATCGGATGTGTCCCACAGGTCTCTGACACGTTTTGCCTTTTTCTCTTATCTTTCAGTCTAGATCCCCAACCCCTGAGCCATGGACCAGAAAAATTGTCTTCATGAAACAGGTCCCTGATGCCAAAAAGGTTGGGGACCACAAGTCAAAATGATTTACTTTAATAAATTTTCGCTCACTTCAGTTTCTGAATAATTTACTTTAATAATGTTAGCTCACCTCAGTTTTAAGGGTAGGATCGAACTCTTCTTTCAGACAGGGCCCTGGAATCTTAAGTGCTGTGACACTAAGTTTCTGTTTTCAGGCCAAGTTTCTGCATCACTGGAAATTCTGCAGAAGTCCACTGGAGGATAATTGATGGTAGCAAGACTTGTTTTCTGTTGAGGGCAGCTTTTAGTCTGCCCATACTCAGGCATTAAAAGTTTGGTTTCTCTGTGTTCCAGCAAAGTTTCTTTGCCTATAGCATCCTTTTTCTGTCTACATTTGTACTTCAGCCAATGTAGGTGCCATGCAGGGTTGAAAGCACTAGTGGTCTGCGGTCACGTAGAGATGGCTGGTCCCTCTCTGGAATTCAGTTGATTTAGACTTACTTTGTACCCAGAGGTATTCAGTGGCTTTAAAGAAAGAATAGAATTTTAAATTTATTTAGTGTTTTGTCACTGTATGTTCTTTGTGAACTTCTATATTCTAACTGGAAGTCCTTTATTGAAGAGTTTTTGAGTGAGGTCAAGATCTCAAGTCAGTTTTTCAAGGGGTACATTGATTTTGTTGTTGCTTTTGCATATTTGAGGTAAATGAGAGTTATACAGATAAAGTGACTTTGAGGTTAGTGAGTCATGCTAACATGTTCTCAAGATACATTGGTATAGTTTATATGCTTTCAGTGATGAATTAGGCAAAGTGGGAAACTAAAAAGTTGATTTGAATTTTGATGAATTATAAACACTGAAGTCTAGACAGATTGTATGTATTTGCCTTCATCTACCGCCATCCTACCCTTTGATTTTGGAAGAACTAATGCTGGGTTCTTTACATTGAAAGTTAATTTTTTCAGTTTTCAATTTGAAAAATCACCTGGCAGCAACATTGTGACTGCAGTGGGAAAACTAGTAGCTAGTACATTTTAAAATGGTTAAAATGTTATGTTTTGTGTTGTATGAATTTTATCTCAATTAAAAAATCAATGAGCTGTTTGAAAGGCGCTCTCTGATGTTTATTTAAATTTTTAATCATAATGGATATTTGTGTGCTTTTATTGGCAGTTGTTTATTAGTCTGTAGATTTCAAGAGTTTGATTTTGTATCAGTGCCAGCTAACTTTCAAAATTGAATTCATTTGAAGAATACTGTTAGGTTTGATCTTAGCCAAAAGGCTGAGAAGCCATGAAGAATACTATTAGAAAAATAACTGTTACAACATATCTTGCTTTTTGATTTAGTCATGAGAGTTACTTGTTAAAACTTTACCCTTTGTTTTATAAGTTTTTCATGAAAAATTGATGGAATATGTAAAAGTGTGATGTTGGTAAACCGTTGAGAAACTTGTTATGTTATACAGAGTGCTTTTTTTTTTTTTTTTTTTAATGAATGGCTCTTGAAATCTGATGTGATTTTACTTGGTTTTCAACAATCTCTTTTTCCACCTTTCCCTTCTTGAGTCTTATTTATGGATGATTCTGTCCTTTTTAACCCTCCCTACTCTGTCTCTCCAGCCTTGGCAACAGTTTTGAAGATGGCTCCCATGTAACGTCACCGTTAAACCCAAATGAAAACTTCAATGTTGTCATTAAAGAAGAGCCTCTGGATGATTATGAATATGAACTTGGTGAGTGCCCAGAAGGGGTCACTGTGAAACAGGAAGAGACAGATGAGGAAACAGATGTATACTCAAACAGTGATGATGATCCTATACTAGAGAAACAGCTGAAGAGGCACAATAAAGCTGATAACCTGGAAGCTGACCATCCATCTTCTAAATGGCAACCAAATAGCCCATCAGGTGTTGCTAAAGCTAAAATGTTCAAATTAGATGCTGGAAAGATGCCAGTAGTCTACCTGGAGCCCTGTGCTGTCACCAAAAGCACAGTGAAGGTTTCTGAGCTCCCTGACAACATGCTTTCCACATCTCGGAAGGATAGATCTCTGTTGACAGAATTAGACTATTTGCCTGCGTACATTGAAAATTCTAATGAGACTGGCTTCTGCTTAGGCAGAGAATCAGAAAATGATCTTGGAAGACATTCACTAGATATCAGAGTGGTACAAAAATATCCCTCACTTAAAGAAGCTCAGTGGAAATACCCTGATATATCTGACAGTGTTAACACAGAAAAACTACTTGATGGTTCAAAGAGTTCAGTTGGGGACTCGTTTTTAGGAAAAGAGGACTTGGGCAGAAAGAAAACTATGCTTAAGATTTCAGCGGCTCCCAGGACTGTGAATGCTAATCAGAATGCCCCTCCAAATGTCCCTGGAAAAAGAGGAAGGCCACGAAAACTGAAACTGTCTAAGGCAGGGCGGCCACCTAAAAACACAGGAAGATCTTTAACTTCTACGAAGAACACTCTTACGGGCCCTGGAAGTACCTTTCCAGATGTGAAACCTGATCTGGAAGATGTAGATGGTGTTCTCTTTGTTTCCTTTGAATCAAAGGTAAGATTGTCATTTTCAGCTTTCTTTCTAAGGCCAAATAATCATCACTGAATTGTATACTAGCTGCTGGTTATCTTAGAATGTAGTTACTGTGAATGCATCCATTATATGAGGTTGTGTGCATGGGAAGGGGAGTATCTCTGAAATATTGGGTTAGCAGTATTAACCCAATGCTTCAACTAGATTATTTTTCTTTCAGATTTTTAGAGAAACTTAGTCTTTCTAAATTGACTACACAGAGGTTGAATTCTCTCTGCCTGTTCTTTTCCTCCCTCCTTGTTAATTGCTGAGTAAATATTTTTATTTAAACAGGGGCTTCCCAGGTAGAGCTAGTGGTAAAGAACCTATCTGGCAATGCAGGAGACATAAGAGACGTAGGTTCGATCCTTTGGTTGGGAAGATCCTCTGGAGGAGGTTATGGCAACCCACTCCAGTATTCTTACATGGAGAATCCCATGGACAGAGGAACCTAGCGTGCTACAGTCCATGGGGTCACAAAGAATCGGACACAACTGGAGCAACTTAGCATGCATGCAGAAGAAATCAGTATACAAATTGCAATAAATGGGCATAAATACAGTTCTAAGTCAGTTAGCTGAGTGTATTATATTTAAATTTTTTGCTTTCTCCCCACTATTAAAGTGATGTTAATGTAGAACATTTAGAAAATAGTGAAAAGTATCAACATGGAAAAAATGCCCCTGGTTTACTTTTAAATCCTTAGAAGTGACATTAACCACTTTTTTTCTTTCCTTTTTTTTTTTTTTAAATACAGGAAGCTCTAGATATTCATGCAGTTGATGGAACAAATGAAGAATCTTGTAGTCTTCAGGCATCAGCTGCAAATGACCCAGGTATTATATAATAGTAAAAAAAAAAAAAAAGAGATGGAGAATTTGGCTCTAGAAGTGAAAGAAGCAATGTGTAGTCTGCTGTAGTATATAGCAGCTTATTTTTATCATTGTTTTCTGAGTAGGTTGCAGAGCAAGAATTTCCCAGTTGGAAAAGGAATTGATAGAAGATTTGAAGGCCTTACGGCACAAGCAAGTCATACATCCTGGTCTTCAAGAAGGTATAATTCTCTAAAAACTATGCAAGCCTGGTTTTGTTGTTGTTGTTGTTGTTCTTCTTCTTGCCCTCTCTTTTTTCTCTCTTCCCTTTGCACCTTCCCCAAACCTTTTCTGTTTTCCTTCTTTCCCCTTTCTTTTGATTTCATTTATTTTAGCCCTTCTCTCAGCTTGCATTTTTTCTGTTCTCTCTGTTCATGATTCTTTCTCTTAACTAAAAAGCATGCCTAGGTCTTTGGTGTCCTAAGAGAAACCTTTCAGACTCTGAGGATACTGTTCTATCATTGGTGAAGCATAATATATTATGCATTAAAAATGTATCATGGTAAGAAAGTGGTGTTTTTCTTTCTTATAATGCAATTTTGGTTGCTTTTGTTTCTGGGGGTTTTTGAAGGTTCCTTTGTTTTGTTTTTGGAGGGAAAGACCCTACTTTTTTTATGTACTTGGTAATATATTTAGCTGTGTAAAGAGAATACTTATTTCTCATATGTGACTGTAAACATTTTATATATTTCATATATTGCTTGGAGTGTAGTTTAAAATTTTAATCATTACATATTTTGTTGAAATAGTTTATCTTGGCCTTGATTATATGGTTTAATCCTTTTTTAAAGAATAGCAAAATTTACCATACCTATGCCATTATAATTAACTACTGATTTTCCTCCCTGTTTGCACTGTAAATAGAAGGACTATAAACCATGCCTCAACTTTTAGTTTTCTCATATCTTTTATTTTAGATATGCTTCTTGGAGTAGTTTGAGTTTTGACACTTAGTCAATTTTCAAAGGACTATCTAGGCTGATTCACATTGTATAGTAGATCATTTATATGAAAGTCTAAGCATTATATACCAACAGAACATTGATTTATAAACAGCCATTCAGTTTCTAAATTCACTGGCAATATTTGAACTTTTTGCTTTAACGTGAGACTGTGTGACAGTATGGTGTTAAAGTATGTAAATTTCAACCCAAGTAATTAGGACTGGATACTGTGGATTGTAATGGAAGATCAGTCATGTCATATTAGTCTTGCTGGTAATAATGTTTGCTGTCCTTTATTGTTTGTTTTCATTTCTGCTATTTTATTTAAATAATAATCTCTTTTCTCAATTAACTTTTCGTTTTCCCCTCACTCCTACATTTTTTAAAGTACTCTTTATAACATTTGCATTGTGTTCTTTCAGCCTAATGACCACATTTATTGTCTTAGTTCTAGAGTTAAATATATTTAGTGCTCCCTGCTGATCTTTTTGCTCTGTTTGTTAGTTTTTTTGGCTAAGGTTTGAGTTTTTTTCCTTTCCTTATAGACATTTTAGTCAAATCTGTGATTTTTTTTTCCCTTTGTGTAATGGGCCTTCAAAGTCAAATGCTTATGGGAACTAAGCAGGTAACATATAGTGAAATTAGCCTGAATTTGTGGGTGGGGTTGGACTCTAGTTGGCTGGAGTATAGGTTCTTTTTCTAAGGGGTCATCCACATGAGTTCAGTTCAGTCACTCAGTTGTGTCTGACTCTTTGCGACCCCATGAATCACAGCACGCCAGGCCTCCCTGTCCATCCCCAACTTCCGGAGTCCACCCAAACCCATGTCCATTGAGTCGGTGATGCCATCCAACCATCTCATCCTCTGTCGTACCCTTCTCCTCCTGCCTTCAATCTTTCCCAGTGTCAGGGTCTTTTCCAATGAGTCAGCTCTTCGCAACAGGTGGCCAAAGGATTGGAGTTTCAGCTTCAACATCAGTCCTTCCATTGAACACCCAGGACTGATCTCCTTTAGGATGGACTGGTTGGATCTCCTTGCAGTCCAAAGGACTCTCAAGAGTCTTCTCCACATCAGTGAATTGTCAAATAGGAATGTAGGCCCATTATTTTCAGAAATTCCCATTGTAGTGTAGAAGATAAAGTAAGTATTTTTATGTAAAATCTATCCGTTGTAAGTGGTGGCAGCTGATAAAGTTTTTTTGAACAGAAAAGTGTGTGAGGCATCCATCACCTTTTAGTTACTACACAAATTATGCATTTAGTGTTCAAGTTTGTACTTAATCCTCACATTGTTAAGGGTAAATTCAACTACATTCTTATATAGTTTTACAGTTAAATCTGTAATCCATGTGTACTTTCTAAAATCCATGAGGCACTTTCCATAATGTATAAGGTAGAATTACAGTTTGGAGGTTTTCCTCTATTTTATTTTGGCAGATGTCTCCCCCAGCCCCCAACCTTTGCTTAAGACTTAAAATATTAAAAGAATTAAGTTAGTTTGACTAAATGTTTATAGTAACTTATGGTGCCAGCTAAGTATCTGCAGATAGTGAAAATACTTGTCTAGATTCCTTTCTAATAATTGATGTTTGAAGTAATTTATTAAATTTATTACATTTCAATTCAGTAATGTCCTGTTTCTTTGCCTTTCTGTCAACTGTAGCATTTCCTTATTTTTTAGAAAATGAGCACTTCTAAATCTAGAAAGATTTTGAGCTGGAAAAAAAAAACTTGAAAAGCTTTATGAACTTCCTTTGTAATTGTGGAAGAAATGTTGATTTAAGCCTGAGAAAATGTTTTTATTGTTGTTGTTTATAGTTTTGTTGCTAAAATAAGATTCTTAATTTTGTTTTCCACAGTGTGATATTTTTGTTTTCTATACTTTTCTTTGCTGCTTCCAAATTGGTTTATTTTCTAAGCCCATCATCCTGAAATTACAATTTTTTGATCTTTAAAGGTATTGTTATAAAAGCGTTTTCTACTTCATTGCTACCAAGTAAATTAATTCTATGTCAGTTGTTACATTCATGTTTTATTTTAAGTAAGTATTAGATTTGCAGAAATATTGGAACCATAGTACAGAGTTCCTATATACTCAACATCCAGTTTCCCCTGTAGTTAACATCTAACTTGAGCGCAATACATTTGTTACAATTAGAGAACCTACTGATATACTATTATTTACTAAAGTGCATACTTTATTCAGATTTCCTTAGTTAGTTTTCTATGTTTCAAGGTATCACCTAGGAAAATGTCGTAGTACTGCATCTAGTAGTCATGTCTCCTTAGGATCCTGTTGGCTGGGATGGTTTCTCAGACTGTTTTGTTTTTAATTATTTTGACCGTTTTGAGGAATACTGGTCAGGTATTTTGTAGAATGACCCTCAGTTGAGATTTGTTTGATATTTTTCTCATGGTTCACCTGAGACCATATGTTTATAGGAAGAAGACCACAAAGGTAAAGTGCCATTCTCATCTTACCATATCAAGGATAAATATTATCAACATAATTTGTCACTGACATTTTTATGCTGTACTCTTTGGAAGGAAGTCACTGTGTAGTCCACACTTAATGAGTGGTAAGGTATGCTTCTCTTTCTTGAGGAAGGAGTATCTGCATAAATTACTTGAAATTTTTCTGTAGCCAGAGATTTCTTTCTCCCTCATTTTTATTCAGTCTTTTATATCAGTATGAACTCCTGTCAGTTTTAATGTTAAATTCCTTAAATGACAGTATTCCCAGGGCACTCTCTCTTTCTTTTTAGTTACTTAAAAAAATCTCTGTAGTGTTAAATCAGTGGTTAGGTAGAGTTTTTCTTTTATATATCTATATCTCCTTTTCTGTTCTATGTTCAGTAGTTATACAGGTTTTTCTTTGGAGTGTATTTTTGTGGATATCTCCTATTTAAGTGCATTTAGCTAGATGCGCACTTTTTTTTTTTTTTTTGCTACAGTTTATCATCTTAGGTGATTCTGCCTTGAACCTAAAGGGTTATCTGTTTTTGTTTCTTTCTTTATGAGTCTTTTTTTTAATGGTGAGATAATGTATTCTTAGGAAGTTGCTCCTAATATGATGAAAAGGCAGAAGCATTTAGGGGTATGATTTAAACCATCATGTGCAAAGCATTATATGCTTTTATATGCTAAGAATTATTTAACTTATTTTTGCAAGCTGAAGTTATTCTCATTCATATGGAACCGACTAAGTCTGGGTCTTATGGCAAATAAGTCTTCATGGCAAATAGATGGAGAAACATGGGGAAATAAATCTTCATGGCAAATAGATGGGGAAACATGGCAAGTAGATGGGGAAACAATGGAAACAGTGAGAGAGTTTATTTTTTGGGGCTCCAAAATCACTCACTGCAGATGGTGTCTGCAGCCATGAAATCAAAAGACACTTGCACATTGGAAGAAAGCTATGACCAACCTAGACAGCACATTAAAAAACAGAGACATTACTTTGCCGACAGAGGTCTGTCTAGTCAAAGCTGTGGTTTTTCCAGTAGTCATGTGTGGTTGTGAGAGATGGACTATAAAGAAAGCTGAGTGCCAAAGAATTGATGCTTTTGAACTGTGGTGTTTGAGAAGACTCTCTGAGAGTCCCGTGGACTGCAAGGAGGTCCAACCAGTCCGTCTTAAAGGAAATCAGTCCTGAATATATATTCATTGGAAGGACTGATGCTGAAGCTCCAATCCTTTGGCCACTTGATGTGAAGAACTGACTCATTTGATGCTGAGAAAGATCGAAGGTGGGAGAAGGGGACAACAGAGGATGAGATGGTGGGATGGTATCACCGACTGAATGCACATGAGTTTGAGTAAGCTCTGTGAGGTGGTGCTGGACAGGGAAGCCTGTTGTGCTACAGTCCATGGGGTTGCAAAGAGTCGGACACGATTGAGCGACTGAACTGAAACTGAAAGTCTGGGTCTCAAGTATTTGTTTCTTGGGGAAGGATTTTCTCTAAGGACAAACATTTCAAGATGTGTAGGTAAGCTAAGTTGGGAATTACTTTGAGTAGTGTCCATGTGCCATTGACCTCTCTACTATTAAGGCTTTAACAAAATAAGTATATTTAAAATAAATTTGATCTTTGTGTTGATATTTTTCGGAGAAGGCAATGGCACCCCACTCCAGTACTTTTGCCTGGAAAATCCCATGGACGGAGGAGCCTGGTAGGCTGCAGTCCATGGGGTCGCTAAGAGTCGGACACGACTGAGTGACTTGACTTTCACTTTTCACTTTCATGCATTGGAGAAGGAAATGGCAACCCACTCCACAATTCTTGCCTGGAGAATCCCAGGGACAGCGGAGCCTGGTGGGCTGCCGTCTATGGGGTCACACAGAGTCAGACACGACTGAAGTGACTTAGCGGTAGCAGCAGTTGATATTTTTAGGATCACTTGATACACCTTTTTGTGGGAAGATGGCAGTTCAAAATATTAGCAAATCCAGACAAGAAGATACGTAGGGAAAACAGTCTGTAAATTTGATTGTCCTGGTCTAGATTTTGCATGTCTGCCTACCTATTTGGCTGTATGGATACATTTTTAACAACTTAATTCCTTTCTTTCTGTTTTCTCTGTAGGCTCAAGTAGTTTTTGTCTGTAATAATAATATGTTTCTCTTTTCAAAGCACTACAGTATCTGATTTTATCCTTTGTTTAGGATTCAGTGTGACTTGAATTTCTGCGATATTTTGCATTCTGCTCCACTCTGGTTCCACTCTGCTCTTCCTCCCCACCTTTCCTAGTTAATTCCTACTTATTCTAATTTAAGAATTACACTCTCTGTACAGTTTTACCAGGTTGCCTTGGGCTTTTCAAGTATCGTTCCATTTGCCTCTCACAGGATTTATTTACCCTATTGTAACTACTAATGAGTCAGTTGGGAAAACAACACAAAAGCTCCATGAGGTCTGGGAAATGTCTTTGATCTCTGTCCTCATCTGTATTGCAGAGCATTTGAAAGAGAAGGTACAGTTAATTCTTAAAACATAAAACTCAGTGCAGTGGATTGATACTTCACTGATGAGAAAGCAGAAGCTAAGAGAAATTTAGCCCAAAGTCAGGATTAGAGAACAGTTTCTTGACCCATATTAACCTGCCTGCCAAAGCAGGAGACGTAAGAGACACGGGTTTGATCCCTGGTTTGGGAGGATCCCCTGAAGGCGGGCATGGCAATCCACTCCAGTATTTTTGCCTGGAGAATCCCATGGACAGAGCAGTGTGGTAGACTACAGTCCACAGGGCCGCAGAGAGTCGGACCCAACTGACAGTGGCAGCACACAGGCACACGTTTTTCTCCCTAGTTGATTGAAACATGAGGAAAATACTTCATTGATGTTCATTTTAATCACATTATGTGATTCAATAAAATAAGCATGATAAAATGATACTTATTTTAAAGAACTAGAATTATAAACGAAAGCCAAATTGCCATCTCTGTTTATTAAGTTTTATGTGGAGTATATACAAATCAACCTTAAGAGAACTTGAAGCTTGTAACCTGACCAGTGTCTTCACCTTGCAGGAAACGAGTACTATGTAATAAGCTTTTTATTGGAAACCTGTACCTGTGACTTCTAGTAGTTAATACCATGATAGTTGATGCCTTCAATTTCTTATTTCAGTTTTGTTCAAATTTAGGTTAAATGCTTTCCTTCTCAGTAATATGAAGCCAGTAATTGTACAAACAAGGAAATCCAGATTAGAAACTTGTCACTAGTAACAGAAAAAATTCAAATTTAAGAACAATAGGATATAGATGTATACCAATAAGATGAGGACAGTTTTAAAAGTCCAGTGATATAAAATGTTGATGAGGATGTGGATCAGCAACGACTTTTAACGCTATTGGAGAGAGTATAAATGGAGAGTTAATTGGCAGTCTAGTGAACAACTTCGAAACTAGTGCAGTATTGCATGTGGTTATCCATGATTGTGTGACAGGTATGCTCTTGAAACACTTGATCTCAGAGTGGCCAGACAAGACCACGGGAAATTAATAACTGTAACTGGTTGCCTCTAGCCATAAGCAGCCTCATGTTTATTCCAGTTTGTTATGTAATTACTGTTTTCTTATTTCCCATTAAATAAGAAAGATTCAGAATAACTAGGTGTATCAGTTAGAATTCTGAATTGCAAACATCAGAATCCACTCACTCTGCAGGTGAAATAGAATATAAATTTATTAAAGAATATCAGATGATTTACAGAGAGAATCTCCTGAAAGGCAGAAAAACAGACTCTAGGACTATGCAGTCAGGAAAAATGTCCAAAAAAAAAAAAGGAAAAATGTCCAAATTATATTCCCTGAGACTGCAGCCATGATATTAAAAGACGCTTACTCCATGGAAGGAAAGTTATGACCAACCTAGATAGCATATTGAAAAGCAGAGACATTACTTTGCCAACAAAGGTCCATCTAGTCAAGGCTATGATTTTTCCAGTGGTCATATATGGATGTGAGAGTTGGACTGTGAAGAAAGCTGAGCGCCGAAGAATTGATGCTTTTGAACTGTGGTGTTGGAGAAGACTCTTGAGAGTCCCTTGGACTGCAAGGAGATCCAACCAGTCCATTCTAAAGGAGATCAGTCCTGGGATTTCTTTGGAAGGAATGATGCTAAAGCTGAAACTCCAGTACTTTGGTCACCTCATGCAAAGAGTTGACTCATTGGAAAAGACTGATGCTGGGAGGGATTGGGGGCAGGAGGAGAAGGGGACGACGGAGGAGAAGGGGATGACAGAGGATGAGATGGCTGGATGGCATCACTGACTCCATGGACGTGAGTCTGAGTGAACTCTGGGAGTTGGTGATGGACAGGGAGGCCTGGCGTGCTGCGATTCATGGGGTCACAAAGAGTCGGACATAACTGAGCAACTGAACTGAACGGAACTGAACTTAAGAGCCCATACAAACAGTCTCACAACATTGAACAGTTACTACCATTTTCAACATAGTACACTGAACACAGTATACTACAGCTAGGACATTGATTACTTTTACCTCTAAAAGTTCTTAACTTGGCCAAATAGTATCAACCTCGTTAACACAATTCTGCATAGTATTCCTTTGCTTATGGTCCTCTCTTCTAGATTGGAGCCTTTTATGGCTACATCTGTGTTTTAACACCTCTCTATTGAAGAGGTGGGGGTTATAATGTGGAAAAGTAATAGCTTTTGGAAAGGTTCTCAGAATATTTTGGGCAGCCACATGTATGTCAAACAGTATCCAGTAAATTAAAGATGAACATATTCCATTATATAGCAATTCCACTCTTGGATAAATGCCATAAGGAAAAGCTAAATACACTAGAGAAACTTTCATACATGTTCATATTTGTGATAGACTTTTTTGTACAAGATGTACAATTACCCTGCAGTATTTTTTGTAATAGTTTAAAATAGGAAACAGCTTAATTCTCATCAAAAGGAGAATGGTGAATAAATGAGAGTCATTCATAATCTGGAATAGTGTACAACAGTGAAAATAAATCATGTAGAGATACACCTGTCAACATAGACAAATCTTTGATGTAAAATGTTAAAGAAAAAAAGGTAGAAACATAGGTAAAATATATGCTTTCCCAATACCTACAGATAAGCCATAATATTTATAGGCTCCATTAACCATAAATATCTTAATAATAACTAAAGAATTAGTAGCCTTCACCAGGCCAGACGCTCAGACTATTGTATGTTTGTATTAGAGGTCCTAGAAAATCTCTGGGGTATAAAGTATTAAAGTACAAAAAGTCTGAAGTCTGCTGTGTTTATGTATTAGTTATCTATTGCTGCTTAACAGATTGCTACAAACCTAGTACCTTAAAACAACACATTTACTGTCTCAGGGTTCAGTGGGTCAGGTGTTAGCCCATAGCCTAACTGGGTCCTCCTTTTAAGGTATCACAGGATTGCACTCAAGATGTGAGTCTTGTCTCCTCATCAAAGGTTTGAGTGGGGAGGGATCTGCTTCCAGTTTCCCTCAGGTTGTTGGCAGAATTTTTATCCTTGCAGCTCTAGCAGGATGGATGATAACACTCACTCTTAGATTATCACATATACATACATAATCATGTACATCCTATCCCTTTTGCCACTGGTTAGAAGCAAGTCACAGGGCCCACCAACATTTAAGATAGAAAAGGGAGGATTTTGTAAATATATAATACCCAGGAAGTGAGGATCATGAGGCCACCTTGAAGTCTGTCTGCCACTTTCAACTTTTATTTCATCATTTCTGGTCTCCACTTATTCTTTATTATACCCCTCCCTCCCCCCTCCACCCCAACCAGAGATTAAAAAATACCCAATATGAAAAAAAAATACCCAATATGATTCTTTTTTTTTTTTTTTTTTGTAGTGGGCTTAAAATTGAATTCAGTGGACCCAACAATGAGCATTGATCTTAAGTACTTGGGAGTACAGCTACCTTTGGCTCCAGCCACTAGCTTTCCATTCTGGAACCTTACCGGAGCCAACCCTGCCTCTCCTGGTGAGTGCACAGTATTTGTAAACTCAAACAAGTTTGTGATAAAAATAAAATGCTACCATTGTTAGAGACATTTAGGATACTCTAATTAAATCCTTTATCTAGTGGTGAGTCTTAACTATAATTTATACATTTTAGATGAAATCTTAGTAATTAATTAGATATTAAATATTGGCTTCCTTGAATTTTGATCGTCTTTTACTTTTACTTTTATAGATGCTGGATTTCCCTTTGTTTCTAGGACAGGGAAGACCAATGATTTCACCAAGATCAAGGGATGGAGGGGAAAGTTTCATAGTGCTTCTGCATCTAGGAATGAAGGTAGTCAGCTTTTTAAAAATACATTCTGAAACATGTGGCCAAAGACTCTTGTTAAAAGTAAACCTTGGTTATTTTTCTTTATCTCTTCTTTCGATGCTTTAAAATAAACTGAAAATAATTATCTTGCCTTTTTTTGTTCATTTTCTGTGTCTTGTAGTCCCTATCCTGGGTTTCAGTCCCTAACCATGTCAGACTTAAATAATTCTTGCAGCCTTTTCAAACTACACTTCCTTTCTATTCCTACAGTTATAAAAAGCATCATCGTCAAGCATTATTTCAGAACTGTATACTTTAGAGCTGTATAGTGATTTCCAATAATGTTACAGTACTTCAAAATAAACTTCTAAATCCAATCTGAAATCTAAATTTTGATTGTGTGTCTGTTGGTCTCCTTTCTTAGTGCTTTTCCTTTCAAACTGCAATTGTTTGCAGTTACACTCTAACTAGATAAATTTATTGTTTATTCAATATAATTTTTCTCCTCTTTGAATCTTTGTACAGTATTATAATAGTGTAATGCTTGTCTCTGTTAAACTTGCTTTTTCTTGTTCCTTAAAAACTAAATTTTATACTACTGTTTTTGTGCCCTTAACTTTTTCCCTTCTGAGGAGGGACAGTTTGGAAGATCTGGTAGCTTATAAATGAATGCTCCTGGCCTTTTTAAGTGTATTTTTCTAGAGACATAAATATCTGTCTTACATTTCTTTAAGTATCTGTTTATCTTTATTTCTAGGTGGAAATTCTGAAGGTCCATTGAAAAACCGTTCTGCTTTCTGCAGTGATAAGCTGGATGAATACTTGGAAAATGAAGGCAAGCTGATGGAAACAAGCATGGGTTTCTCTTCTAATGCTCCCACGTCGCCTGTGGTATACCAGCTTCCCACCAAGAGTACCAGCTATGTTCGAACACTTGATAGTGTGCTGAAGAAGCAGTCTACCATTTCCCCTTCTACCTCTTACTCTTTGAAACCTCATTCTGTACCCTCTGTCTCTCGAAAGGCAAAGTCTCAAAACAAACAGGCAACTTTCAGTGGCCGAACTAAATCATCTTATAAATCCATTTTACCATACCCTGTTTCACCAAAGCAGAAGCACACTCCTATGATTCCAGGAGATAAGATTACCAAGAATTCTTCAAGCACCACCTCAGAAAACCGGGTGAATAACTTGATTGTGCCAACTTTAGATGAAAATACATTTCCAAAGCAAATTAGTTTGCGGCAGGCACACCAGCAGCAGCAGCAACAGCAACAACAACAGGGATCTCGCCCTCCAGGCTTGTCTAAGTCTCAAGTGAAGCTAATGGATCTGGAAGACTGTGCACTTTGGGAAGGAAAACCAAGGACCTATATCACTGAAGAGCGAGCAGATGTATCCTTAACAACTCTGCTTACGGCTCAAGTAGGTACCTTTTGTTTTCCAAAAGCATATTAGTCTTGTCGAGAAAGAATTAGGTCGTTAGAAGAAATGGGAATGGGGCTTTTTGGCAGGAGGATGGGGTGTTCAGTTACCTTAGTGACAGCTAAGGAAATGTCTTCCACATTTGTTCTTTATCAACTAGATATCAAGTGTAGATTCCTCCTACCAGCAGAGGGAGACTGTACAATCATGCTTTTGAATTGTCCCTCTCCTTTATAAAGGCAGCTGACTATTTTGAACATTTTTAATTTCATTCTCCAGCATGTGGGCAAGTACATTTACTGGGCTTGTTAAAAAGAGCTTTGAAAACTCTGCTTAAAAGGTATTAAATCCCAGAAAATGCCCCAAATTATCAACCTACAGAGAAAATGGTTTTGTCTTTTATAAAATTATATATTAAGAAATTTTCATTAATTGTTGATTCACCTATGGTAACATAGGTGAATGGTATGTTAAAGCCTTGGTGCATGTGAAATGATACAGGAGCATGTGGATAAGTTTTCTGTCATGAAATTTCTGTAGTTTACCTTCCATATTTTAAATTCTGTGACTAAATTCTAAAGCTGAAGATCATCAGATATTGGGACTAAATATAAATTTTATCTTTTATAATCAATCATTCCTAAAGACGTTTCATTTTCAGTTCAGTCGCTCAGTCGTGTCCAACTCTTTGTGACCCCATGAATCGCAGCACACCAGGCTTCCCTGTCCATCTCCAACTCCCGGAGTCCACCCAAACCCATGTCCATTGAGTCGGTGATGCCATCCAACCATCTCATCTTCTATTGTCCCTTCTCCTCCTGCCCTCAATCTTTCCCAGGATCAGGGTCTTTTCCAATGAGTCAGCTCTTTGCATAGGTGGCCAGAGTATTGGAGTTTCAGCTTCAACATCAGTCCTTCCAATTTATCACTCAGGACTGATCTCCTTCAGAATGGACTGGTTGGGTCTCCTTGCAGTCCAAGGGATTCTCAAGAGTCTTCTCCAACATCACAGTTCAAAAGCATCAATTCTTCTGTGCTCAACTTTCTTCATAGTCCAACTCTCACATCCATACATGACCACAGGAAAAACCATAGCCTTGACTAGACGGACCTTTGTTGACAAAGTAATGTCTCTGCTTTTTAA
>NW_011494831.1:3873818-3904096 GCF_000754665.1 Bison bison bison
TTGACAAAGTAATGTCTCTGCTTTTTAATATGCTGTCTTGGTTGGTCATAGCTTTCCTTCCAAGGAGTAAGCGTCTTTTAATTTCATGGCTGCAGTCACCATCTGCAGCGATTTTGGAGCCCAGAAAAATAAAGTCAGCCACTGTTTGCACTGTTTCCCCATCTATTTGCCATGAAGTGATGGGACCATATACCGTGATCTTTGTTTTCTGAATGTTGAGCTGTAAGCCAGCTTTTTCACTCTCCTTTTTCACTTTCATCAAGAGGCTCTTTAGTTCTTCTTCACTTTCTGCCATAAGGGTGGTGTCATCTGCATATCTGAGGTTATTAATATTTCTCACAGCAATCTTGATTCCAGCTTGTGCTGCTTCTAGCCCAGTGTTTCTCATGATGTACTCTGCATATAAGTTAAATAAGCAGGGTGACAATATACAGCCTTGACATACTCCCTTTTTCTATTTGGAACCAGTCTGTTGTTCCATGTCCAGTTCTAACTGTTGCTTCCTGACCTGCATACAGATTTCTCAAGAGGCAGGTCAGGTGGTGTGGTATTCCTATCTCTTTCAGAATTTTCCACAGTTTATTGTGATCCACACAGTCAAAGGCTTTGGCATAGTCAATAAAGCAGAAATAGATGTTTTTCTGGAACTCTTTTGCTTTTTTGATGATCCAACAGATGTTGGCAGTTTGATCTCTGGTTCCTCTGCTTTTTCTAAAACCAGCTTGAACATCTGGAAGTTCACGGTTCACATACTGCTGAAGCTTGGCTTGGAGAATTTTAAGCATTACTTTACTAGTGTGGGAGATGAGTGCAATTGTACAGTAGTTTGAGCATTCTTTGGCATTGCCTTTCTTTGGGATTGGAATGAAAACTGACCTTTTCCAGTCCTGTGGCCACTGCTGAGTTTTCCAAATTTGCTGGCATATTGAGTGCAGCACTTTCACAGCATCATCTTTCAGGAGTTGGAAAAGCTCAACTGGAGTTCCGTCACCTTCAGTAGCTTTGTTCATAGTGATGCTTTCTAAGGCCCACATGACTTCAAATTCCAGAATTTTGGCTCTAGGTGAGTGATCACACCATTGTGATTATCTTGGTTGTGAAGCTCTTGTTTTGTACAGTTTTTCTGTGTATTCTTGCCACCTCTTCCTAATATCTTCTGCTTCTGTTAGGTCCATACCATTTCTGTCCTTTATCGAGCTTATCTTTGCATGAAATGTTCCTTTGGTTTCTCTGATTTTCTTGAAGAGATCTCTCGTGTTTCCCATTCTGTTGTTTTCCTCTATTTCTTGCATTGATTGCTGAGGAAGGCTTTCTTATGTCTTCTTGCTGTTCTTTGGAACTCTGCATTCAAATGGGTATATCTTTACTTTTCTCCTTTGCTTTTTGCTTTCCATCTTTTCACAGCTATTTGTAAGGCCTCCTCAGAGAGCCAATTTACTTTTTTTCCATTTTTCTTGGGGATGGTCTTGATTCCTGTCTCCTGTACAGTGTCACGAACCTCCGTCCATAGTTCATCAGGCACTCTATCAGATCTAGTCCCTTAAATCTGTTTCTCACTTCCACTGTATAGTCATAGGGGTTTGATTTAGGTCATAGCTGAATGGTCTAGTGGTTTTCTCCACTTTCTTCAATTTCAGTCTGAATTTGGCAATAAGGAGTTCATGATCTGAGCCATAGTCAGCTTCCGGTCTTGTTTTTGCTGACTGTATAGAGCTTCTCTGTCTTTGGCTACAAAGAATATAATCAATGTGATTTCAGTTATGCATGTATTATTCTGTTCTCTTTTTATTAATTACCATAGAGCAAGGGTCAGTAAACAGTTTCTGTAAAGGGGTAGATAGTAAATACTTTTGGCTTTGTAGGCCTTACAGTCTCTGTTGCAGTTTCTCAACTCTGCTATTGTAATGCCATAGATGTTATGTAAATGAGTGGACCTGGCTGTGTTCCAATGAAACTTTACTTATGAAACAGACTGAATTTGGCCCCTGGGCCTTAAGTTGGTCAACCCCTGCTCTATAGCATTATGTGTGATGTCTATTGAGAATAAATTCATCCTTGTTGGTATTTTGGCTCATAATTAATTACAGTATTGGAGAAGGGAATGGCAGTTTACTCCAGTATTCTTGCCTGGAGAATCCCGTGGACAGAGGAACCTGGCAGAGTACAGTCCGTGGAATCGCAAAGAGTCGGACCTGGCTAAGTGACTAACGCTAACACTGATTAAAGTATCTGTTCTTTTATCTGTGCTATGTATTTTAGAATGGGAGATAGCTCAGACTTCTGGTTATATTCCTACTTTGTCTTCTGAATTTGCATTAATCTGTTACTGTTTGTACTGAGTGCTCAGAGTAGAAGGTGGCAGACCAGTATATGATTGTAACTTGTTAGGGGATGATTTAGTAGATTTATAATTGTCTACTCTTAACTTTAGGCATCTCTCAAAACTAAACCCATCCATACGATCATAAGGAAACGAGCGCCTCCATGCAACAATGACTTCTGTCGATTGGGGTGTGTATGTTCAAGTCTAGCTTTGGAGAAGCGCCAGCCTGCTCACTGCCGCCGACCAGACTGCATGTTTGGCTGCACCTGTTTGAAAAGAAAAGTTGTACTTGTTAAAGGGGGATCCAAAACTAAGCATTTCCAGAAGAAGAGTGCTCATCGTGATCCAGTATTTTATGATAATTTGGGAGAGGAGCAAAAAGAAGAAGGAGAAGAGGGAGTCAAAGAGGAGGAAGAACAATTGAAAGAGAAAAAGAAGAGAAAGAAACTAGAGTACAGTGAGTATCAATTAAGAATTAAGACAGTACAGTTTTTTTTCCAAATAGTATGATTATTTGAAAATGTATGTCGGATATAAATTACTTTAATCTTCTTAATCAGTGATCTCATAGGAATTTAGTTCTTATTATTCTTAAAATGCTCTTTGTATATGGCATGTGTGATGTACATAGACCTGCACTCATATGCTTTTTTTAAATTGAAATTTTCTCTTGAAGATAGCTCTTCTGTGTTAAATTCGAATCTTCTCTCAATTTCATTTTTTCCTTTTCTACTATATCTTTTTATTTTGTTTAAATAGATTGACTAATTTCACCATGTAATTAGAGAGTTTCTTGCTTCTTAGTTTATTGGTAGACGCTTTAGTGTTTGAGCCACCAGGGAAACCCTTAGTTTATTAGAGGGTTAATATTCCATTGTTGGCAGTTTATGTTTACATTTGCTGCTGTTTGCCATGTACTTTCTTCAGTCAGATTGGATGATTAATATTTTGATATATATCTTCTTCCAGTATTTTCTGTTCATCTACATGTATGCATATATATATTTTTATAGAAATGAAACTTCTGTATGTATAGTAACTTTAGAACTTTCTTATCATAAAATCATGTTCTGCTTTCTGTATTAACAACTGCGGCTCTATAATTTTATTTTTATTAGCTTTGTATTTGAAGAAGGCAATGGCACCCCACTCCAGTACTCTTACCTGGAAAATCCCTTGGACACAGAAGCCTGGTGGGCTGCGGTCCATGGGGTCCCTAAGAGTCAGACACGACTGAGTGACTTCACTTTCACTTTTCACTTTCAGGCATTGGAGAAGGAAATGGCAACCCACTCCAGTGTTCTTGCCTGGAGAATCCCAGGGACGGGGGAACCTGGTGGGCTGCAGTCTATGGGGTCGCACAGAGTCGGACACGACTGAAGTGACTTAGCAGCAGCAGCCGCTTTGAATTATTACAGTTCTTTTGGTTGGATATTTAGCTTTTCTGGGTTTTCAAACAGTATGGTAATGAACATTCATGTTCAGTATAGGCTATTAAAAGTGGAATTGCTGTGACAATGAGGATTTTTAAACATTTTTAAATGTTGCTACAATTGTACCAACTACACAATTACCAGTAATTGGATAGTGCCAGTTCTATATTCTTGTTAGGTATTAAAACTGATAGGCAGAAACTGATGTCTTACCTTAAATTTACATTTCTGTAGTGATAGGTTTATTGAATATGTCATAAACTGTAAATGGCTTTTTCAAATTGTTTGCTAACTTTCATTGGAGTGGCTTTGTTTTTTTCCCACATGTTTCCAAAAGCTTTATTTTTTCCAGGTTGTAATTTTGTAATTTACATTTTAATTTTCTTCGGCGTTCTTCCCATCTCCCTTAGGCAAAGGAAAATCTGAGATGACATAGTTAAGTCTAGTCTCTTCTTTTTATGATTTTGGTTTTTTGGAATCTTATGTAGAAAGTCTTTCTCTATCCTCAAGATTTAAAAAAATTAGATTAATAAATGGTCTTAAAAAATTAAATTTTTGATATATCTGGAATTTATATCAAATTTGGAGTAGGGCATCATTTCTCCCTCAAATGGCTAGCCAGTTGTACTATTACTTGTTGAGAATAAATACTTTACTTATTGGTTTAAAATGTCATCTATGGAAAAAAAAAAAAGTCATCTATGATACAGGAAATGAAAATATACCAGTGTTTGGGTCTGTTTTTAGTTTCTGCTGTTCATTTTGTGATCAGTGCCAGGCTGTTCTAATTGCTGTTTCAGTATTCAAATAAGGTACTCTACCTTCATGAACTTCTTATAAATATGATTTTAAAAGTTTAGAATGAAATATAATACAAAGTTATTAATTTAGTTTTTCCCATATCTTCTTATTGAGTTTACCCCCATCTTCCACTTACAGCAATACTTTTCCATTTCAAAGCAACAGAAGTAAGTTACAAAAACCACAGCAGGAGGAATACAGTATATCTGTTACGTTTATTACTTTGTTTTCTTGGTAGAGACTTTACCCTGTATTTCAATTAGAATTAAACTCCAGAAGCCAGCCAATTACTGAAATATATTTTGGTTTTCTCACTGGGATAGTCCTTAATAAAAGACAATGTCTACTATGTTCTAGGAGCCATTAAATTTCTTGTACTGTTAGGGAACAATGGGGAAAGGAGGAGAGATATTTTTGTAATGATTGCTTTGTAAAAGGAGTAGAAATAGGGAAGAGTTCTTGGAGACAGAAGTGTTGTTGAGACTGAACATAAAGGTAAATATAGAAACTGGAAGAAGTTGAAATCTATCAGTGTTTTGCGAAAAGATAGGTGGAAAATGAGAAAAAAAAATTGCTGATGATTAAAAGGAGTTGGAGAAAGTTAGGAGAAAATGAAAGAGAAATTACTGGAAGAAATGATGGTAGAGGGCCTTCCCTGGTGGTGCAATGGTTAAGACTCCACATTTCCGCTTCAGGGGACACAGGTTTGATCCCTGGTCAGGGAACTAAGATCCTGTAGTCTGTGTGGTGTGGCCAAAAATAAATAAATAAATAAAAGTAATAGGGTAGAGTAGAATAGAACAGGAAGAAGTAGTGATAGAAAATGTCTCAAAGCTGAAGAATATGACATTTCTGATTTAAGGGGCCACTGAGTACCAGGCAGTTAAGAATTTTAAGGTGACTCTATGTAGACACGTTCTTCTGACATTTCAGAACACTGAGAGTGAAGAATATATTCTGAACTCTTTTTAGAAGAAGACACTTTTCCTGGGAAGGATTTTGAATCAGTTTGGTATCAAAGAGATCATCAATAACACTGGATATTTGAGTAATATTCTTAAAGTCAGAGTTGAATAGGAATTGGATGAATTTTTAATCTTAACAGCCTTGGCCAAATTATAAACCATAATTTATAATTATGCATGAAATAGAGATACATTAAAATATCAGGATGCAAGAAGTTGATCTCTTACAGATTCTTGGTTACTTTCTTGAGGTTGTGCTCCAGAAAATGAAAAAACAAAAAACAAGAAACATGAGATAACTTCTAGTGAGTTATGAACACAGTCCAAGAGAAAACAATCTTAGGATGACTACTATAGAGCAAGACTATAAAGCAAGCCATCTAATTTAAAATAGAAAAATCAGAAGATGCTGAGAAGACTACCTTCAAGAGTATATTAGTTTTATTTTAAGAAATGACATGGTTAAGAACCTGGATGATTCATGATTAGGTGAAAGTATATGTCAACTTCATCAATTAAAAAAAGAATTGAAAACACAGGAAGGAAAAGATTTGTACAGGAAAATTATGGTCCACCTATTCTATGAACCAGCACAATTTTTGGTTAGTTTCAAGCAATTAAGAGTAAGAAAAGAAGGACTTCCTATTAGTCTACTGGGTGGGAATCCACCTTCCATTGTGGGGAACACTGGTTCAGTCCCTGACCTGGGAACTAAGATCCCACATGCTGCATGAATAATAATAATAATATTAATAAATTAATAAGAAAAAAGAATCTATTGGACAATTTAAACAGATTTAGTGGTATAGGATTACATTTTCTTCTCCTTAGGGGTCAGTCACATTAGTTGATTCTACAAGGATTGATAGGGCTTCCCTCATAGTTTGGTAAAGAATCCACCTGCAGTGCAGGAGACCCCAGTTTGATTCCTGGGTTGGGAAGATTCCCTGGAGAAGGGATAGGCTACCCACTCCAGTATTGTTGGGCTTCCCTTGTAGCTCTGCTGGTAAAGAATCTGCCCTCAATGCGGGAGACCTGGGTTTCTGGGTTGGGAAGATCGCCTGGAGAAGAAAAAGGCTACCTCCTCCAGTATTCTGGCCTGGAGAATTCCATGGACTGCATAGTCTATGGAGTCCCAAAGGATCGAACACAATTGAGCTACTTTCACTTTCTTTCACAAAGATTGATCACGTAAGCATAATTGACTAAGCAGATGTATGGATGTTTTGATGTTTAGAATTGGCACATACAAATTGTTGAAGTTCCAAGTTTTTAGGATAGAAATTAGTACCACAAACCATGATAATGTGAAAGTAGCTCTATAGCTGGAGAAGGCAATGGCACCCCACTCCAGTATTCTTGCCTGGAGAATCCCATGGGCAGAGGAGCATGGTAGGCTGCAGTCCATGGGGTCTCGAAGAGTCGGACAAGACTGAAGTGACTTAGCAGCAGCAGCAGCTCTATAGCTGATAAAAGTTGAGATGTGGAACAAGTTTAGGATGCTAATTTCCTTATCTTTCATCACACTGAGTCCCTAGCTAATGCTAAAATCACGGAGTTGAGTATAAAGTGTTTTATTTAGGATTATTGAGATAACTACCAAAACTGAACACAAATGGTTGAAAGTAGTCACTTATGGGACTCTGACACCGTGTGGTGGAAGACGTCCCTTTCATTTTGTGTCATTTTGTAGTTTGAATTTTTAGTGTTTTTGAATTTATTCTACAGTTAATGTGTAAATTAAAAATTAGTGTTTTTGATGTGTGAAATTTAGGCATTTAACAATTGGTTTTTTTGGTCATTAAATTTTTTTCTGTGATTAGCAGCCCATTAATTCATTGATGTGGACAGAGGGATGCTAACATTATTAGATAGTTTTTATGAAGAGCACTCTCTAAGGGTTATGTTATTTAAATCTTGCAACTTTTCGTGATAAGGAGGTTTCTCCATTTTACAAATACACTAATTGAGTGCTTAAGCATTTGAGTGGCTTGTTCCTCAAGGTCACATTGCTGTTAAGTGAGCAATAGGGATTTGAACCCAAGTTTTCCAAATCTTTGTGTTTTTTCTACTGTGTAAGATACGATTTCTGAAATTTGGCCTTCACTCTTATCACCTGTTTACTCTTTTGTTTGTCTAAAAATACTGCAGACAGTATAAAAGCACCACTTAGCTGCTGTGGGGTGGTACCATGACAGAGGATAAAAATCTGGTATTCCTGCTTTCTCAACCTGCTTAGAATTTTGTTGGAAATGTGTACCTGCAAGTTAACTTGATGTAAAGAGAAGATCAGTAAAATTGATATTTGTAGGAAACTGATTATGAAAAATGGAGAATATACCAATTATCAATATCAGGAATGAGAAGTGACATTACTACAGACTTTCAAAGGATAATAAGGAAATATTAGAAACAACTTTATAGTGATAAATTGGACAACTTAGATGAAATGAAAAAGTTTTTTTGAAAGACTGCAAAGTTGCCAGACTCATGAAGAGGAAATAATTGCTTAGCCCTATACCTGTGAACTTGTAATGAAAACTCCCACAGTGACATGAGTTCCAGATATCTTCATGGTGACGTTTGCAAAACTGTTAAAGGAAGAAATAATATCCAGTCTCTACAAACAATCCATAAAATGGTTCATTCTGTGAGACCAGTGTTACCCTAATACTCAAACCAGTTATGAACATACATAAAAATTATAAATAAAAATTTAGTAAGTCATATCTACGTATATTTTAAGGATAAATATGTCATGGCCTAGTGGGATTTATCCCAGGTCTGCAGGGTTGATTTAACATCTGAAAGTAATTACTGTAGTTCACCATTACCATAACAAACTTTTTCTTTTTTATAACAGACTCTAAAAAAATATATATATATATCTCATATGATTTCAATAGATATTTTGAAAAATTGGGAAAATCCATTTCCGATGAAAGTCCTTAAGCACACTAGCAATAGAAAGAAACTTCCTCAACCTGATAAGGAGCATCTATAAAAAACTTGGCAGCCAACATACTAATTTTGGTACAAGGCTGGGTACTTCCTCCCAGAGATTAGGAATGAAGAAGATTGTCTTCTTGCATCATGTCTGTTTAACATCATACAGCCTAGCCAGCCAGTAAGGCATGAAAAAGAAAATGCATCCAGGTTGGAAAAGAAGAAATAAAATTGGCTTTTTCGTAGATAGGGGAATTCTAGGAAATCTACAAAACTACTAGAAGTGTAAGTTAGTTGAGTGAGGTTACAGCATTCAGCAATATCAAGATATAGTATATTTGTATATATGCCAGTGAACAACTTGAAATTGAAGTTAAAAATACCATTTAAAATAGTATACAAAGAAATGAAATGCTTAAGGATAAATCTGACTAAAGTTGCAAAAAAAGAAAATCCTTTATACTAAAAAAGTGCTGAGTGCATGCATGCGTGCTAAGTCACTTCAGTTGTGTCTGACTATTTGCAAGCCTGTGACTGTGTGGCCTGCCAGCTTCCTCTGTCTGTGGGATTCTCCAGGTAAGAATGCTGGAGTGGGTTGCCATGTTTTCCAGGGTATCTTCCCAACCCAGGGATCAAACCCACATCTCTTGCATCTCCCGCATTGGCAGATGGATTGTTTACCACTGTGCCACCTAAGTAAATGGAGAGGTACACAGTTTTCATGCATCAGAAGATTCTTGGTAAGATACAGTTTTCCTCAGACTGATTTATAGATTTGACTCTGTTCCAGTCAAAACCTCAATAGGCTTCTTTAGGTAGAAATTGGTGAGTTGTTTCTAAAATTTATACGGAAAATAAAGGACTTAGAGTAGTCCTTTGATAAACAAGGACATAGTTGGTAGACTTATACTACCTGATTTTACTGTAAAGCTGATGTAATTGGGAGAAACAAAGACACTCACAAGCATACCTCATTTTATTGTAATTTGAATATATTGCAGTTTTTATAAATTGAAGGTTTGTGGCAATTGATGTCCAGCAAGTCTGTTGGCACCATTTTTCCAGCAACGTTTGCTCCTTTCATGTCTCTGTGTCATATTTTGGTAATTCTCACAATATTTCAGATTTTTTCATTATTAGTACACTTGTATAAATTGTACCAATGCAAGATGGCAAACTTAATGAATGTTGTGTGTATTCTGACTACTCTAGCTACTATTTCCCATCTCTCTCCCTCTGCTTGACCTCCCTGTGTCCTGAGACACAACAGTAATGAAATTAGGCCAATTGATAACCCTACAATGGTCTCTAAGTTTTCAAGTGAAAGGAATGGTTTTACATCTCTCATTTTAAATCAAAGCTAGAAGTGATTAAGCTTAGTGAGGAAGGCATGTCAAAAGCTGAGATGGGCTGAAAGCTATGAAGTGCTTTCACCAGTTAGCCAAGTTGTAAATGCAAAGAAAAAGTTCTTGAAGGAAACTTAAAGTGCTACTCCAGTGAACATATGAATGATAAAAAAGCAAAACAGTCTTATTGCTGACACTGAGAAAGTTTCAGTGGTTTGAATAGAGTATCATACCAGTCACAACATTCTCCTAAGCTAAAAGCCCGTAATTGTTTTGAATTCTATGAAGTCTTCTGAGAGAGGGTGAAAAGTTTGAAGCTAGCTGTGTTTGGTTCTTAAGGTTTATGGAAAGAAACTAGCTCCATGACATATAAAAAAATGCATGGAGAGGCAGCAGGTACTGGTATAGAAGCTGCAGCAAGTTATCCAGCAGATCTCACATACAGCAATGACTGCTACACTAAACTGCGGGCATTCAATGTAGGCAAAACAGCCTTATGATGGAAGAAGATGGCATCTACAACAGTTTTGTCAGTTTTTGCTTCATGTATTTTGATGGTCTGTCATTAGGTGTATGAATGTTTGTAAATATTTCTTCTGGATGTATCAAACATTTTATTAGTATATGACACCCTTCTTTGTTGGGCTTCCCTGGTGGCTCAGATGGTAAAGAATCTGCCTACAATGCAGGAGACCCAAGTTTGATCCCTGGGTCAGGAAGAAGGGAATGGGCTACCCACTCCAGTATGCTTGCCTAGAGAATTCCATGGACAGAGAAACCTACTGGGCTACAGTCTCTGGGGTTGCAAAGAGTTGGACATGACTGAGTGACTAACACACACATCCTTCTTTGTCTGTTTTTTTTATTTGATGTTTACTTTGATCTTAGTATAGCCATCCCTATTCTTTTCTGGTTACTGTTTGCATGGATTATCATTTTCTGTCACTTTCAGCCTGTTTGTGCCTTTGGATCTCAAAGTGAGTCTCTTGGTGACAGGATATATAATTAGATCATGTGGTTTTTTTTTGTTTTTTTTTTTTTTGTTTTTAATCAATTCTTGCCAGTCTTTCTTCTGATGGAGATTTTAATCTATATTTAAAATAGTAATCTATAAGAAGGATTTTCTGTCATTGTGCTGTTTGTTTTCTGTATACTTTATAACTCCTCGGTTCCTCGGTTCCTGCATTACTGTATTATTTTGTTTTTAGTTGGTATTTTGTTGTGAAATGTTTGAATTTTTTTCTCATTTCCCTTTGTGTGTTTTGTGTAGCTTTTTAAATTTTTTTGGTTACCATCAGTTCAGTTCAGTTCAGTCGCTCAGTCGTGTCTGACTTTTTACAACCCCATGAATTGCAGCACACCAGGCCTCCCTCCCTGTCCATCACCTATTCCCGGAGTTCACTCAGACTCACGTCTATCGAGTTGGTGATGCCAGCCAGCCATCTCATCCTCTGTCGTCCCCTTCTCCTCCTGCCCCCAATCCCTCCCAGCATCAGAGTCTTTTCCAATGAGTCAGCTCTTCACATGAGGTGGCCGAAGTATTGGAGTTTCAGCTTTAGCATCATTCCTTCCAGAGAACACCCAGGACTGATCTCCTTTAGAATGGACTGGTTGGCAGGGGTTACATTTACCATCCTGAAGTTATAACACTCTAAATTTGTATCAACTTAACTTGACTGACATTAAAAAAAACTCTGCTCCTTTATAGCTATACTTCCACACCTTTTGATTGTTAATGTCACAATGTTACATATTTATACATTGTGTATTCAGAAGCAAATGATTTTTTAAATGCATTAATTTCTTAAATTATGTAGAAAACAAAATTTAGAGTTATAAACTAAAAATAACAATAATACTAACTTTCATACTAATGATTTTTCCCTTTAAATGCATATTAGTCTCAAATTCTATAGAAAATGAAGAGTACATTTACAGAATATGTTATAATACTACTAAATTCTCTCTCTCTGTCTCTGGAAGGACAGTTCTGCTACATTTAGGTTTCTTGGTTGATAGTATTTTTCTTTTAACACTTTGGATAGATCCGATCACTGGTGGCCTCCAGAGTTTCTGATGAGTCATCTGCTCATATTTTATTGAGGATCTCTTGTAAGTGATGATTTGCTTCTCTCTCTCTGCTTTCAAGATTCTTTGTCTTTCTCTTTTTAAAGTTTGATGGTATCACCCAGGTCCTTAGGTTCTATTCACTTGTCTTTAATCTCTTTTATTCCTGTTTCTTAGACTCCCATGATTCCCATGGTGCTATCTTCAAATTCACTGATTCTTTTTTTTGCCTGTTTGAATCTCCTTTTGAGTCCCTGTAGTTAATTTTTCATTTTAGTTACTGTGCTTTTTAAGCTCCAGGATTGCTTTTTGGTTTCTTTTCAGGTTTTGTGTTTCATTATCAATATTTCCATCTTTTTCACATGTTGTTTTCTTGACTTTCTCCACATCTTCCTTGATTTTTTTGAGTATCTTTAAGGCAGTTATTTTAAAGTCTTAGGTATATCTGTCTTTTGGTCTTTTTCAGGGATGGTTGATTTATTTTTTTTCTTTGAAATGGGCCATACTTTTTTTTTTTTTTATGCTTTGTGATGTTTTGTGAAACACTGGACATTTGAATCTAATAATGTAGCAACTTGAAATCAGATTCTTTTCCTTCGGATTTTTTTGTTGTTACTTTTTTTGTTTTTTTGACTCTTGTAGCTGTCTTTGTGTCAAGCCTTTCCTTAGGCATTCATGTGTGTGCTTAGTCGCTCAGTTGTGTTCGACTCTTTGCGACCCCAGGGACTGTAGCCCTCCAGGCTCCTCTGTCCATGGGTATTCTCTAGGCAAGAATACTGGAGTGGGTTGCCATGCCCTCCTTTTGGGGATCTTTCCAACCCAGGGATTGAACCCAGGTCTCCTACATTGCAGGCAGATTCTTTACTGTTTGAGCCACCTGGGAAGCCCAAGAACACTGGAGTGGGTAGCCTGTCCCTTCCCTAAGGCAGTTTCCTGAACAGGAATCACACCAGGGTCTCCTGCATTGCAGGCAGATTCTTTACCAGCTGAGCTATGAGGGAAGCCCTAGGCATGCAGAGTCCCTTTCTAATTTTCCTTGTATATGCAAGTTTTTTTTTTTTTTTCCCAAGTGTTCTAGTCTTTAGTGTCTATCTCCTGTAAAGGGGGATGAGTGAAAAGTGAAGAGAGGAAAGGGTGCTGTCCCTTTAAATCCCCCTGGAAGTTACCTAAGACAGAAGGATAAGGCCTTGCAACCAAGTGGGTAGCTTCAATAGCAATGGCTTCCTGCCTCTTTGCATCTCTGTGGCCAGAGGCAGCAGTCAGAGCAGAAATCCCTGATATTTAGAGGACAAGGTCTTTTCTGCCCACCCTGGCTCCCACTGTGTTGTAAGCTGCTCCAGGAACATGTGCACAGCTGCTTGCCAGGTGACCAGGTGATGAGGAATGAGTAGCTGGTATTGTGCCAAGAACTGAAATTGAACCTAATGAAAGTTTACTGTCCCAGTCCTCCCCTGAAAGGTGCAATTCTTCATCAGACTCCAGAGTTTCAAAATATATCAGATTCTGCCAGTACAGTTATTGTTCACATCTAGAATCATATATCTTGGTGCTGCCTACTCCATCATCTCCCCAGAAACTTCTGTGTCCATTCTTAAACAACAACAACAAAAACCCCAAACCCAAAAAACTCCTAGCAAGCAAAACTGAATATTGTAATGGTGTTTCTTCTCTTTTTCATCTGTAATTTCATTGCAGTTCTAATCATTGCAATCCTAATCAAAATTGTGACAACTTTTTATGTGAAACTTGAAAAGCTGATTCCAAAATTTATATAAAAACGCACCTAGAAATAGCCAGGGCAGTCTAGAATAAGGCGGGAGGTCTTGCTTGCTAAATGTCAAAAAAGTTATAGAACTCTCATTTTAAGATGGGATGGGGACTTCCTTGGCAGTCCAGTGGTTAAAAACTTCATGCTTCAAGTACAGGAGGCAAGGGTTCGATCTCTGGTTGGGGAACTAGGATCCCACATGCTGTGTGGTATGGCCAACAACAAAAAAAAGATGCTTCTGGCTTGAGTATCAACTGAATAGACCAGTAGACAAAATAGAGAGGCTGCACTAGACTCAAACACATGAACAGCTGATTTGACAAAAATGGCAGAAGAGTAAGGAAAAGGATGATCTCTTCAGTAAATGTTGGTGGAATCATTGAGTATCCATATGGGGAATATATGAAACTTTATTCCTCACGCTATACATAGAGATAATTTCTACATAGATTACAGACCCAATTGTCAAAGCTAGGCAATACAACTTTTAGAAGATAATGTTTTTAAAAATGTGTGTGTGTATGATCTCATATTAGTAGAAGGGTTCTTAAGCATGACAGGAGAAATAATCAGTCCTTTTTGGGACTGATTGTCCTTTTGGGTTGGCCAAAATGTTCATTCAGGTTTTTCCATAATATCTTACAGAAAAATCCAAACAAGCTTCTTGGTTAAGCCAATATCTTTGATGAATTAAAAATGAGAAACTCAGGTCTTAAAGACATTAAATGCAAGTGAAGATGTAAGCTACAGTGAGAAAATAGATACTTGCAATATTTAGGGACTTGTATCCAGAATATATAGAGATATCAGTGTAGATTAATCAGAACTAAGCAGTCCCATTTGAAAAAGGCCCAGAGGCTAAGACTGTGCTCCCAGTGCTTTGGGACCTGGGTTCGATCGCTGGTCAGATAACTAGATCCCACATTCCACAACTGAGATTTCACATGCAGCAACTACAGAGTTATCATCCTGTAACTAAAGATCTACATGCCACAACTAAGATGCAGTATGGCCAAATAAGTGTAAAAATTTTTTTTTAAGTGGGGGCAAGTCTTTTAGAGGCACTTGAGGAGGGATGTTGACCATCTCATTTATAATTGGAAATGCAAACTACATCCACAGCAAGATTCTACTGCATGCCTGCAAAAATGGTTATAATTAAAATTCTCTGATGATATCAGCTCTTAAGAAATGGGAGCTTTGATGTACTGCTAGTGGGAATGTAAATTGGTATAAGCACTTTGGAAAGTAGTTTGACAGTTTCTGCTGGGATTGGTGACTCACATGCCCTTAGTCTAGTAGGTTGACTCCAAAGTAACCAGCAGAACTGCATTCTACAACAGTGTTTTGGCACAATGACTCACAGTAACTAAAACCTGAAAACAAACCCAGATACCTGATAGCATTAGAATGAATAAATAATAGTATGAATAATCAGTGGAATAATATATACTACAGTAAAAATAAATGACTTACATGTAGAATATAGATATATTTTAGAAAATTGTTGAGTGAGAAGGAAAAAGGCAAGGCAGGGAACACATCTCTGTAATTAATTTCAAAAGCAGACAAAATTAAGCTGTGATGTTTAGTGGTGATGTTTGGTGTTAAAAAGGAATGCAGAGAGGTGGCTAATAATTTAAGTGAGTTGCTTATAGGAAGGAATTATGAGAAAGGCACGCAAAGGCTTCTGGGGTTTGTGGCGATATTTCATTTTTTAATCTTTATAGAGTTTACATGGTTGTGTATTTGTTAATATGTATTGCTATTAAGTTGTATATACATTGTTTCTGTACATATGGGTATTATATTTCACAATAAAGAGATTTAAAATGCCTTCAGAATGGGAGGGAGATGAATATAGTATGCTGATTGTTAGCATAGCAGTTTTCTGGGACTTACATGCCCAACACTTCATTCATGGAGCAAGTACTCTGGGCACTGCTAGGAGTGAGAGGAGTTAAGATATAGACAGTTAAAACTAAGTCTGTCTGTAAGAAGTTACTGTCAATTTGATGAACAGGTAAACATGTAGATATATATTTATGGTAATTTTAAGTGCCACAGTAACAAAAGTGCCATGTTTTAAGTATCATGAACAAAAGGCTTTTTGAGAACTCAGAAGGCAAAATGATAATGCTACGGAACCTTGGGAAGATGGTGTGTATTAGAAAGCATTTGAATAGAAAGAAGGGGATATTACTTTTTTCTTGAAACAGGTTTCTGTTCTTGGCTTCTGTGAATATATGCTACTCTGGCTCTCCCCTCAATGTGCCTTTGCTAGTTTCCTTTATCTGGGTTTCGGATGAAAGGTAGGAGTATCTCAAGTGTATTGTGAGGGGGAAAGAGAAGCGTTCAGTCTTGGATTCCAGACTGTGTAAAGGAGTCAAGCGGGGTTAAGGAAGTGTGAGGAAGTGGACTGTTGTTCTAGGTCTTGTGTGGAGTCTGTCCATTTTCATGGCTTCAGGTGTAGTCTCTGCCAATGGTAGTCTTAATTTTTAATGCTTACCCTAGTTACTGTCATTCCAATCTTAACACTGTCCTCAGCAGAACTCAATTCAATAGATTTTGTGAACTCTCCTATTTACTGGAGCCACAATTTCTGTTTTATTCACAAAATTTAGAGTTGTTTTTGATTCTCTGTGAGGAATTAATATGTTTAGACATTTTAAGAGGTTTTCTTTGGAAGTATTGTGAAGTTATGAGCTATTATTTTCAAAAGAAAAAAACGATGAAAAGGGTTCTTAGTAAATCCTTAGTTTATGGAGGCTTAGAAAGTCCTTAAAAGATGATTGAAAGAGGCAAGACAATATTGCTTGACCTGAAGCCTTTTATTTTTGTAGTAAAATTAAAATGTGTGAAATAATTCATAGAACTAGACAACAAAGCTTTAACCAAATAAGTGATAGAGGCTCTGTATACACCACCTTTTTGTAAGGGCACCCTGGTTACCCTTTTAAAAATTGCAACCATCCCCCTTAAGATATATACTCATACATACTCACTAAACAGTTTATCAATACTTCTCTGGGCTTGGTTTTTTCTCATAAGCACTTGAAAATCCAACATATTTTCATTATTTTCCCTGTTTATTGACTGTCTTACCCTCTTCCCTCTACAACTTAAATATAACCTACATGAAAGCAAGATTTTTTGATCAGTTTTGTTCATTACTGTGTCTACAAAGTCTGATACATATGAATGTTCAAATATTTGAATACCTGAATGAATACTGGGGTTTTAACAGCCTTTGTGAATTATGTGATAAATAAGCTAAGTTATAAAAGTTGGATAACAGAGGCTGCTAAGTAGCTAATGAATTAACTCAATCACATTCTAGCTCAGGTATTTTCCCCCTTTGTGTTTTTTTAATCTTTAAGCCTTTATTCAGTATTTTATAGTTATACTCTGAATGATGTTAGACTTAGGAGACTTATAGACAAAATTATTCATCAGTAATTGGGTCTTAGTGTTCAGAGCATATGGACTTCTTATGAGATCAGGTAGCAGTTTGGATACTGCTTTGTTATGCAAGATTAAGTGTCAGTTGGTCCTTTTATGTGATTTTAGGCAAAGATTGTGGGTCTTTGGTTTAGAGCTATCCTCTCTGAGCACTGATCATTGAAATGCAAAACACAGTGTTTGCTTCTCTTGTCTTATTGATGGGAATGGACAATTTGCTTTTGAAAAAGAAGCCAGCAGCCTGTTAACCAAATCCTCCATTTAATTTGGTTAAGAATCAGTGCGTGTTTTCCTTTGTGTAGAACTTGTAGATGGTATGATTTCGTCTTAGTCAGGTTTCTTTGCGTTCCTGTTGATGTATTCTTGCTTCTATGCTGAGTTCAGGCTGACTTCTGAATAGAAGTTGTCATCAGAAGGCAACAGTAACAGCTGTGGAACCAGATTGATTGGGTTTGATCCAGGTTCTGCCTCTTATTATTGGACTTCTCTGAACCTCAGCTTTTACAAAGTATCAGTTCAGTTGCTTAGTTGTGTAGGACTCTTTGCAACCCCATGGACTGCAGCTGGTCAGGCCTCCCTGTCCATCACCAACTCCCAGAGTTTACTCAAACTCAGATCCATTGAGTCGGTGATGCCATCCAACCATCTCATCCTCTGTCGTCCCCTTCTCCTGCCTTCAATCTTTCTCAGCATCAGGGTCTTTACAAATGAGTCAGTTCTTCCCATCAGGTGGCCAAAGGATTGGAGTTTCAGCTTCAACATCAGTCCTTCCAATGAATATTCAGAACTGATTTCTTTTAGGATGGACTGGTTGGATCTCCTTGCAGTCCAAGGGACTCTCAAGAGTCTTCTCCAACACCACAGTCCAAAAGCATCAATTCTTCAGTGCTCAGCTTTCTTCACAGTACAACTCTCATATCCGTACATGCCTACTGGAAAAACCATAGCTTTGACTAGACGGACCTTTGTTGGCAAAGTAATGTCTCTGCTTTTTGATATGCTGCCTAGGTTTGTCGTAACTTTTCTTCCAAGGAGCAAGAGTCTTTTATTTTATTTTATTTTATTTTAAGAGTCTTTTAATTCCATGGCTGCAGTCACCATCTGCAGTGATTTTGGAGCTGAAGAAAATAAAGTCCGCCACTGTTTGCACTATTTCCCAATCTATTTGCCATGAAGTGATGGGACCAGATGCCATGATCTTCGTTTTCTGAATGTTGAGTTTTAAGCCAGCCTTTTCACTCTCCTCTTTGACTTTCATCAAGAGGCTCTTTAGTTCTTCTTCACTTTCTCCCATAAGGGTGGTGTTATCTGCATATCTGAGGTTATTGATATTTTTCCTGGCAGTCTTGATTCCAGCTTGTGCTTCTTCCAGCCCAATGTTTCTCATGATGTACTCTACATATAAGTTAAATAAGCAGGGTGACAATATACAGCCGCGACATACTCCTTTTCCTATTTGGAACCAAATGGAAATAATAATATCTCAAGGACTACTGTTATAGTTACATGAATTAAAACATAGTAAGTGCTTAGAATCTGCAGATAGTGAGGTTCAAAAAGTACTTGTTGTTATTTGTAAAATTAAAAAGTGTAGCATAGAATGATTATCTTTCCAGGATAATAGAGAAAGCCTCTTCTGATCATGTTAATTATAATAGCATCTCCTGTTAACTCTTTATCCTTTATTTATCCATCTATATTTTTCTGTGTTGTTCTTATTACTTGATACTATATGTTTATTAGATTGTTTTCTCCTGTGGATTATAAACTCTCTGAAGGCAAGAACTTTGTTTTAGTCATAGCTGTTTTCACTCTTGGATCTAAAACAGTGTCTGATTTATAATAGCTATTCAACAAATACTTGGTTAATAGATAAATTAATTAAGGTTCATGAGGGCCAACTAAAGGTTTCTTAGGGGGTATCTATCTGTTGGATTATTTTAATGATTTAATGCTTTTTATGAGGGAGAATATTTTGACAGTGCCTCAGTTAACTTTTGCCTTACCCTTCCTTTTGTTAAGCTATCTGTGAAACAGAACCTGAACAGCCTGTCCGACATTACCCACTGTGGGTAAAAGTAGAAGGTGAAGTAGATCCAGAACCAGTGTATATCCCAACGCCTTCTGTCATTGAGCCTATGAAACCATTGTTGTTGCCTCAGCCAGAAGTTTTATCTGCTACTGTGAAGGGCAAACTACTCACTGGAATTAAACCTGCAAGGGCATATACTCCCAAACCCAATCCTGTGGTAAGCTTGGCGTTATACATCTTTTATTGAAAGTTATAAAAATCATTTGTAAAGGTAATGGGTTTCAACCAGATTTTTGGTTTATATTTTGTGAATCATGGTGCTTTCAGGTAGTATGTCTGCAAGCCATCTCCCTTTCTGATTTAGTCAGTTTAATTGATGGCATTTAAAAAGTGTCATAAAAGTTGACAGAAAACAGCAAAATTCTGTAAAGCAATATCCTTCAATAAAAAATAAACTAATTTTAAAAATGTCATAAAAGTAGAGTGAATAGTAGTACAATTGACCCTTGAACAACAGGGAGGGTTTGGAGTGTAGACCCTTTGTGCAGTCGAAAGTCCGCGTGTAATGCTACAGTTAGTTTTTTGTGCCTGTGGTTCTGCATGTGTGGACTCAACCAACTGAGGATCATATAGTATACTGTAGGATTTACTATTGAAGAAAAGCTGTACTTGGACCTGTGCAGGATTATTATAATTCTTAAAGATAGCTAAATCTCTCTTTAGGAGGATCATATCAAATTGGCTTTTAAAAAAATGACTTGGCAAAAGTCTTCTAAAGGTTCTCTTACTCCTGTAGTATAGAATATTGAGTGATTGAGATGTAGTATGCACTATTAGAAAAGCATTAGGAAGAAACTTTAAAGAGTCACTGTGATCTTTTTAAAGCATATTGTCTTTATATACAATAAAGTTTAAGGTTTAAAAGAATAGTTGCATGACCAGATGAAGACAATAGGTAGAAGATCTAATGCTTCTCTTGTGTTAATAGCTTAAGCAGTTCTGATTATTAGTAAATCTATTTCAGTCTTTCTGTTTAATTAAATTGAAGAAAGATTGTTCAGTACAGTGCTATTTAGTGTGGTCTCTATACAGTGCTAATATATAACTGTTTGTTACTAGTCTGTGATGAAATAAGTATAAAAACAGGTAAACATGTAGATATATATTTATGATAATTTTAAGTGCCACAATAACACTGTGTTATTATCAAAAAGGAGATATTTAGAAACTTTTGCCACAAGTTGGTAGAGAAATTTTTATCTATTAAATCTAATACTGAAAAACTTGATCTTTGTTTTTCTAGTAATTTATTTTACTGTCTTTTCAAAAATATCAGTCTGTGTGTGACAGGTAATTAAGAAATTTATCCTTCACTGCAGATAATTTGAGAACCACTGCTCTGGTGTGCTGAATTTTCTTAAAAGAGAAACAGATCCTTTCTGACTGCCCCAAGAGTCAGCACATACAAACTGTAATTGTACTATTTAAAGTTTGCATTAAAAATTTTTAAGTGTTGTAATAGAAGCAAAGATTACATCCTTTTCCTTTTGGAATCCTGGAGACCTTGCCCCCCAATATTTGGAATGTTTTGTTGTATGAAACTTACAGATCCGGGAAGAAGACAAGGATCCAGTCTACTTGTACTTTGAAAGTATGATGACTTGTGCCCGAGTTCGAGTGTATGAACGAAAAAAAGAGGAAGAGAGACAACCATCACCATCACCATCCCCATCATTTCAGCAGCAGGGCTCATGTCATTCTAGTCCTGAGAACTGTAGTGTAAAGGTGAATTCCTTATTGCATAGATTTCTCTTTTTAACTTCCAGTTCCTTGCTGCTAGTATTAGAATTTGCATTACTGTTGGTATAATATGAAATAATTCTTTAGGGGCAGAGAAGGTTTACATAATGTGCATATCAATTTATGTTTCTCTGCATACCTATTCTAGAACATATTCCCTTAAGGTCATTTTAAAAGTATTACTCTTTCTGAAGTAGGAGTAATTTTGAAAATTTAAACATTTTTGGTTTTAATAATGTGGTTTATTAGGATTTGAATCTTTCTGCATTGGTGAATTTTCTAAATAGTTGAAACTTGTTTCATTAAACATCAAATATTTTTCCTTCTTTATTAGAATTACACTATAAAATGCAATGTTAATTGTTTTCTTGGTAACTCAGTCACTATCACAGACGTTAAACAGCAAGACTACTTGTTTTTATGGTTGTATAGTGTGATGGTAATGCAACTATGCCTGTGGATGTCAAGATGTTCTTTGAGTACTTTAATTTTTCTATTATTTTAGGCTTCCTTGAGAGATTTAATTCATATGTCCTACTCTCTTGATACTAAATATGTATTCAATTGAAGTATTTGTGTTGTTCTCTTTGTCAGGAGCCAGCTTCTGAACAGCAGCCTTTGAAACCACTCACTTGTGACCTGGAGGATGATTCTGATAAATCACAAGGTCAGAATGAAAACTATGACTTATCATTTGATCGTGATTATTAATATATAGGTATGGACTGTACTAATAATGAAGGGGAACCAAAGCTACCAATCCAGAGCATGTCTACCTACCTTGTTTCTAGTTTTGGTAAAAATAGAGACTACAGGTAAGTTTTTTTCCCAGTTTTTTGCTGTGTTTAACACTCCTGTTCTAAGAAGTACAATTTGTTGGTATTCGTGGTATGGTGTGTTGTAAGAAACAGGATGAGGTCGGTGATTTTTTTTAAACTCCTTTACAAACCTCAGCAATATTGACATCATTAGTTACAGAAATTTTACCTGAGATTTTCAATAGTTGCTGCAGTTGGAGAATACAGAGGGAGAAAGGAAGGAGTATCACTGATTTATCTAGTAAATGTTACTGCTAGAATTAGTATGATGAAGGTAGTGTCTAGGGAATTAACTGTTTGTTTTTGATTTTGCTTCTTAAGACATCAGACATTTAAGCAGCAGTGTCTCCTAAACTTTTTTTATGGCATGATACACATACAAAAGTGATAATGTTGCTAGCACATTGAGGCAAGTGGAGAGGGTGCCTGTTAGCATGATCACCCTGAAGGCTGAGGGGATCGCTGTCCTGATGTATTGATAACTGTAGTACATTGGTTGGGAGATCCTGCTATAGAAATCTAGCTAGTGAAATGTATATTTAGTTAATGTGTTGCCATGAATGTAAACATACTTGAGGTGTGCATGGTCTTGCATCAAATGTAGAAGTGGAACAATCATATCCAGAGGCACAGAAGTAGTTCTGAAATATTTGCAGTGGAAACTAGAGGTAGAGTGCAAGGGTTTTTTTCCCCAACAAAAACATCATCTTTCTTGCTGTTCTTTAGGGTTGACTCTACCTCTCACATATTACAAAGCATCTTGCAAGTGTCTTTGCTTTGCTTATATGGATAGCAAGTACACTATACTATATAAGCCTAACCCTGGTTATATACTTTGTTTGCAAGATAGTACCTTCTTATGTAATAGTTAATGGCTTTTTAGAGCAATCTCAAGAGGGATTCACTTTTATTAAGAGGGCCCAATGAGTAGAATAGTGAAGACTATTATAGTCTGATTTTCTGGAATCTTTCTTTTTTTCATGGAAAACTCCCAAATTGTGAGTGTCATTTTACCACTGAAAGTCCATGGGAATGGGATACTGGGCAACTGTTGAATATCTATGCTCCTGGCACTTTTCTGAGAACTCAGGAAAAATGAAAATCTTTCAAAGTTCAGAACAAAATGCTATAATGCAGAAATATCTTTCAATTCCTTACCAGAAAAGAGCTGGAAGTCTTCCTGCAATGAAGGGGAATCAGCTTCTACCTCCTATGTGCATCAGAGGTCACCTGGTGGTCCCACCAAACTGATCGAGATCATCTCAGACTGCAACTGGGAGGAGGATCGGAACAAGATTTTGAGCATCTTATCCCAGCACATCAATAACAACATGCCACAGTCACTTAAGGTGGGCAGCTTCATCATTGAGTTGGCTTCTCAGCGAAAGAGCCGGGGTGAAAAGAATCCTCCTGTTTATTCTTCTCGTGTGAAAATCTCTATGCCATCATGTCAAGATCAAGATGATATGGCTGAGAAATCTGGATCAGAGACTCCTGACGGTCCATTATCCCCTGGGAAAATGGATGATGTCTCTCCCGTGCAGACAGATGCCCTGGATTCAGTGAGGGAGAGATTACATGGAGGCAAAGGTCTGCCCTTTTATGCAGGGCTTTCTCCTGCAGGGAAGCTTGTGGCCTATAAACGTAAACCCAGTTCAAGCACATCTGGGCTTATCCAGGTGAGAATTATCTTTAATCTGGATGTAGCACCTTTTTATACTTAGGTACCACCTTGATTTTTCACAGCCCTTTGTGGGCTTTACATTATTTATCTTTGCATTCCTTGGGAACTGGGTGACAAAATCGTCATCTCTTTTTGTAATAGGCCTAGGTTAGATGTATACCCAGGGTGAATTTTTGGCACATTTTACAAACAGAAAGGTAGAGCCCTGTATGAGCTTATAGTTTTCTTTTTAGTCTTTCTAGAAAGTTGCCTTTAAGCTGTTTCACCTAGGCTATAGTGATATTTTGACAGTCAAGCAAGAATAGTAAGGGATTCAGTCTAGTTCTTGGGATTATTATTAGCAGATAACTTTTAAAATAAAATGAAGTGAAGTTAATTCTTAAGATAAGCAATATATGTTTGAAAACTTGGGAGAAAATTTAAATTTAGGAAGATGTTATTCAAATACATAAATTTTTAAAAAATTGAGCCACAGTTTACATATTTTATCTTTATTTGATTCATAGAGTTCTTGCCAGTCTAATCATTGTTATAGGGCAAATATCTATATCCTTGCTACGTAGTACTTCAGACAGATATATTAGTAAAATTACACTGGCATGTAGAAAATCTTTTTGAAGGAAAGTTCTGAGGTAAAATGTAGTCATAGGTCCAAAAGAGTTTCTCCTTTTGTTCAGTGACATTAAATGCACTTTTATATCAGAGTACCAAATGTGGGGTCCTGTCTGACATTACTGCTAAGGTTACTTGACTTCACTAGCTCAGCTGCTTCTCTGGGTTAAGGACTGTGCCACCATTATAACTGATCTACTTAATTAAAAACTTTCTATTGCAGTTACCATGTAACTGCTTCTGTTGATATTTCTTAAACTCTTAATGATGAGAGTGTTTTCTCCTTGTTTAATTTACTGATTGATGCTTTGAGAATAGCAACTTAACTGATATTTTAGTGAAACTAGGCCCCCTTCAAATAGTCATAGAAATTTTGTGTTCTCCTGTCTAGGACTCAGAATGCCCCCATAAAATACGAACCTGCATAGCAGTCAGGCCACTGTAAGGTATGCTTTGGGAAAGCTGCCGAGTAGTCTTCAGAGCAAGTCCCAAAGGAGAAGACAGGAGTATCTGATCCAGACTCCACAGAGCCTGGAAAACTGTGCAGGAAAGTTTACTCTAGGATGGAAAGATCATATTCTTTGGATCAAACTCGGGGCAAATATATACCTGATCTGTCTGGAAATAACAGTTTTATCTAAGTAACAGAATAATTTTTGTGTCTTAGAAGAGGGAGTAGCTTGGTGTAGCTCTTCTCCTGACCAGTTCTCTATTAATTTAGAGAGTAGGATTTTCTCTGCCTTACTCCACTTCCTCACCCCTTTAAATGATGGAAAAGAGAGACGGAAAAAGATTTCTTCTGTAGTCATTTAGCAATAAGACATAGAGAACTTAAGTAAGAAACTTGGGAAGTTTTGTTTTCTTTCTTTTTAAAATGATTCTCCTGTGTAAGATGGGCAGTCTGTCAACTCAGGCAATAGAGAAGAATCTTTACCTCATTCATTGATTCACTTTCTTCTGACAATTTAGTGGCAACTTAAAAAAAATTACAATGAATTTCAACTAGCATTTATTTTGAGTCCAGGTTTTGTGCAAAAGATGAAGATAGTTGTCTTCAAAACTGAATTTTTTGAAAACTGAAAACTAAGGTGACTTTGTGGCTTAGGTATTTGTAACAGTGACTTTCTCATAAGTTAAAGCAGACTTCCATGTATTTTTCAAATATTAAGGACCCTTGTGAGAAAGCTTCATTATGCCTCTGGTCTCATCAGAGAGATTCTGTGGAACACAGTTACTCATTTTTATGCTGATGATTATTAATAGCTCAACCATAATTGCTTATTGACAAGTAAAACAATTGGATGATTCCTTAGATTTGACTGTATCTTCCACAAATCTAGAATGCAGGTATGATAAGTTTCTGTTTTTAAACTTCCAAAATGAAGGAGATGAGATTAGTTGAGAATATCAGATGGCAGCATTTTTTTTTCATCTCCTAAATACTCAGATTATACCAAATGGGAAAAGTCCATTTCTTTTTCCCTTTAAATCTGAAAAATTAGACTTTTAAAACCTTGTAAAAATGAAACCCTTGTCAAGGGAGATGAGTTAGCAAGAGAATTTTATCTTTACAGAATTTCTCTTTGCCACTTGTTTCAGGTTAATGGTAAGAGTTACCCGCAGGCTAAGTTGCTATTGGGACAGATGGGGGCATTGCATCCAGCCAATAGGCTAGCTGCTTATATCACAGGCAGGTTGCGACCCTCAGTCCTGGACCTCTCAACCCTCAGTACTGTCATCTCCAAGGTAGCATCCAATGCCAAGGTGGCTGCATCCAGGAAACCACGCACCCTGTTGCCTTCAACATCCAATTCCAAAACGGCATCATCTTCTGGCACTACAACAAATCGCCCTGGGAAGAATCTGAAGGCGTTTGTCCCGGCAAAAAGACCAATTGGTAAGTTGGACTGTTTATATGTTTTGGGAAGGGTTGTGACTTGGTGCTGGGCCAGTGGATACAGATATGGAGGTTGTAAAACTTAGAGAAATATAGAAGTTGGTACTTTTTTTTCTTGATGTTTATCTTGCCTGAATTTAAATATTTTTTTAGTAACTCTTCTGATGACCTACAGTACTAAATAAATTGAGTTATAGTTAGTTTTATAGTTATTTCCCAGACGTTTAGACTGGTTTTGTTAACATAGAAAAGACTTAGCTTTTTAATTTTGTTTTGCAGAAGGGAATACATATTCCTGAGTACTTTCCCTAATTTACTATTTCTCCTATGAGGACTGGTGTTTTTGGTAACCAATCGTATGTATGTTCCCTGAATTTATGAAACCAAGGAGCTAGCAAAATCAAAATGCATTATGTTAGTATAGACTTAGAGTAGAAGGCTCTTGTAAAACGTAATTCTGGGAACATTGATTTATTATATTTATCCCTATTCTGTGAGTAAAAACCTAATTTATTTAACATCTTAGTGTTAGAGTCTGTAATAAATTGCCTCCTTAAATCATTTGTGTTTTAGAATTGACAGTATATACAGTTGATTTTATTGGATTCCTCTTTTTGTTTTTTCACATCTGTTTAGAAATGTTAAATAAAAATGTCATTTGCTGTGTTTTTATTCCTCTTAATAGGAAATTGAAATCTCTGGCTAAATGCTGGAGTTGTGTGAAGATGGAGTATAGGCATTGCCTTAAAAAGAACTCTTTCTACCTCTTGTTAAAAAGGTAGCTTTAACTGGTGATCTTAAAAAAAAAAAAAAAAGGATCGTCTTATCCTGGCCTCTTCTGAAATGTCTTTTTGCATATTTCTAAAATGCAAAACTTTACTGTTTTGTAAAAGGACAGCAATAAAGAGGTAGAGGTGCTGTGACAGAAGGAAGTGGTGCAAACAGATTTTAAAATTAGAATTAGGAATACAATTTCCTTACTTTCTTCCTCTGTTTTAGATGCTGAAGTTGTGTGCTGCTGTGCTATACAGTCTTTTTAGTGTTCTGGCAGTTAGACTGTATTGCATAACCAAAGGAATTTCAGAAGGAACATCCAGTTTTATTCCCTTTAGTTGTTAGAACTTTGAAAGTTAGGTTTGGGTGGACAGGTATGTTTGACTTCTGTGAGTGGAAATTACAGGTACATACCTGTAAGAAATTGACCCAGTGGTGCACAATAAATGTTGATAAACACAATCACTACAAGGATGAAATATGAGAACTGAAGATTTTTGACCTGCAAATTTTTATTTGCAGCGGCTCGACCCTCTCCTGGTGGTGTGTTCACACAGTTTGTGATGAGTAAAGTTGGAGCCCTGCAGCAGAAGATCCCTGGAGTTAGCACACCCCAACCCCTAACAGGGCCACAGAAGTTCAGTATCAGACCTTCTCCAGTAATGGTCGTCACACCTGTGGTTTCTTCTGAGCCAGTTCAGGTGTGCAGCTCTGTGACTGCTGCTGTCACTACTACCACCCCTCAAGTGTTTTTAGAAAATGTTCCTGCTGTGACACCTACGACTGCTCTATCTGACGTGGGAACTAAAGAAACTACTTATTCTTCTGGTGCCACCACTGCAGGGGTTGTTGAGGTCTCTGAAACTAATACCAGCACCCTTGTAACACCTACCCAGTCTACAGCCACTTTGAACCTTATCAAAACGACTGGGATAACTACCCCTGTGGCTTCAGTTGCTTTTCCTAAGTCTTTGGTAGCATCTCCTCCAACCATAACTCTTCCTGTTGCTTCCACTGCCTCCACCTCCATAGTCGTGGTGACCACAGCTGCATCTTCTTCCATGGTGACCACACCAACTTCATCTCTGAGCTCTGTTCCCATTATACTCTCGGGAATTGATGGGAGTCCACCAGTGAGCCAGAGACCAGGTAAGGCCTAGATGTTACAAGCTGGTTTATTTTATAGCTGGTTATATAACTTTGTGGTTCTGATAGAATTACAGGTAAATATCAAGTGTTTCTGCTATAACAGGGAAAAAAAAACAAAACTTTACATTCTGCAAAACTGAACACAAAAAATAATGGACTTCATGGTAAATACAGGGTTAGTACAGTCAGTGAACATTTGTGCAGTTTTGTAACCAGTGAGTGAGTGAAAGTCGCTCAGTCATGTCTGACTCTTTGCAATCCCATGGACTCTAGCCTGCCAGGTTCCTCTGTCCATGGAATTCTCTAGGCAAGAATACTGGAGTGAGTAGCTGTTTCCTCCTCCAGGGGATGTTCCCAACCCAGGTATTGAACCCAGGTCTCCTGCATTGCAGGCAGATTTTTTACAGTCTGAGCTACCAGGGAAGCCCCAGAATGCTAATAAAAACTATTAACCTTCAAGATAAACAGCCTTAACAGATGGTTTAGTGGAGCTAGAGATTTTCTCAGGAAATTAAAAATATTCAAAAGCATTAGAATGGAAATGCTACATTTGGGAGTGGAACTCTGAGCCAGTAGAGCAGCCATTAAAGTGGGTGCAGGAGGAAGTGCAGCAGCTCTTGTGTGTTGAGAGCTAAGGGCTCATGTCTCTGAGGGAACCAAATGTAGGTGTGCCCAGTTTTGGGAGTGGGAGAGCTGCTGCTTTATATTTAAAAAGGACAGATCAGAGGGCTTCTGCTTATGTTGCAGCCAAGCTGAAGGTCTTTTCTCTTGCTTAAGATTAAAATTCTTGGTCCTTTTTTTTTTTTTTTTTTTTTAAGGTCCTCTTGCCTAGTAAAAATCATTTGTGAATCAGCCCAACTCCTATATACTATACATTCTCTTAATTATTATACATAAACTGATTGAAATAGAAGTAGGGAAGCATATTTCTTTGTTTAGGACTCGGATATTTTATATGTCAACTTTTTAGTTAAAGTTAATTTTTTTCTCTTGTTGACTTAGTTTAAGTGAATTTGAAATAGAAATAGTTCACACTTTGGTCACTTTTATATCCTAATTCAACCAGCTAAAGTAACTTAGTAGACTCAAAGAAGAATTAGTATGGAAAGGAGTGTGAGAGATACAGGATATAGTGTGTGTGTTAGTTGCTTAGTTGTGGCCAACTCTTTGTGACCCTACGGACTATAGCTGATGAAGCTCCTCTGTTCATGGACTTCTCCAGGCAAGGGTACTAGAGTGGGTTGCCATTCTCTTGTCCAGAGGATCTTCCTGACCCAGGAATTGAAGCCGGGTCTCCTGCATTGCAGGTAGATTCTTTACCATCTGAGCCACCAGGGAAGCCCCTACAGGATATAAGGGGGAATAAAATAACTGACAACAGTTCTGTCTTGGTTATTGATAGTTTTCCTACTAAATATTTTTGTCTTCAGGGGCATGGTTTAAATCCCTGTAGATATTTTAGGAAAGGGATTTATAAATTGAAGTGCTGTTGAAAGGAAAAGTGGATGACAGTGTCAATTTTGTTGTCTTTTGCTACTTCCTGTCAACACACGTACCAAAAATGGCTAATAATATTATTTCAAAAGTAAGATTGTGTTTGATGAAGCCTTTTTGATTTCCTTTTGAAACTCACAGTTCACATCTTGTCATATTTTAACTGGTCACGTCTTCTAAATCATGTATTCTAACCTTTCTTTATATTTTTAATTATGTCATGAAACTGTGAAGTTGTTTACCTTTTGTAGTTCATTTTCTCTCAGATTTCAGTCACTCAGAACATACGTTCAGGTATTTTGCTCTGATTCCCATTTGTACTCTCATATAATTGATTTATTATTGTTATTTAAATCAAGTCAGTTGTTCACTTAAGTATACTTGTAAAAGGAGCAGTATTACTGTAATTGGAAACCAGCATTACTTGCCAGAATGGAGGATAGTCTCTTAAATAAATAAACTGAACCAATAATAATAAAAAGTATCAAATACTAGTCAGCTCCTGTGTATTTTTAACATGTGACTTGTTCTCTGTTAATGAAGGAAGTTAGAAAATGCTGGCATAGTCTTTTTTTTTTAAATTTTAATATTAAAGACATAATATTAGAGACATAATTTCTTCTGTATTTAATCAAAAGATTAAAATTCTGACAGTATAATATGGTGTTATTCTATATGACATACCACCTTAAAGTATCTTATGTAATACTACTTGAGGAAATACTAGTTGTATATTTTCTTATCTGCTCTTCTATAAAAGGAGCTGACTCACATCACTGCCAACTTCTAAGGAAGTATGTGATTTTGTTATAGTTTCATAAAGTGGATCCCAACTCGGGGATTTAGACCTCTGACTTTTTCATTTGACTTTTCATCCTTTTGTCTTTCTCTTCTTCCCTTCTCACCC
>NW_011494831.1:3904196-3914594 GCF_000754665.1 Bison bison bison
TCACCCAGTGCAATAAATAATCACTTATTTAGTGTGTATATTAAAGGCTGCTTTGGGAGTAATTTGGTTTTGAATCATTCTGTAAAACTCAATTTGAATAGAAATTTTCAGGAAATTAAGAATGTTTTACTTTAACATGTTTCTCACATAAGATAGGTGATTTTTTTGTTTGTTTAAAAAGTTGCACACTATTTTTTTTTAATCAGTTTGGTCTTGTGTTGTTATTTCCTTTTCAAAAGTAATCATGGATCTTCTATAGTAATTTGTCATGTAAATGTTAAGGAGCATCACTTTCTTTTAGAAATTTGATACTTTTTTGGGCAGAGTGCATATTACATATTAAAATCTTTGTTTTGTTTGGCTTGTTAATTTTTCTGTTTAGTGACAAACTGATGAAAATTTTTATTTAAAAATGTCAAAAAAAGAATAATTGAAAATAATAATGTTAAAGAAATTCAGTAATTTGAATGGTAATATTAGATCACTTTCATTTATGTTTACTATTATCATTATTCCTACTTCTTTATTCCTATGACCAAAAACTCATACTGTTTTTTCCCATATCCTTGGTGTTTTCTTCCAGACATTGAAGTGCATCTTTCAGTACTATTAATGTTTTGAGATCTCTTTTAATTCACATCTTCTGCATTAAATTTCTACCTTTTCTGTTTCAAAACTATGTTTGCCTCTTCCTAACCAGGCTTTATTTCCCTACTTCTTTGATGTCTCTTAATTTCATTCCATTTTTGGGGGATATGTGTTTTTTTTTCCTTTTGAAAAATAATTTTCACAAATCTGTATGCTTTGCTTATTCATCAGTGAACTTTAAAGGCCAAGAAGTTTTTTTGTACCTTGTGATTTTTAGTCTTTGACTTTGTCTTCCTTGAGTAAGACCTGTTAAACTAAGTCATAAGCCTGTTAAGTATTAACAGCCTGAATTTTTAAGTTGAACAGAAAATTTACTTGAACTTTAATGAGAATCCAGGTTTAGAGTTGTGCCTGTGTTCTTTCTTTAGGCAGAAGTATTATCTCTTTAAATGTACCTCTTGACAGTTGAGACTTTCTTTTTTTACCAATCTAAATGTAAGGCCCTGTAAGCTGTGGTTAATACTTAAGTTTAAAGTAAATTATTCTCAGCCATAAGTCCTGTGTCCTATATCATGGACATAACAGAATTTTGCCAACTCTGTAATTTAAATTTGTACTTATTTGTAGCATGGTTAGATTCTTTGTCATAATTATTTTTTCCCAAGTATTAAAGGGAAATTCTGATACTATGTTTCCATTTCCTATTTTTCAGAAAATGCCCCTCAGATTCCAGTGGCTCCTCCACAGGTCTCTCCTAACACAGTGAAACGTGCTGGACCTCGATTGTTGTTGATTCCAGTGCAGCAGGGTTCTCCTACTCTTAGACCTGTCCCAAACACACAACTTCAGGGACATCGAATGGTCTTGCAGCCTGTTAGGAGTCCAAGTGGAATGAACCTATTCAGGCACCCTAATGGGCAGATTGTCCAGCTTCTCCCTTTGCATCAGCTTCGAGGATCTAATAACCAGCCCAACTTACAACCTGTCATGTTTCGGAACCCAGGTATAAAGTTAGAGATATTTTTGATAAGTTTCTCTTTTCTTGAATCATTTGGTCATATGGTATATTTATATACCAGCATTGGTCTTATCAGTCTCTTGAAATCAATCACCTGTTAGGAAAAAAATACGTACTTTGAAAGTCTTTGATGTGGGCAATGGTGATTTAAAATGCTTTTTTTTTCCTCACCAGGGTCTGTGATGGGAATCCGTTTACCCACTCCTTCCAAATCATCAGAGACTCCACCTTCTTCGGCTTCGCCCTCTGCTTTCTCCGTTGTGAATCCTGTAATTCAGGCTGTTGGGTCTTCTCCAGCAATGAATGTTATCACTCAGGCACCATCATTGCTTTCTTCTGGACCTAATTTTGTGTCTCAGTCTGGTACATTGACTCTGAGGATTTCCCCTCCTGAACCACACAGTTTCACAAGTAAAACAGCCTCTGAAACCAAAATAACTTATAGTTCAGGAGGGCAGCCTGTTGGTACAGCCAGTCTTATTCCTCTCCAGTCTGGTAGTTTTGCCTTGTTGCAGCTCCCAGGACAAAAGCCTGTTCCCAGCTCCATTCTTCAACATGTTGCTTCACTTCAGATGAAAAGAGAATCTCAGAATGCAGACCAGAAAGATGAAACAAGCTTTTTAAAAAGAGAACAAGAAACCAAGAAGGTTCTGCAGTCAGGAGAAGCTGTAGAGCCTGAGACTAATATAATAAAACAAAACTCAGGAGCTGCTGTCTCAGAAGAAACTCTGAATGATTCCTTGGAAGATAGGGGTGATCATTTAGATGAAGAATCCCTTATAGAAGAAGGGCCTACAGCTGTTAAACCTTCTGAGCATGTCTGTAGCACTGGCTCACACGCAGGTGAAGACTATAAAGATGTTGAGGAAGAATATGGGATTAGGAACCATAACAGTTCCAAAGAAAAACTGACTGTTCTAGAAGTTAAGACCATTTCTGGAAGAGCCAGTAACATGACAGTCCAAAGTGTGAATAATGTGCAGCTTAAAAAACTTGGTGATGTGAAAGTGGAACAGCAGAAAGGCTTAGACAGTCCAGAGGAAAAATCAAATGAATTTCCAATTATCTCTAAAGAAGAAAGCAAAGTTGAATTTTCAGGCAGTAGAGTTGCGGAGCAGCAATCTAATCCAAAGCCAGAGGCCAAGGAGAAGGAATGTGGAGAGTCTCTGGAGAAGGACAGCATTAAGGAGAGGTGGAGAAAACACTTAAAGGGCCCTTTGGCCCAGAAATATGTTAGAACTTCACAAGAAGGCAAGAATGAGACAAATGAGCAATTAATTAAAGAAACAAAAACTTGTAAGGAAAATTCAGATGTGTTTCAACAAGAACACAGTATCTCTGATTTACTTGGAAAAAGTGGAACTACTGAGAATGCCAGAATTTTAAAAACTGAATGTGATTCTTGGAGTAGGATTTCTAGTCCTACAACCTTCTCCATTGTCCCTAGGAGAGCTGCCAAAGGGAGCAAAGGGGACGGACATTTTCAAGGTCACTTACTGCTCTCAGGAGAACAGATAAAACCAAAGCAAGAGAAGACGGGTGGCAGAAGCAGTACTGACTTCACTGTTTTGGAGTTGGAAGAGGAAGACGAAGAAGATGAGAATGAGAAAACCGATGATTCTATTGATGAGATTGTGGATGTTGTTTCTGACTACCAGAGTGAGGAGGTTGATGATGTAGAAAAGGTGGTGAGCCCATTTTTGTTGTGACTGAAACCTCAAGAATTTAAATGATTCATTAGAGACAATAGCTTTTCCAGAAGATAACTTAAGACCTGATACATTCAATTGGATGCCTAGGTTTAAATCATGATTAAATGACTTTGTAGTTTTTAGGCTGTGTCAGTCAGGTAACATTTATTGAGCTTATATTGTGTTTTGAGACTTCTCTGATATTATACAGGAAGGCTGGTTTAAGCCTTGGGGGAATAGATGCTTTGAGAGTCCCTATCAAATTAGGTTTTTTGTTTTGTTTATTTTTTTAAAAAATCCTAAAATCACTACTCCCATTTGATCTCAGTTTTTTTCACATTTTTTATGCAAAGTTATTGTAGCTTATCTGGTAGATATATATAAGAAGCAGGGAATGGGTGGCCTTAGAACTGGAAGATAATTTGTCAGCATTTGTAGAGATTTTTTTGTTTTGGAGAGAAATGAAAAACATCATTTAGTATTTTATTATCACCCCGCCTAAAGTTGCTTTCTAACCATCTCCTAAAATTAAATAATTAGTGTCTAAAATTTATATTCTAACCTCTGGTCATCTTTGTAATTTGACCTTTATAATTTATTTTTATTTTTTAATTTTGCCGAAGCCATTTTCATAGACTTCTGTGTAGAGTTGTGTTTGCTGAGCTAAGTAATTGAGCATCAGTATGATATAGGGCAGGAATTGGGCAAACTTTTTTGTAAAGGGCTAGTTTGTAGATATTATAGACTTTGCAGGCTAGATGACTTGCTTTTGCAGCTACTCAGTTGCTGCTATAGAGGGAAAGCAGCCATAAACAGTAGTAAGTGAATGAGTGTGGCTGTGTTCCAGTAAAAACCTCAGTTACAGAAACAAATGGGGGGCTGTGGTGTGCTGTCCCCTTCCCCTGATGTAAAACATAAGGAGGTTATAGTCATCTGCCTGTGGGGTATCTTGAAATCGAAATTGGGATAATACGGCCCTTTGCAATGATTGTCTTGCATGGCAGTTTTAGAATTTCACTCCTTTTGAGATTCATTTGTTCTCTGTGTTACCTGGTCCTCCTCCGTTAATGCCTAACTGTCTTAGGCAAATAAAATATAGCAAAAAGGTTTATATTTTAAAATTCTAAAATGTCTACGTTTTGAAATGTTTCTATGTCATTATTTCTGAACCTCACTGTCTCATTTGTAAATGAGATGGATAATTCTATATGCATTTGCCTTGCATTCTATCTATAACCTTATTCTTTTTGAGGACTTACATCTGTAGGTAGTTTAGGAGTTAGATTGCCAATCTTGTTGCACTTTTTGCAGTCTCATTATAAGTCAGCCTAGGTAAGCATCAGACCAGAAACAGTCCAGCTTTATTTTAATTAAATTTTTTTTCTATTATGGTTTATTACAGGATATTGAATATAGTTCCATGTGCCATACAGTAGGATTTTGTTGTTTATCCATTCTATATATAATAGTTTGCATCCAGTCCATCCTTTACTCAATACTTCTCCCCCTTGGCAACCACAAGTCAAAAACAGTCCTGCTTTAAAATCAGTGAAAACAAACAAACAAACAAATCAGTGAAAACTATTGCTATCAGTAGAACTGACTTAATGGAACCTTTAGAGTGTCTTAGTCATACAGAGTGGCATTGCTTGAACTTCAAATGGGAAATCTGACAGGTACACTGGCCATTTTAAAGTAAGGGCATTCAAATTTAAATTCTACATTGTATTTATGTATATGTTTGACACCTATGATAGCTTTATGCCTGTTAAGCATTGTATTGGAATAGTGTAAGGAAAGTTGTGAATAACCTTTTTAATTTAAATCTTCCCCAATTAAGTTAATTGGATATTATTTACAAAGCCTCCAGTTAAAGCCATGTAATTACATATTCTTCAGTTTAAATATTATAAAGCATCTGCCTACATTAGTATTCAAACTTTTGGGCTTCTGTTGGTTTAGATTCCCAAAGTTAATTTTAATATGCATTGATTAATACACAATATTTAGATGATGATTAAATTGGGGATCATAAATGATGACTTGGAAAAAAAAAATGATGACTTGAGTCATTTATGTCTGTTGGCCATAGGGAGCCTCTAATTTGGGAGTAAGTAGTTTTTCTGGTGAGATTAAAATAGAGCTAGTAAAGTGATAGGGATGCTTCATTTTGAGTGTGCTTCTTTGGTACAGTACAGTTACAGATGACATATTCTCTGTTTAGTTTCTGGCATAATAAACACTATTTTTAAAGGTGGACTTAGAAATTCTATCTGCATAGCCCATAATCCATATAGTTTATATGCATACTAAGTTACTTCAGTTGTGTCTGATTCTTAGTGACCCTATGGACCATAGCCCACCAGGCTTCTCTGTCCATGGGATTTTCCAGGCAAGAACACTAGAGTGGGTTGCTGTCCCCTCCTCCAGGGGATCTTCCCGACCCAGGGATTGAACCCATATCTCTTAAATCCCCTGCATTGGCAGATGAGCTCTTTTGCCACTAGTGCTACCTGAGAAGTCCCTCTTATAGTCCTCTGTTGTGAGTTTCTTTGGTAGGTGCTCAATAAATGCTTACCGATTGACTCATCTTTTGGTATAATAAGCAGTACAGCAAGCCTGGGCTTCTTTTGGTATCTGAAATTCTTCAAAAGCTCTCATTCTGTGGGATTGAGATTCTTAGAAGATTGGGCTATATTCTGTTTGCATATCTGCCTTGAATGTGTTTTTGTGGGTGTTTAATATGGGGTTAACCATGAAGCACTGTTACACTAGAACTTGAGTTTTTCTGCTTTCTACCTTCTCCCTCACCACGTTTTATTTGATTGCTATTTAATCTTTAGATTTATGCAGCTTTAATATATCTGTACTTGAATTTGTCCACTTGCAGTAATATTGAAGCATCAGCACAGCCCTTTGGAGACTCTGTCTCTTTAGTCTAATCTTTGTTGGGTTGTCAAAAAAGTTTGTTCAGGTTTTTCTATACCATCTTGCGGAGAAACCTGAAGGAACTTTTTGGCCAACTCAGTGTGATTTATAATGTAGTTCTTGGTTGTTAGCCCTAACCATATGCTGTCTTTATGACTTAATTCCATTTTAAGATTAACAGATTTAGGGTTATTAGTACTCATGGTTTAAGATCAATGTTTGGCACTGGTTGGCTTTATAAGGGAAACATTCAGTTGAAAAATTTAGGTGTGCTTGCTTCCCAATGCTTTATTTACTGTTGGACTGGTGTATTTCAGAATAACTGTATAGAATACATTGAGGATGATGAAGAACAAGTGGACATTGAGACTGTAGAAGAGCTCCCTGAGGAAATTAAAATCGCCCACATGAAGAGCACAGCTGTCCATACAGAGGTTTTGAAACAGCCGTAAGTCTTATTTTTCTTTGGATTGTTATTTCTTGTATTGTGACCATAAGCAAAACTGAATGTTCTAGTCAAGAGTTCTGGGTAATTGACATAGTTCCTTTATTTCTCTAGCTTTTTATCTTATTAGTAGATGAGGAAAGGAGCTGAAATTCAGAGGTAATTAACTTCCTTGTTATTGCTAGGAAACAGTATATAAATGTGAATAACATGCTTTCTGAGCCTGATACATTGGCATTAAAATACTAGTTTTGCTAGTTTGTAGCTATTTAACCTTGGGCAAGTGTGTAATCTTTCTGACTCTTAGATTCTTTACCTGTGAAATGAGGAAAATGCCCTTTTTTAAGGCATTAAATCATATAATATATGAAATAACTAGCATAACTGACACAGTGGATTACTCAATAAAGTTCTTTATCTTTTAAGAATACAGTTGTAAATTCTAAATGTGGTTACTTTGCTAGTTGAACGGGTGAGGTACAGTTAGAAAAATTTTTCTGCCTGTTCAGCTGATGAGATGAAAACACAGAATGATAAGATGACTTAGGAAAAAAATGTTATGCCTTAGTAAACCTTATATTGATTAGGAATTGGGGTATGAGAGAAAGAAGGTAAGAGTTATTTTGTGCCAGACATTGTGCTTTTCAAGTTATTATATCATCAGCTACCTAAAGTAGCAATGAGTTGAGAAAGAGTAATTCTTCACTCCTAGTGAGAAAGTCTAAGGTAGGGATATGGTGGTATTTTTCTTCACTCCAGGGCTATTTGGAAGGTCCTTCAATTACCTGGACTCCCAGTTAGTGCTAGTGGTAAAGAACCTTCCTGCCAATGCAAGCGACACAGGTTCAGTCCCTTGGGTGGAAAGATCCCCTGGAGTAAGAAATTGCACCCCACTCTAGTATTCTTGCCTGGAGAAAACCATGGCTAGAGGAGCCTGGCAGGCCACAGCCCGTGGGGTTGCAAAGAGCTGAACATGACTGAGCACATACAAAACACCTCAGTTGCCTGTTGGTTATGATTGAAAGAATTTAAATCTCTTAAAAACTTAATTAGACTTAAATTCAGTAATATTGCAGGATGTAAGTTCAGTATACTAAAATTGAGTTCTAAAACAATAGCAATAAACAAAAAAAAATTAAAAATACAAAAAAGCTGTTTGGGATTTTTGATAGAATCAATAATATTTTATAAAAGTCTTACACAACTTTTTGATAGAAATTGTGTAAGACTTTTATAAAATGTTATTGAAAGACATTGAAAAAATGAAAAACAAACAAACATTGATGAAGATTTCAATAAACAGATTCCATCTTTATGGACTGGAATAGTAAAGGGCCAGGAATAATTAACAGTTAAAGAGCACAAACTGTAAAGGAACAGATTGTTAAAAATTTCTGTCAGTAAAAAGGTGATTTCAGACTGTAAGGAAAATATTTGCAATATGTGTTAGAGGATTAGTATCAAGGATATAAAATAATTCTTACAAGTCAATAAGAAAACGGTGATCCACGGGCTTCCCTGCTGGTAAAAATCTGCCTGCCAATGCCGGCAACATGGGTTTGGTTCCTAATCCAGGAAGATCCCTCATGCCTTGGAGCAACTAAGTCCATGGGTCACTGCTATCAAGCCTGTGCTCTAGAGTGCAGGAGTTACAACTGCTGAGCCCATGTACTGCAAGTACTGGAGCCCGTGCTCTAGAGCCTGTGTTCCACAAGAGAAGCCACTGCAGTGAGAAGCCTGCAAACTACACAACTAGAGTAGCCCCTGCTCACTGCAACTAGAGAAAAGCCTATGCAGCAATGAAGACGCAGCACAGCCAAAAAGAAATAAATAAGATTAAGTAAATTTTAAAGAAAAAGGAAAGAAAAGTATGATCCAATAGGAAGGTAAGTAATGGATATTGTGGGCAGTTCACAGAAGAGGAAACCTGGACTGCCAATAAACATACACAAATTTGTTCCCCCCTCACAAGTAATTAAGGGAAATAAAGATTAAACCATAATGACGTTACAAATTTATACCCAGAAGTTTGGCATAAATTGAGATTTCTGAAATAATATTGTCTAGTTGTGGAACAATGGGAACATACTACAGGTGGGGTGGGGGTATGAGTTATTATTACCTCTTTGGGGAGCAGTGCGATGTGACTACAGTTGAAGATGTGCATGCATTTCTTCTATCCATCAGTTCCACTCCTAGATATAGATTCTGGAAGGGTTCACGCACAAGTATAAGGGGTCATGTGTGGGGTTGTCTATTCCAGCATTTGCCATTGTGAAAATTTGGATGCAATGTAAATAATTACTAACATACTAAAAAAATAAAATTTAGAGAAGTTATACTTTGGAATACTATATAGCAGTTAAAATCAAACTACAAGTATTAACATATCTCATATGTAATGTTGAATGAAACAAATCAGTTGAAGAAAGATACACATTACATATGTTTAAAATGCTACACAATATTTTCTTTTTCAAGATGAATCAGTACATTCTTAGTAGAACTATATGAGAAGGAAGGAAGGCGGATATTTTATTTCTTAGGCTGAATGACAGATACCTGGATGTTGATTATGTATTTTGTTTGTACAGTTTTACATGTTTGAAATATTTCACAATTGAAAAATGTAATTTGAAGTTTTAAGGTTTTTTGGGGAGAATTTGAGAAAAAAGGATATTGTTGAATAAATCATACTGTCACAAATGGGACTATGGGAAAATAAGCCAGTCACAGTTTAGACAATTAGGGGTGGTTTGAAATAGGTCTTAGATTATTGAATTTTGATAAGACTTTGGAAAATACTGTCTTTATTTAGGTGCTGTACACCTGTCTCTGCAGATGAAAAAGCTACTGAAAGGAGTCGAAAGGTATTTACAGAATATTTAATGATAATTGCTCATTTAATAAAATTGATAACATTTGTCCTTACAGGTAAAACAACATTAGTTACATTAATTATGACTTTTTTCAGGGCTGCTTTTACCAATGAGTTAATATAATCAGCTACCCCCCCTTAATGAAATTACACTACTACTGTTTTTTTTTTTTTCCTAATTCTACCCGCCCACCCCACCTAGTTGATAGAATAATTTAGAGGAATTAAAATGGGCATGGAATTTGTGAAACTTGTTTTGTTTATTTGAAAACTAATTGTATAATCTGATGATGTGATGTGAAATAGGCTAGCATTCTTTCTTATCTAGACTCCTGATTTTTCCAGTGACCTAAAAAATTACTTGTTATCTGAAATAATGGCTGGCAATTCAGGGAGCAATGAGATTATAAATTTTCTTTGATTTTCTTAATATATTGTGTAGGATATCATGGTACCATGATTAAGCAAGATTTTCTCTATCCTTACTTAACACTGTGGAGGAATTAATTTCAATTTTGAAAAATATATAAGTACAAATTACAGATTGGGAGATAAAAGAGGGAAGAAGAAATGAAAGGATATAAGTACGGATACCCTCGTTTTACAGAGACACTGTCTATTGTGGATGAAATGAGAAATGGAAATAGAATTATATCTCCAAAGGGATCAATAGAAGAACTAAGTGATTTATCTGTATTAGGAAGATGGGATGGTGAGATACAAGAGAGTGGTGAACTGAATTCTTTTCTGCATCAGATCAGATCAGATCAGATCAGTCGCTCAGTCGTGTCCGACTCTTTGCGACCCCATGAATCGCAGCATGCCAGGCTTCCCTGTCCATCACCAACTC